>NW_006436301.1:57616-68187 GCF_000325575.1 Pteropus alecto | reverse complement strand
ACAGGGGTGCAAAGGAGACAGTGGGGGTCCTGGCGTTGAGCCCAGGGCCCAGGAGGAGTGCTACTTGCCAACAGTGAGAAAGCAGCAGGAGTCTTAGAAGGTCACACTTATGGGATGGATTTTCTTTGCCAACAAGGTCAGTGCTGACCAGCTGAGAGAACTCTTTAGTGGGCTGGGGAGGCAGAGGGCCGTGCAGAGGCGGATGAAGAACAAATGGACAGTGAGGCCATGGACGCAGCCAGAACAGACCACATTTCACTCATTCCCCCTTGAAGAGCAAGAGTGGGAAGAGAGGAGAAACAGGCAGGGGCAAGGGAAGCCCGACTTCTGAAGATGGGATAGATGTGAGCAACTGTGGAGGTGGGTGTGAAGTCAGCGGGTAGAGGACATCTCGCTGGTAGAAATGAGAAGGAGGGGGCACAGAGCTGGGAGGCACCAAGCCCCTGCTGCGCTTCTTCTAAGACTGGGGAGAAGGCTACAAGCCCAGAACACATGCATCCACGACTCCATCCACCAGTGAGGACACTATGAACAGCACCATTTACCACATACGTGCTGGGTGCCATCTGCTCCTCCGATCCACCCTTTAAGTTGAGCATTACCATTCCCACCTTACACAGGAGGGCTCTGAGGCTCAGACAGGTTGACTATCTTTCCTACAGACACACAGCTGGCAAGAGGCACTGCTAACATGTGTACCTGTGTCCATCTTGTGTGTTCCTCTCCCTCAGACTGCCCACTAGCCTCCATTTCTGAAACAGGTAGTGCAGTCATCTGCTGAGACTGGGCAGAGGGGTGTGGCAGACAGAGGGGCCTAAGGGGCTGGAAGGAGCTGGGCAGACAGCCTGCACCACACGGACTGCTGGGGCTAGTGTATGGGTGTGTGTGTTCCCCATCACGGTCGTGTGGACTCTGTCCAGCACCCTGAGGACTCAGGCCTGAGAGCAGAGGGCTGTGGCTGAACAATCCCATGATCAGGGTATTGAAGGTGGGGCAAGGATAAATGGGCAGATGTTGAGGGGACAGCAAGAACAGTAAGTGGCCTGCCACGGGACCTCTACTATTCAAAGAAGGAGTGAAGTCCAAAAAGGACCAGACACAGGGGCAAAGCAGGAGTCCACACCCTGGAATTCCCAGGAGGTATGCGGGGAACGAGGGCACGGAGGAAGCGGACTGCAAAAAGAAGAGGCTGTCAAGTTAGTGGCCAGGGAGGAGCAGGCCTGGGAGGTGGCAAACTCCCAAGTGAGGCCCTGATGTGGCTGGCTCACATGGAGCACAGTGAGAGGGCCGGAGGCTGAAAAGGGCAGAGAACTGACAGGCTGAAATGCTGAGTGAGATGGGGCCTGGGCACGGATGCAAGAGGATGGTGAGCAGGGCCCACGTTCTAGGTGGTTGTGGAGCAGGGACCAACACATGAGCATTCCAGGGAGGGCCCCTGGGCCATGCTGTCAACTCTGAGTCCAACTGGATGGGGGACGAGAGAACGCTGAAGGAGCCTTCACCAAGCAGCTGACACTGTCCTAGATGCTTTAGCATGTTCACTGTACTCCCCGCTGAAAGCCTCCGAAGTAGGTGTTCTCACAGAAAACCTGTCTCCATCTTGCCTCTATTTTACAGGTAAGGAAATTGAGGCTCAGAGAGGTAAAATGACTTGACAGAGATTGTGCAGCTGGTATGGAATAGAAAAGGAATCTGAACCAGACTGCTTAGAACCAACAAAACAAACCGTGGGGCTTTGGGATCCCATGCTCTCCTGGCACTAACTGTGCCACCTGGAGCAAGTCGCCACACCTGTGTGCCTTTAGTTTCCTCGCCTACACAACAGACAGAACAGGTATCTCAGGTTCCCATGGGGACCAAAAGAGAGAGCACGCATACAATGCTGAGTACCCTTCCTGGCACACAGTCCACTTTAAAGGGTCATTTTAAGTGCCTGTCACTGACATAGTATCAGGTACAGCCTCAGAGCTGCAATTTGAGCTACCTCAAATTGCTGAAACAGGAAATTAGGAACCAGACAAACTGCTTTCCAAACTCTCACCACTGCCATCTGAAGCTCAGGAATGAAACAGATGTGAGGGACGCACATCCACCCCTCACCACCCAAAATCTCGCTCTCCAAAGTCAGGTGCCTAGTAAGTGTGGACAGCAATAAATACCTGCATATTATGTTTTGTTGCAAACTGTACCCTACGGCAATGGCTCTTAAACTTCTGCGTGCATCAGAGTGACCTGTGTGCATTTTTAGAAATGCAGGTTCTCAGGCCTGACCTCCAGCTGCCAGTTCCCTAAGTCCGAGTAGGGCCAGTACTGTGTGCTTCTAATAATCACCTCATGGCGACCGTGAAGCAGGTGGTCCAGGAAGCACACTTTGAAAACACTGCCTTCTTCCATCCATTGTATACTTCCTGTTGGAGTACTCACGTCATTAACAGAAGGGCGGGACCGCATGTGGAATATTCCCAAAACTGCATTGGTCAGCATGTCTTTGGCACTCCGGGGAGAGAGTGGCTGATGAGTCAGTGTGAGGATTCTAACTCTCTGGCTGCTCCACCCCCTCATCATGGCAAAGGGACAGCAGACATTGCAGCTGGATGGCACTGGCCATGTTGGTACCCCAGCTCCCTGTTTGCCAAGACGCTGTTCACAAAGCCGCCCTGAGAGTGACGGGAGCCCATATAGGCTTTCCCACAGAGGGGACCTGCAAGTACCAGCAACCTGAATATTCTGGGCTGTGTAGGAGCTGCCCACCACTCTATAACTGATGAACTCTCGCCCGGATTAAACAGCATCCCCCATGAGTTAGTGATGGTGACCCGGGCCTCTTCTCCACCTGTGCCCACATCCAATGAATCACTATACCTCCAGATGCTCCCTTTGGAAGTGAAGACACTTCCTGGGAGACTCTTTATCCACTCAGCACTCCCATGTCCTAAATGCCTCCAGACCACCCCCAACCTCAGCACTTTGCAATATGCTTAGCACGGGGATGGTTCTTAGTAAGACGAGATGGATGGAGTCCTATGTCTTGAGGAAAATGTCATCACCAATGAAATCATGTCATAAGTGTCCAACCCTTCCCTCAAATAAGTCCTTGGTACCTGAAAGTCCACAGGAATTGGGCCATAGGGCACACTGAGGTTCAAAGCCTTGACGTCCTCCCGCTGCCTAATGTCCATCCAGGGATTGTAGGCCACAGGAGGGAGGCCAGCAGGGACCTGGGGATCAGGAGCCAGGGTGATGTTCTCCAAGGGATACAACTTCTGAAACTCCTTGAAGGAAAAGCACACAAAGCCACCAGGTTGTCACTTTTGGCAAAGGCGCAAGGCTGAAACTGCACCAGTGTTTACATTGATTGTCTCTATGTCGGTGATGCCTACTTACATGGTGGCTCACCAACACTCCCCAGATATTTCCCGCTACCTGAAAGTCAGGCCTTAGGTCACTCTCCCAAAATACCAATTGTAATAAAATCACGTGACTTTTCTTCTCTAAACCAAGCAGCAACAGGTCTCTTCCCTCATACAAACCAATGTCCTCCTATCCCTATCGCCACCTCCCGTCCAACTAGAAAAGGTGTGGAGAAGTGCTGCCAGCTCCCCAAACCACCCTTAGTGTCGGTAATCGCTGGCAGAGCTCAGAGGACAGCGCACGGTCATATACTGGGCTATGACTGGTGATAGTGAAAGGAGACCAAAGCCATTCAGGAAACGGAAAAGTCACGTGGACAGATCTGGGGGAAACCAGGCACGGGTGTCCAGAGTCCTTAGTCAGCAAAGTCAAACCGAAGGTGTGAATGCTGCCAGCAATGAGTCGTGTCATGACATGTGTGAAATGCTGCCACCAGGGCAGTTCGTTAAGCCTCAGTACCCAGGGTTGTTCCCAGGGCAGTCACCTGGCCACCCACTGCCTACACATACTCCACATCCCAGACTCCAAGCAGCAGGGCAGGGCTTTAGGCATAAGAGCTGCTCATCAGTTCTGGGAATGGTGGGGACACTCCCGAGGTCCAGGCCCCCAGCCAAGGTCCAAGCTCGTAAGCAGGACTTTCAAAGGATGACAGGCCTGCTACATTAACTCTTTTCTGAACAAGAAGCAGGAGAAGTGAGTCTCACTGCATCCAGGGGGCTGACAGCTCCCGCTAGGATGCCAAGGTCCCCTGGGACAATCAAAGTAAGATACCGGCACCATGTCTTCTTCTCTCTACTCTCGTTGCAAGCAAGGGCCATGCTCTGTGAAGTCAAAAGAAGGGGCTGCTCGGGCCCGGGGAAACATGATAGGAAAACACTGAAAAAGATGTTTTAAAAAGGAAGCGATTCCATGCTCTACAGGATATGCATGCAAACACAGGATTTGAGGTTCCAACAAGCAGCGCAGTGCCCTGTGTGTCACGAGTCTGACTGCACAGCCCCTAGGGGACAGGTGATTACTGAAAACATTCCCCGGAATTGTGTGTCAAGGACCATCCCTCACTGCAGGCTTTGGCAGCAAGCTCTAACTCACTTCTCTGTGATGATCGCACCAATCAACCCAACATTTGCACACTGAATTCAAGGGAAAGAAATAAAGACCTCCAGTGCAGGGCAGTAGAAGGCCAAGGGTTTCCAACAAGGTTCTTCTTTGTCCTAAGTCAACCTCCGAGCTGTGATCTCTGAATCCTATCTTCACACCACTGAGTACACGAGGGCCGTCAGGCACCCCTGGTGACCGGGGATGGCGGCACGTGGCCACCTTCATTATAAGAATCCCTCATTTAGCAAATGACACAGCTGTCCCGGCTGTGTGGGATCAGCCCTCGGCCAGCTCTTCACCTTGGGGTATCTGAAGGGGATGTGCGGCTTGTGATACCCAACGGCCAGGAAGAAAGGACTGGCAGACGATGTCATCTTTTCCAACAATCGTATGGCTTGCTCAGTGCTCTGTTTGTCAGGCAAGGTGCCCTCAGGTACATCTGCCACATCCACAGGGCAAAGCAGGTTGGCGTGGAGTTCTCCGTCTGGCCCCCTACATGTCTTTCAAAACAAAACACATGAAATCAGCCTTTGAAACCCAAGAAACAGAAGCCACGAAGCTTACACACACAATAGATTTCACGTTTCTGTCCACAGCCCGTTGTGTATTAGTCATTCAGGACAGGCACACAGGAAGTAAAACTAAAACAGAGAAGCGTTTCTGCTCTTCAAGGGAAGGGCCAGAAATCCACCAGCTCTTACTTCCCTGCTGTTAATCCTCTGTCTCTGGTAAACAATAAAAGGAAGCCCGAGTAAACTAATGATCAAAAAAATCGGACTCCAACTCCACAACAAAAAAGAAGGCAATTAAAAAATGGTCAAAGGACTTGAAGAGACATTTATCCAGAGAAGACATACAAATGGCGAATAAGCACACATAAAGATGCTTACTATCTTCACTCATCATGGAAATGCAAATCAAAGCCACAATGAGATACCCACTCATACTGCCTAGGATTGCTATAAATTTTAAAGATAGAAAATAACAAGTGTTAACCAATGTGGAAAAACTGGAATCCTCATACATTGCTGACGCGAATGTAAAATGGTGCAGCTGCTTTGACAAACAATCTGGCAGTTCCTCAAACCATTAAACATAGAATCATCTTATGACCCAGCAATTCCACTCCTACGTAAATACCACAACAATACATAAATAAAATAACATTCTAAGTCCACACAAACACTTGACCTAGCAACTCTACCCAAGATAACTGAAAACTTAAGTCCACACAAAAACCTGTGCAGGAATGTTTACAGCAGCTTCATTCGTAGTAGTTAAAAAGTGAATACAACCCAAACGTCCACCAACTACAGAATAAATTTTTTAAAAAAATGTGTTTGACCAGGTGTTAAGCATCTTTCTGCGTCCTTATGGCAACTGGTACATCTTCTGCAGATGGAATGTCTACTCAAGAAATCTGCCCATTTTTATTTCTCTATATAAAGTAATACAGTTCTGATCCGTGCTACAACATAGATCAACCTCAAAAACGTTATGCTAAGTGAAAGAAGCCAGACACAAAAGATCAGATACTGCACGATTCCACCGATACGAAATGTCCAAAATAGGCAAATCCAAAGAGAAAGAAAGATCAGTTGCTGCCACGGTCTGGGGTTGAGAGGCAATGGGCAGTGGATGATAATGGGTATAAGGCTGAGTTTTGAGGTAATGAAAACGGTCTTAGATTCTTTTTGCTGATGGTTGCACAACGCTGTGACAATATAAAAATCAGTGAACTGTACACTTTAAAAGGGCGATTTTTATGGTATAAGAATTGTACCATAAATTTTTCTTAGCAAAAGAAAAAAATCTGTGATTTCAAAGACAGACTAAGGGTTGCACGGGACAGGGTCTCAGTCAACTGGATGAGGTGACAGTCCATGGAATTTCCAGAACCTCGACCACACCATGCACGGAACAGACACCACTTCATTTTCCAAAGTGGCCACGTTGGCCACAGGCTAAGTCAGGGTGACAATATCATTTCTACCTCACAAAACCCAGGGGCTGCGGCAGCTGCTGGTCCATCTGAGAGGACCGTCCTCCCAAGAGATGCCTTGTCCACCCGGCCCAGGGACAGGACGGCCCAGCACCAGGCTCCCGGCACACTCCCCTCCACGTTCACGCAATCTGCAGCTGTCATGGAGGATCTGGTCCCGTCAGACCCGCTGCTCTGAGAGCACATGTGGGGAATGGTGGACAGGGGCCCGCATTCGTAAGTGAGCCAATAAAATGTAACAAGGCGGCTTGAGGGAACGGAGGGATTCAGATGGGTCCTCCACTCTCATTCTGTTAAGACTCAAGCCACAAGCCAAAGGCCAGAGCCCTTGGCTTTCGCTGCATTCTGAAAGGCAAAGTTCTCAATTATTTTGACTACTCCTCACCACCCCACCAACCTCCCAAATCCACACCCTTCTCCACAGCAGCCTCTACATACCTCCCAGGAGCATGCCATTTCTCAGCCCTGCAGCTGGTTTTCTGAGTTTTTGAAATGAGAGTTTTAGCTTCATTTATACATTGGGGTGTGGCCTGGGAAGTTGGTTTCTGCATTTAGTCTAAAGAAGCATCAAGTCCCGGTCCACTGGCCTGCTGAGGCTCATGTTCTCAAGGAACTCTCTCTCCTGTTCTTGGGTCCTACCTTCCACTTGGCAGAGCTTTCTTGAGAGATATGGACGGTGCTGAGGGGCAAAGCCCCCTTCTCAGCAGTCCTCAGCTTCGTGGCCTTCCCAAATAGCACTGCGGAGCACAACAGTCCCAGTCAGTTCCACCCTCCTGGCAAGGCGACAGTGCTCTAAAATTTTAAAACCCCTGTGAAAGTTCTCAGCGCCTGAACATATACACTAGGCCTCAGACAGACTGACAGACAAATGGTATGCCTTTCTCCTACTCCAGGCTGAGGCTCCTGGAACACAGGTAGCTCTTCTCCCTCCTAGGTCTCCGCATCTTCTACAACCCTGAGCACAGAGCCTTACCCACAATGAGCCCCGGGAGCCCTTAAATGAACCTTACGCACTAGAGCATAAGGTTCCAAAACAAAGCATACCCTCCTGCTTCTGTAACAAAGCCACCTCCCCCAATGGACCTGATGCTAAAGACCCCAACTCTAGTCCTCTCAACCAGTAACCTTAAACTGCCAGACAGCGGAAAAGCAGCTGCTCTTTAGTACAGTAACCCTTTCACACCCTTACCTTGGTATTTTCATACTTTTCGGAGGAGGGGTGATAAGGAGGAATGGACCAGCTGTATGGAGAATCATCACTATGATTAGAAGATATTCCTTGAGGGAGGAAAAGAGAAAGGCTTTAAGTGAAGCATGAAGCATCCTTTGGTGCCCTCCCCACCCTAAGTTAAAACTTTGTCAGCAATTGGCGAAATATCTCCTGTCTTTAGACCTCAGCTTCTTTCTAAAAATCAGGGGCATAGGCCAGATGATAAATCCCCTAAAGCCAACGCTCTAGGTGTCTCATTGAGTCCTGAGTATCTGACATCCCAGTCCCCAAAGCCCTGGTGATTCACACTAGGCTCCTAGGAAGGAACCCAAAAGGGTGAGCGAGGGGAACACTACTGAAAACGGTCAAGCCCCTAACGAAAAGCACTGCGGTCCATATAGAGCTTGGCTTTTCAACGCACTGTCACAGTGCTGAATGACATGCACTGGGACACTCCCCTGTGAGAGAATCAAGGAGGCTATGATGCCAGCTTCCCAGAGCAGAAAGCTGAGGCTCAGAGAGGGTGAATAATTTGCCCGAGGTCAACTGCACAGCTAAGAAGTGCCACTGGTGGAACTGGAACCCAGAGGCCCAGATACGCGGTACCGCTGATCCACCAGTTCCACCAGTTCACTCTGCCACCAGAGACATTCGTCCCAGCTGTGCGTGAGACGGAAACGACCTGAGACAACTTGCAGGAAATACAGCACACCTGTATGACAGACTACTGTGCTGTCACTCAAAATTACTGCCTCATAGCATGGGAATGTTATGTTTAACAAGTCACAACAGAAAATTATATGTACAGAATCGTCTCAAATCAGCAAAGTTACACACCCCGTAGGGGGTGGGGAGGCATCAAAATGTAGCTCTCAGGCTGGTCGGCATACAACTGATTTATATTTACATCATACTTCCCTTGTCTGCCAAACTTTTGTCAAACCATGCGATTCCTCCGCACATTGAAAGTCTTCAAGTTTGCCTGTGCTTCAGCCCTCCGACTTTGGCATTAAAGAACCATTTAGCAGGCAGTGCCGCAGTATTGACTGGCAGCCCCTGCAACCCCACGGCCCTCCAGTTTACACTGCTTTGCTGGCCTAGTTCACAGGCCGCGGGCAGCGGCCCCTTCACTGGGCAACAAGACAGCAACAGCAGCGCCGGCCACGTGGGGCGTCCTCAGACGTTCTAAGCCTAGATCCCCAACTTTGCCGACAGGACCCTAGAATACGCAGGGTCAGGTGCAGAGCTGGACTCACACCTGACACTGCCGCTTCCCTATCCACGGCACTTCCTTCCACCCCAGGAGCCAAACAGCACCACGACACGTTTCTGAGAGGAAGGAAAACTCCTTCGACCCTTTTTCACTCTGGGGCAGAACAGAAGGCCAGGTTGGGAAGCGATATTATGTAAAAGGCAGCGAGCGGTGAGTAAGGTGGTATCTACCCGGCCCCAAGAGGCCTCCGCAAAGACAGCCCCAACCCCAGGAGGGGACCCGCCCACACTCGGGCAAGAAACAGAAAAGAACCCAGACTTTGGACAGCAAGCAGTACCAGGGTGAAAGACTTTTCCAACCGACATGGTCACGTAGCCATTCTCCTTGAAGTACTGGGGGATGGTGGAGAAGTTTCCGGCGTGTGCCCTCCAGTAGGAGTTGAAGTCATACAGGCGGGTGGTGTCGGGTCTCCTCCCGGTGAGGAAGGACACGCGGCTCGGGGCGCACACTGCTTGCTGTTAGGGAGCAGAAGCAGAGGAAAATGCCCTCAGAGGAAAACAGCCAGCAGCTCAGACATAACCAGGCAACCTCTGAGTCCTCAGCAAATGCTTGGCAGCTGAGTCATCACGTCTCAAACCCGACCAGTGGGATCTGGGCCTCCCCCAGTCGCCAGAACTAAGTCCCCGGGAGAGAGGAAGAGGAGGACTCAGCCCCTCATCCCAGCAGATGATCGTGCCCTCCTTCTACACGACAGTGTCTCACAGGTGCACAGAGCAGGCGAGGCTCCTGGGGGTGGCCCTGTGAGGAGGTTCAGGAAGGAGCGCCGCCATGACAAGCTGGCTGGCCCTCACCCAAGGCCAATCGGCAGATCTGAGGGTGGCATTCTGCAGCACCCCTTCTTTCTCAGCACCAGGCAACCCCCTCTTTGGTGAAGGAAGCAAGTCAGGACCATCCTGAGCACGTTAGGGCCACGGCGCACCCTGCACACAAGGAGGAGGGGCACCCTTGAGGCACAAGCTTCCTTGTCAGTGGACAACCAGGTTATCGCAATTGCCATTTTCCAGGTGATGCTTCCGTCTAATAAGCAGATGCCTGGCACCACTAGTGTCATCTAACAACAGCCGAGAGGACCTCCAACCCTCACTGCAGAAGGCACCCATCCACACCTAGAGCAAAGGCACCCATCCACATACCTGGGCAAAGGCATTCCAGAAGAGGAGACTGTGGGATGCCAGTTGGTCGATGTTTGGGGACCTTATGAGCTTGTCCCCATAACAGCCCAGGGAGGGGCGCAGGTCATCCACGATGATTAGGAGGACATTCAGAGCATCTGCACTGGAGGGAGGGGCCTCATTGAGAACGCCTACATGACACTAAACCCCCGCCCATGGTACATGCTAGCATGGGAGACCCAAGGCTGGCCCCTGAACCTTGACAGCACAGCTAGCCACCCAGGCAGGGCGAGAATGCGTACACATGGGAGACCCGAGTCCCGGGAGGAGGGTAAGACTTTGGCCATGGCCTCATGCATGGAAGAGGGAGGGAGGCAGGAAGGGAGCAAGAAAGAGAAAGGCAGGGAGAGGGAGAGTGAGGGAAGGAGGACAGAGGAAGGGACAGAAGAATGTAGTAAGGGA
>NW_006436301.1:46970-57445 GCF_000325575.1 Pteropus alecto | reverse complement strand
GGAAGGAAGGAAGGAAGGAAGGAAGGAAGGAAGGAAGGAAGGAAGGAAGGAAGGAAGGAAGGAAGGAAGGAAAAATCGTATGAGGGAGAGAGCATGGGAAGAAAGAATGGATGTAGGGAGAGAAGAATGAATAGAGGGGAAACAGAATCCTAGGTGGGTAGCAGGAAAGAGGGAGGGAGAGAGAGAAGGAAGGAAAGGATGGATGTAGGGAGGGTAGAATGGAGGGGAGCTGGGAGGGAGGATTCCCTGTCATCTGACAGAAGACACGGAATTCACCTTTGGAGTTGCTGGCCAGATTGCAGGACCCCAGCGAGACATAGGTGGAGCCCAGGACCAGGCCAAGCCAGAGCAGCCCCCAGCCCGGCGGCAGCATTTCCGCCTCCGTGCGGCAGCTCCTTGGCGACGGTGACAAGCCCAGGCGCTAGGGCCGGGTAGCCGCAACCGCCGCCGCCGCCGCCTACGCAGACTGCGCGATTTCGCGGCCGGGACCGGAGTCCCCGGTGCCGCCGAATCACGAGTGCGCCTGCGCGCCTTGTCACCCCGCCCCGCCTCCTGACCGCCGGGCCGGTGCCGCGCGAACCCCTTGCGCAAGGTCCTGATTGGAGAGCTGCTGCAGAGTCTTTCCAGGTGTTCCCCAAAGGTCTGTGATGCAACCGCTGTCTTTAACCAGCGGTTTCCAGCCTCGTGGCCCTTGCACCTGCTTTGGTTTTCACCTGAAAGCCCTTTACTTTTCTCCTCTCTCTAGAAAAGTCACTTTGCCTCGCACATGAGCCCAAATGCCATTCTCCTTCACGGAAGCCCTTGGAGAACCCTCCATCCTCCGCCTAAAAGGAACTTCAGTCCTAGGCATTTGTTCAAGAAACACTCGGTGATTCCACAGATATGGAGACCAAGGACCGATGGCAGATCGGGAGTTCTAAGTTCCTGCCCTTCTGGAGCTTGCAGGCAATAAATAGCCAGTTAATCAAAGACTGGTGCTGGGACACAAGGTCTGGAGTCGCTTGCTATTTCTATGGAGGTGGCTAGTAAAGCGACATTAGAACAAAACCTTGGAAGTGCGTGACCAAGACACAACCACGTCCACAAGAAGAGTGCTCCAGGCAGAGGGAGGAGCTTTTGTGAGGAGCGAGCTCCATGGTGCTACAGGACCACAGAGGCCTGGTGTGTCTGGCTGATACCAGCAGAAGCGAGGAGGGAAGGTCATAAGGCCCTGACAAGAATCGTTCACAGTCGGCCTGCGGCTGAAGGTTGGGAAGGACACCACTGTCCCCGTCCACACTCTGGCTCCCACCTACTCCCCAGTGAAATATCCTAACACAATGCCAGGCGGACTGGAGACCCTTTGTAGGTAAATATTAGTATTGATATTGGACATGCTAATTTTCTCCTCATGGCAACTCTGTGAGCTATATGCGACTATCATTCCCATTTTATAAAGCCAGAAATCAAAACTCAGTGACGCTGATTCACTTGAGCAAGGACACAGAGCCAGGAAGTAGAGGCCAAGGTGTCTCTCCATGAGAAGTGTGCCTCTCAAGCGGTAGCCAGAGCATGGTCAAGGCCTGCAGCCTGCTGCCACTGCTGCTGTGCCTGCTTGGCAGTTTCCTGGAGACCCAGCACCGGCGGCCCCTCACACTGCTGCCTGTGTGGCGTACCCCTGGGAAGGGACAGCCTCTGCCTTCTCTCCCCAAACTAGAGCACACTGAGCCCCTCGGAGTCAGCCAGCCCCAGACAAGAGCCCAAGCTGTCAGGCTGCCCCTCAGCTGTCCCTCCTCATCCTGACACTTCAGTATCAGTGGCTGCTCAGGATCTTGCCCTTTCCCTCACAAAATATGGCCTTATCGTTTCACGAAAGTCTGAGCCCAAGGTCAATGGCTCCAGTGGATGTTCAGAAAAGTGGTCTTACACTTCTTACCTTTCATTGGCATCTGTAATGTTTTCTCATAGTGATAGGTGCCTCCTTCGAGACTGTCAACTCAGGACCTAATTTTCTACTTTTCCTTATCAAAAAGCCACTAAGAAAAAATTATTCAGTCTACCCCAGGGTTGACAAGAGAGGAGAATGAGGCAAAAGTTGTATGCAGTTTGTGCCTCTAAAAATGTCCTCAGCTCCATGTACTACCGTCCAGTCCAGACCCAGGGGTAGGGGCGGGATAACTCATGAGGAATAAGGAGGCAGACTGGTCCTTGCTTGCCCGCCTCCTCACAGACTGGGCACTCTGGGTTGAGGGACAGCAACATAACCCGATCGCGACCACAAAGATGGACTTCTGAGTTGTCAAAAAGAAGAGCTTCCCCAGTAGAAGGAATGGACGTGAAGAACAATACACCCAACCCAACACTGATTCGAGCACCTCTGACATATTGCTGAGGTGCTGAAGGCCACCAAGAAGAAGCGGCTGCAGAGTCTGTTCTGCACACCAGGCAGGCCTCCAGTGACAGAAAGGAGACCACACGTGCAATCTCATCTGTATGTTTCTGACACAGTTTCGATTTGAATAAAGGTGAACAGCTAGTATCCATTGACAGTTGTGGCAGACACACCCTGAGGTGGGTCACCCAAAAGGAGTCATGCTCTTGCATGATCCCTTCCCTTTGGAGGTAGGTGGAAGCTGTGCTTCTAACCCATGGAATATGGTGAAGGTAGGACAGAATGTCACACCTGCCACTGTGTTATCATGGAGAGATGAGTCCATTTTGCTAGCAGACACGAGAGAGATTCTCCTGCTGGTCTTTGAAAAGCCGTATTGTAAATTCCCATAGGGAGACCCATGTGGCAGGAAACTGTGAGTGGCCTTCGGGACCTGAAGACAGCTTCTGCCCAGCAGCCTGTAAGAAGCCAACAACTCAGTCCTAGAACCACAGGGAAAGAATTCAGCCAACAACCATGGGAGCCTGACAGAGGACTCTGAACTCTGGAAAGGAATTCAGCCGGGCCCCCACTTCAACTGCAGCCTCGTGAGACCCTGAGTGGAGGATCCAGCTAAGCTGTGCCTGGCCTCCTGACCCACGAAATTGTGAACTGATAAATGTGTATTGTTTTCAGCTGCCAAACGCACGGTAACTTGTTATGCAGCGATAGAAAAGGAACATATCGTTAGTCGTAACGTGAACAGACATTTGACCCCAAGGTCAATCCTAACAAAAATCAATATTCGATATGGAAGTGGCTTCCTATGCTTATGAAAGCATTGATGCCATAAAAGGGTCCATGAGAGCACGCTGGAATCGTCCCACAGAATCTACAGCCATTACGACTGATCTACAAGCTCTGCCAGGTTATGTGGTGCCTACACAATCATGCAGAGAAAAGACGGCCATCATCAAAGGAAAGATGGATGGAAAGGGGATGTCTTCACGTTTCCAACAAAGCCCAAGAAGCCACAGACACAACTGAGTTCGAACTTGCAGGTCAACCGGAGGGGCTTAAGAGGTGAAATGCAGAAGTAGAGGCAGATGACACAGGAGAAGTGAAAGTCAAAACTGAAGAATGACTTTTTGGTGTATATAATGCAATTTAAGGAACACAAAGCAGCCCACATTGCTATAAACACCCTAGACTGGAATGACTCCCACTACTGAAATTTCAAAGCTGATATTTTTTTAAAGTACTTAAACATCCCATCCGAGCAGAAGGTGAAACACCCTCCCACATATCAGCCGCATTCACACAGTAGCTTCAAATCATCGAGCAGTTTTTAAGGGAGTAGCCTACTTTCACTAAGAGCTAACGCGTGTGGCTGAGAGCATGACAAAATAGGCTTCCCATTACACTGGTCTTCCCCACAGGTGCCCTCCATCCCTGGAGGGAGGGGGACCAACCACCCCGACTTGCTGTGGGACTGGACGTGCTGCAACTGGGAGAGTCCCAGGAAAAGCAGAAAGAAGTGGCAGCCTATTGCCAGGCCCCCATCCAGGGTGAGCACACGAGCACGGCCTGCCAGGCCTGGAATGGGAGGAAAGGGACCACACCTCCCACCGCCCCAGGAACTGCAGCAGAGGCCCAGGTCAGCGCTAAAGGACCAGAAGGCTCATGATGACGGACACCACTGACTAGGCGGCCTCACCCACAGAGTGGTGGCCGTGCTCAGTACACGTGGCCTCCCTGGGGGCACGTGGATGGTGACTGACCAAGATACAGCCTAGAGTGGAAACTCAGAAGAGCAAAAACAGACAGCAAGAGGCCGAAGTCAGCCGCCCGACAAACAAGTCACAATCTCTTGCCCAGGTTCTGCCCCTGAGGCAGCTTTCCGACCTGGAACCATGGACTAGGGAGGTGGCCGGGTCGCCCAGGGGAAGGATGCTGCAGCGGCATGGCGGGAAGACACTGGGATGGTCCCCCAGCCCTTCTCAGAGGGACCTCCGCCCATGTACCAGGTGACTGAACACTGGGAAAGGGGAAAACCAGAGAGTTCGAGGCTGCAGGACGCAGTGTCCAACTTGACACGGAGGTGGGTGGCTCAATAAGCTGTCTCTGCATCTGCTTCTGGAGGACCCCCTGTGCTGGAGTTTCTGCGCGGAGGATGTCACTGGGTCCAAGGTATACTGGGCCAGTCCCAAGGAGGTCGGTCGTCTGGAGCAGGGAGAGCCAGGCATCCAGTAGGCTCCAGAACAAGGTGCCGAGCGCAGTGAGATGTCTTCTGAGGAATCTCTTAGAAAGTGGGATGACGCTTAACGTTAAATGAAAAATACAAAACAAATCGTAACACAGCATGAACTCAACGGAATATAGAAAAAAACGCATAGGAAGAGAACTGGGAGAATATCCCCAATCCTGAACTTTTTTGCCTCTGGGTAAAGCCTTGGGAGAATCCTTTGTCCTGATTCTTCATGTACTTTCCATCCTTTCCAAAGAGGCCACAATGAGCATGCAGACACTCGAGAGTCGGCTGAATGCGTCTTCTGCATGGGGCCCATTAGTCCTCTCATTAGAGCCTGGTAACCATGGTTATAGTGTGGCATCAAGTACTCTGCCACCCCCTCCTCCACTGAAGCAGTAATCACATCAGCTGGACTGCGCATCGGCTGGGCTGCAGCATGATGCTGGACGCCCACCTGCCCACCCGCCAGCTGCGGAGGGCCTGGAGCAGGAGCACGGGACCTGGCTTATTTGCTCAGCGACTGAGGACAGTAAGGTACGCGCAGAGGGAAGAGCCCAGGAATGACGGGAAATGAGTGTCTCCTTGCCCCCAATTAAAGTTGATATAAATATTGGTGACATGAATGCAGTGTGTGTGTGGGGGGGTAGTCAGAAGTTCACAGAAACTCCCAGGGTTGCAACCCTGCTGTGCCACGTTCTGTGAGCAGCCCCCACACCAAACCAGGGTCGCCTGCCAGTGTCTGCACCACCCCTATGGTGCGGCTTCTTCCTGTGGCCTTGCAGTGCCGAGATGACAAGACTAGAACTATGTACAGCTCTCAGGTCAGCCCACTCGACCTGCGCCCTGCTGAGAGGGACCACTCGACCTGCGCCCTGCTTAAAGAGACACAGGCAACTGCAGCTGCGCCCTGAAGACGGAGAGGAAGGTGGAGCCAGGGGACCATGCATCTCAGAAACAGGCCAGAGGAGGCTCAAATGCGAGAGTTGGGTCAGGAGAAACAAGGCTCATGTCTTCCTGCAGCTGGTCAGCTTCCCCGGGGCTTCTCCTGCATGAGTCCAGGACCCAGGCCTATGGCCGAGAGGTGACCAAGTGAGTTACAGAGACAAGGAGCACTTTTTCATGGGCAGAGTGCTGGATGCAAGGACACTTCCTCTTTCGGGGACCGCTCATCCCACATGGCGGGCAGCCTCCAGCAGGAAGGGCAGTGGGACAGTCCCTGACCTGTGGGGTCACTTACAGTTTGGAGAATCTAGGCAAACACTGAGTCCCAAGCAGGCTGGCAAGGAAGAGGAAACAAACCTGCGAAGGGCAGGAGCAGGAATCTGAAACATAAAGCACCAGGGCGGGGTTAGGACCCAGACTTCACAAAGAGCCCCGACAACTAGGCGCCAAAAATGCAAGCAGCTCAAAGAGAGTTAGCCAAAGGCAGTTCACCGGGAGGAAGGGACCTACCGACAGGTCCAGAAGGGAAACCAGGAATTTGGGTCAAGCCGGTCCCAGCCCGGTGGTGCCACAAAACCCATGGCAGGAGCAAAATGCAACCTTTCCTCTCAGGGCCTCAGAATCACAGCAGCATGGGGTGACAGGTGGGGGGCTGGACCAGCAACCTGCAAAGATTTAAGTGCTCAGAGGGCCATGGGGAGAGTGAGTTCTGCAGGGTGCCGCCAGGGGGCCAAGAAAGGGAGGCTGACTCTCAGCAGGCGCCCTGGGCTCAGAAGAGGAGGCCATGGCCATGGGCATGGTCCCCTCAAAGAGCAATGGTGGAAATAGCAAGGACATCCTGCAAGAAAGACAGGGCGCGTTCTGGGGATGGAGTCCCGGACTGGGGAAGAAACAGCTTAAGGAGGAGCCTCTCTCCTGCTCCGGGAGGCTGGGCGTGTTCTAACAGTGTCTGGGAGGGAGCAGACGGAGTCCCAAGAAGACCCCGATGTCCTCTGACAGCTGCCGGGGCTCGGGGGCGCCCGTGGAAAGCCAAGCAACGCAAGTTGGCTTGGGCTGGGTCCGGGTGGTGAAGGCTGACCTGCTTGCCATGACTGGAGAGCGAGGGAACGAAGGCCTGTCCCTGTCAGCACTTTGTTCCTGAGATGGCATGAGAAGCAAGTAGAGAAGAGAACGTCATCCAGAGATCAGAAATCAGATCCTTTTAGGGTTTGGTGCCAACTTTTCATTTGTACTGAAAATCAAGACTGAGTTGCAAATGGGTCCATTTGACATGGGCAGCCAAACACCATCCCACTCCCACCTGCGACATGGCCATGCCACTCTTCCTGGGCCCACCCACCCGGCAGCGAATTGGCCTTGCAGCCACTACCTTTGAACTTCTGCTCATCAGATCACACTCTTCACCTTTACTGTTCCATTCCCCAAGGGAGATCGTACACCCCGTTCTCAGCATACACAGGGGGGTCAGAAAAGGGAGACCTTCTGTAGTGCCATCACGACTGTCCCACGCTAGCAGCCATAGAGTGTAAGTCTCTAGCTCACTGGGCAAGTTCTATTTCTTCAAACGACAGGATCTGGGAGGAACACCAATAGCCCGCCATTCAGAGCCCCCTCCCTCACTACTTGAAATCCCTACCACGAGGTTCTTGGGCATTCAGCAACAGCTGGTAACCATTCTTGGGCGCAGACCCAGGAGGGGAGGCTGACATGGAGGAAGTTGGACCTGGTGATCATACAGGCCCCCTGCAGCCCCGAGGCCTAAATCTCATGGAGGTACCCTCTGCCCCTCACCTCATCGCCAGCATTCCTGTTTCCTCCAGCTTCTGCACAGAGAGAGATGTGCGGTTCAATGGCGTGTGGAGGACCCTCAGGAGGAAAGACGCGGGTGTCCAGGCCAGTGTGGGGTCTCAGGTAATAGCACTGAACCAGGACCATGAAGCCAGAGTTCAGGGAGTAGCAGTGGGAACAGGAAGAGGAGCATTTATTCCGATCAGGCATTTCAGAGGCAGGGACACAAGACTTGGCCATCAACTAAAAGCAAGGAAGGGAGGGGATAAGGGGACGCCAGGAACAAAGTATGATGGCACTGAGAGGGTCGAGCCCTGAGAGGTGGAAAGGAGGAAACAGCTCTGACAGGGAAATTAGCCTTGTTTGGGACATGTCAGCTCAGAGAAACAGCAGGAAACAGTGCAAATTTTCCTCCTCACCTGCAAAAAAAAAAAAAGGCAATATGAAGACCTACCCTCAGGAACCCCGCTGGCAGTCCCTGAGAAGTGGGGGACTTGCAGGAAGGATAGCTGGCCTGGGCATTCTGTCCTGAGGTGCAAAACAGCCTAGAGGTCCTGCCCTCTCTCTGCCTCTGTGTCCCCTGGGATCCATTCTGAGGGTCACTGAGGACCTTGGGCTGCCACTTTGATTCACGCCTATGGGTGCAGCGCGGACTGGGCGCTGATGTCACTGGAGTGAAAAGGGCACTGCCTGGCCATGTGCACTAAGCGAGCCTAGCCAACCTCCCAATTGGTACCAGGGCCAAATCTACAATACTGCCTTCTCCACGCCGCTCCTCCCGGGGCTCCACCCCCTTCCAGCTCCTCCTCCCAGCTCCCTCCCCGCTCTGCCCTGCTCCTCCCCAGCTTTCAGCGAGCTCTGCCATGCTCCTCCCCCAGCTCCTCCTTTAGAGATTTACCCGGTTCCGTCTAGATTCCCCTGCACAACTTTCCCCCAGCTCTGCCCTGCTCTACCCTCAGCTAAACACAGCAGCGCCTTGCTTCTCCCCAACTATTCTTCAGCTCCGCCTGCTCCTCCCATAGCTCCGCCCCCAGCTTTTTCACAGTTCCGCCCCAACTCCTCCCCGGCTCTTTCCAACAGGTCGGCCCCCAGATTCTCCTCCCCCAGCTCCGCCTTCTCCCTGAGGCGCCGTCCCCAAGTTCGCCTCGCCCCGCCCCTTACCCTGCACATATCACTTCCTTATCATCCTCCCCCGTTTTGGGCCATCGGACTCCATCCCTCCACCGGGCCTGTTCGTCCTACGCTGCTCAGTGTCGAGTCCCACGTCTCCTAGCAACATTGGCCTCCTTTCATATCTGCCTGTGTACTTTGTGCATTTACGTCACTGCCTGGCTGCGTGCCTGCTCGTGCGTGCTTGCTATGAGCGTGCCCGCCAGAGGCGGCCGTGTCGAGTACAGGCGTGGTGCGTGCGTGTCGGCGGACGGCGTACTGTGTGCGTGCGGGAAGCGTGCTGCGTTCGGGCGGTGTTTTGCGTAAGGGCGTGCTGCGTGCGGACGAGGCACTGCGTGCCGGCGGATGCCGCGCTGCGTGGGGGCGGTGTTGTGCGTAAGGGCGTGCTGCGTGCAGGCGAGGCAATGCGTGCCTGCGGATGGCGTGCTGCGTGCGGGAGGTGTGCGTATGACGTACGTAAGGGCGTGCTGCGTGCGGGCGGGGCACTTCGCAGTTCCACCCCAACTCCTCCCTGGCTCTTTCCAACAGGTAGGCCCCCAGATTCTCCTCCCCCAGCTCCGCCTTCTCCCTGAGGCACCGTCCCCAAGCTCGCCTCGCCCCACCCCTTCCCCTGCACATATCACTTCCTTGTCATCCTCCTCCCGTTTTGGGCCATCGGACTCCATCCCTCCACCTGGCCTGTTCGTCCTACGCTGCTCAGTGTCGAGTCCCACGTCTCCTAGCAACATTGGCCTCCTTTCATATCTGCCTGTGTACTTTGTGCATTTACGTCACTGTCTGGCTGCGTGCCTGCTCGTGCGTGCCTGCCATGGGCGGCCATGCCTTGTAAGGGCGTGCTGCGTGCGTGCAGGTGCTGCGTACGGTCTGCGTGCTGCGTACGGGCCACGTGCTGCCCACAGACGTGCTGCGAATCGTTCTGCGTATGGGCGTGCTGCGTGCGGGTGCGCGCTGCGTACGGAGGGACGGCGTGCTTACTGCGTGCGTGCGAGTGACGAGTTGAGTACGAGCGTGCTACGTGCGGCTGACGTGCTACGTGCTGGCAGTGTTTTGTGTACTGGAGGACGGCGTATTGCCGTGCGGGCGTGCTACGTGAGGGCTTGCTGCGTGTAGACAGTGCTGCGTGCGTGTGTGCGTGCGGGCGCAGTGCACGAAGTTATGCTGAGTACCTGCATGTTCTATGTATGTGTTCATCTTTTTGTAAGCCCCGCAAAAAGAGAGATGATTGCATCTGTGCCAGTACGGCATGTCTAACCACCGCGGGGCACTTGTCACCTGTCAGTATTCTCTGATCTCTGGGCTGCAGAGGCGCAGCCACGACGCCAGGCCAGGTGCTCTGTCGTTTCGGCTACTCAGTGGGGTCTGCAGACATGCCTCATCATTAAGGGAGCCAGGAAGCTCAGTTTGGATGCTGACCTGCTTGGTCCTCCAGGGGACAATATCTCTAAGCTGTGTTTCCTGTAGCCATTTCCTCACACTGGAAGCAGGCTGGGAGCGATCGCAGGGCAGCTGAGGCCACACTTTTCTGTCTCTTTCTCCCACGACCTCCACCTGCCAGTCTTCCTTGTCAGTGTGTGCTGGTGATGTGCCACTCCTCATAGAAACACGTGTGTCCTGGTCCACATGCACATGTCCGCCCTCACTCCTGCCGTTTCCACTTCCTGCTTGGCCCTTAGGTTGTCAACAATGTACCCAGGCCCCAGGCTGTGCAGTGCTCAGCTGGTTGTCTGTGGCACCTCTCCCAGCAGGACCTATCCAGGATTACATTAAGGGAAACGGGATTGTAAGGTCCCTGAATCCTTCTTACCTGATGTGGAGGACGGCGTGCTGCGTGCGGGCGAGGTACTGCGTGCCCGTGGACGGCGTGCTGCGAGCGAGTGGCGTACGTGTGACGTACGTATGGCGTGCTGCGTGCGGGCGGGGCACTGCATGCCGGCGGCCGGCGTGCTGCGTGCGGGTGGCGGTGCGGTGCGGGGG
>NW_006436301.1:45415-46882 GCF_000325575.1 Pteropus alecto | reverse complement strand
GGGGGCGGGGTTCTGCGTGCCGGCAGACGGCGTGCTGCGTGCGGGCCAGGCAGTGCGTGCCGGCGGACGGCGTGGCTGCGTGCTGGTGGCGTGCTGCGTGCGGTCGGCGTTCCGCGTGCGTGCAGGCATACTGTTTGTATGCAGGCGTGCTGCGTGCGTTTGTGTTGCGTACATGTGTGCTGGGTGTGCATGAGTGTGTACGTCCCTTTGTAAGCCCTACAAAAAAGGTCTACCTGCATATGTGCCAGTGCGCTTGTTTAACCACCGCGGGCGCCGATCATCTGTCAGTGGTCCCTGGTTTCCGGTCACCGAGCGGCGGTGGCGCAGCCAAGCCGCCGTGCCTAGTGCTCTGTCGTCTCTCCTCTGCTCGAGTCATCCTCTCATCTGGGCGTGGGAGACGTTACTCCCCACGCTGGCGGTCTCGCTGGGCAAGTGTAACCAGAGGACTGTCCTGCCTGGTGGCTTCAGCCTCATAGCCAAGCGTGCCCGCAACTTGCACTGCCGATGGAGTTGGGAGACCGGCCTCACCACAAGGGAGCTAGGAAGCGCGGCTAGGGTGCTGGCCTGCTCGGCCCCCACGGGGATAGTTCCTCTGGGCTACGTTTTCCTGTAGCTATTCCTTTACAGTGGGAGCAATCGCAGGGAGCTGAGGCCACATTTTCTGGTCTCCTTTTCCAACTACCTTCACTTCCCAGCTATCCTTTTCACTGCATGTACTGGTGACATGCCGCTCCCTGTAGAAACACGGGTGTGCTGGTCCACATGCACGGGTCCGCCCTCACTCCTGCACTTTGCGCTTCCTGACTGTCACCGCTGTACATAGGCCCCGGGCTGTGCAGTGCTCAGCTGCTGGCACCCCTCCCAGTCGGACCTACCCAGGATTACATTGAGGGGAAAGGGATTGTAGGGTCCCTGAATCCTTACCATGTGATGTCGGAGGTGACATTTTTCTCCTCAGATACAGGGGTCTGTTAGGCTGTAAGAACACCACCCAGTTAGGTGAAATGATTTTATGTACTGCAGGCTGGGCCATCATGTGGTCTTTGACCCAGCCGGGGGAGGAGAAGGCCACTGCTATGATTAGCAGGACCAAATTATGAGTGAGGTGTCACAAATGTTTTCCATCAGTTGGAGCCCCCTGGGTCCTGGTGGTCTTCAATCCCTGCTGAGTAGAAGACCGTTCTAGTACATTAGCCAACATTGCTGTCTTGTCCCTAATGATCTCCTCTCATTATGCCTCTTGTCTTTGTGTCGGTGAAGAACTGAGGTAAATGAAATAGCATTTCTTCCTCAGGCTGCAAACCGGGTGCTGTGCACTGCGAGGCAGGAGGGCACTCATCCCTCTTCCTGTGTTTACAGTCACCTCGTCTCTAGGAGTTCCACCCATGCACTTCAGGTGTCCTTGTTGAAATTTTGTGGCACTGATGAGAAAAGGGCCAAGAAACCGAATGGCAGAAACCAGGCAAA
>NW_006436301.1:39283-43563 GCF_000325575.1 Pteropus alecto | reverse complement strand
AAGCTTGGAGAGCAGTCAGCCCTGGGGCTTGAGCACAGAGGAATGGCATTGATGCTTATTGACCTTGGTGCTTCTGTGTTTCCGCAGGCCACCTGAGGCCACAAGATGAAATTCTCGTGCCTCTCCTTCCGGCAGCCTTACGCGGGCTTTGTCTTAAATGGGGTCAAGACCTTGGAGACGCGTTGGCGCCCCCTGCTGAGCAACCACCGGCACTGCACCATCGCCATCCACATTGCTCACAGGGACTGGGAAGACACTGCCTGGAGGGAGCTGCTGCTGGAGAGGCTGGGGCGGACCTCCGCTCAGGTTCAGGCCTTGCTTCGGCAAGGGGAGAAGTATGGCCGTGGAGTGATAGCTGGCAAGTGACGATCCCCTGAGCACTGCTAAGATACCCCCACGGGCACCCCCGGGACCACGCTGGGAGTTTTGGGGCTTGTTTGCTCTTGAACTTGTTGGGGCGGGGCTATCATTTCTTTAAACAGCACAACTTCAAAGGGACAGCAAGGGATCCCCGGCTGGGGGTTGGTGGGCTGAGTTCCTCTGACTTTGGGTGAACCCTTTCTCCACTGAGGGCCTCAGTTCCCGCTGGTGGTCTGAGAGGCAGGGGCAGGTCCACGTCTGTCTATATGTGTGTACACACACGTGTGTGTCAGTACAGACCACGAGAGGCTGCACAGCACACAGGGTCAGGTGGCCTCCAGACAGGGCGGCCTGCCTGACTTCACGCACTGGCCCCACCCCCAATGCCCATCGCATCCTAGGCAAGTCCCCTCACCCTTCAGTGCTTGAGGCCCCACATTAGCTTAGTGCTTGGGGATCTGATTGTCCGTGGGTTCCCCGCGGCGGCCGGGCCCTCCTGACCTGTACATGTTGCCCTCAGCAGTCCAGCTGCGACCTGCCCATACCTGGGTGGCGCTGCCGAGGACAAGGCCCTCTCCTCTTCATTCCTCTCCCTCCCTTGGCTTCACCCAGAATTCCCTGAATGGAGTTTGGGACATCGGAGTGGTCATTCAGAGGGACCCAATTCCTTCCGTGTCCATTTGGTGACGTCAGCTCAGTCTCTGGCGGTTGTGACTTTGAATGCCCGTGTTCTGTCACAGGCAGGCCTTGCTTCATGGAAGGAAAAACATCTGTATGCTTCTCTCTTGGTGCCCAGGGCTCGTTGACATTGGGGAAACTTGGCAGTGCCCGGAAAACTTAGCTCCCGATGAGGTGGTGGAGCTGGAAAATCAAGCTCTACTGACCGACCTGAGGCAGAAGTACCTGACTGCGCTTTCAAACCCCAGGTGGCTCCTGGAGCCCATACCCAGGAAAGGCGGAAAGGATGTCTTCCAGGTCGACATCCCAGAGCACTTCATCCCCTTGGGGCAGGAGCTCTGATGAGCGAGGGCTCCTCAGAGGAAGGGTACCAAAAACCGAGCGGAAGGATGACCGTGAACTCGCCGTCATGCCGCGGACCTATAGATCAGGCTGACCTATAGGTTCAGCCTGAAGTGGCACGACTGTGGCGAGCACTCCCCGCCATGCGCTGTTCTGTGAACAGCTTTCTGCACGCAGATGCAGGGCACTTCCCTCGTGAGCTGCCCCTCTGGGCTCCTTGACAGTCTCAATGGCTTGGATCTTTAGGAAAAAGAGAAAACTGCCACCAAATGTCTTGGCGTTGCCACTCATTTTGGCCCTGCCGGTTCCCAGGTTGTACAAAGAAATATGTTTTAAGAGAAGCGGTCAGGGCTCTGGGCTCCCTTGCACGATTCCCCACCCCATGTTCTGGTCAAACTTTTAGAATGTTTCAGCAGCACCCAGGGAGTGTCGTGGGAGGGCTGGGAGTGGGCACCAAACGATTGCCTGAGGGCAACCCGACAGGGATGGCCTCATTCACCATGAAGGGGCCATCAGACTTGGAAACAGCACCTGTCTGTCCCAGCAAGTGTCTCTTACCCTGTTGTAAAAGTCTCCCTTGGCTCCGGAAGCCGTGTGTTACACATGTCACACAGCTACATCGTGACCAAAGAAAGGTTCTGAAATACAGCTCTGATGGGAAAGTGTTGAGTAGTGTTGTTTGTTTTGCGGGCAACCTTTTATTTGGGTCACTGCTTAGCAAAGTTAGTAGTGGTTGTTAGCTGGCGGAGGGGGGGGGGTGCGGCGCGTGATGGGCTTTCTCCCAGGCATTGACCGGAATGGCGTGGATTCTGAGCCACACTGCCGTAGTTATACACCCTTTGATGGGCTTTCTCCCAGGCATTGACCAGAATGGCGTGGATTCTGAGCCACACTGCTGTAGTTATACACCCCTTGGCAGATGGGGTGGCCCTAGTTTTGGGTGGACCTCTCTGGAAGTCCCCTGGAACTTGAGCTAGAGAGGCTAGGCTGCTGATCAGGAATTTCGTGGCATCACAAGGGGACGATGAGGAAAGACACTCCTGTTTCAAGATACATGGATAATGTAAGGTGATTCCCCCAAGGTCAGGAGCCAGACTGTTCTGTCTCCTGTCCAGCAGGTAAGGCTCAGGAGACCAGGTGTTCCTGGGCTCGCCTTAGAACTCCCTAGCCAGACCTTTGGCTGTGCATGCGAAATTGCTGCCACTTCAGATTGCAGAGGATAACAGGCACCAAACCCTGTGTTGGGCTGGGATTTCCAGCCTCCTCGGGGTCATCTGATGAGGTGTGTGCAGCATGGAAACAAGGAACACAGACTCACAGTTCTCATTGAATTGTTTATTTATTCTCATCAAGCCTTGCTTTTTATTAAAGCTGAAAATACATTCATGGTTAAAAGTGGTGACTTATCTATTACCAGCGGCCTGTGAGCTTAGGGACCTGTTTTGTCCTTGAACTGCTCACAGAGTGCACACTTGTAATCTGAGGAGTTCTCCTCCTCTACCTGCTCCTCCTCCTCTGCCTGCCCCTCAGGTGCATCAGTTGGGGCCGTGGCTGAAAGGGCAGCCATCAGCATGGAGTAACAGGTGTTGTACAGAGACATCACCGAATTGAAGTCTGGGGGCCCTGTGGGCTCTTCCCCTGCGCCATCCCTTGTGGCAGTAGCCGTGGGCGCAAGCCTGACATTCCTGGATGTGCCCTCCCCACTAGGGCCAGCTGGCTCACTAGAGTAAGGTTCTTCCCTGGCACGTCTAGCCCTATTGTCAAAAGACACATAACTAGGCAATGTGAATGACCGGGTGCCACTGGATCCCTGAACATTTGGGTCTGTCTTCTGGGCCCTTGCATTGCCGCCTTTGCTGCGTTGCTTGAGTTGGATTCGTAGAGAGCGTCTTGTAGGGGCCGCCACTTCCTTCTTTTTCTTTGGAGTTGAGCTGGTTCCTGGCAAAGCGGTGATCATCAGGTGGCCCTTTCTCTTGATGTTATCGATGAGCTGAGGTTTATCCCTCTGGAAGTTGGAATTACGATAGATCTGAAACAAAATTAATCATTTTAGTCATTCTGGGAGAAAATATATCTATTTGACATTAACTGGCCTCTGAGTCTTTAGCCGCCCTGCAGGTTACCTCTAAGGGAGTTATAGGTCCCTGCGAAAGTCTATACTTTCTCATCTTTGGTAAATACTGTCTCATGTGAAGAAGAGTTATCCTTAGAAATGAAACCCTTTTGGTTTATCATTTTTGGTTAACTAGGAAGCTGTTCAATAACAGAGAACATGGGAAATGGGAGGGCTTTCTACTTTACCATTATCCTATTTTTCCCTGAACGGTAAACCGAGGGGCCTCTGCTGCGAAAGTCTATACTTTCTCATCTTTGGTAAATACTGTCTCATGTGAAGAAGAGTTATCCTTAGAAATGAAACCCTTTTGGTTTATCATTTTTGGTTAACTAGGAAGCTGTTCAATAACAGAGAACATGGGAAATGGGAGGGCTTTCTACTTTACCATTATCCTATTTTTCCCTGAACGGTAAACCGAGGGGCCTCTGGGGCGTATTTTGCTGAATCCGTGGAGGTTCAACAGGCGGATGAAACTCTTCAAGCTGTCAGTTTCGAAGATTTGGTCAGCACCCCTCCGGCGAAGAACCTCCCTCTGGAAAAGATCTTCTTTGATGACCACGGTGTCTCCGGCATCGTTCCAGCTCACAGATGTGAAGGCGTCGTCCTCCACTATCATCCACAGCTTTCTTGGGAAGGGGAGCCCGAGAAGGGGGCTATTCCCTTCCACATTGGCAGGGCCTCCATTTGGGTTTTGTGGTTGTGAGTTCCGGTGGGGGCCTGGATCTTGGCTCGCGGCTGGATCTTGATTCGCGGCTGGATCTTGGCTCGCGGCTGGATCTGGGCT
>NW_006436301.1:24186-38837 GCF_000325575.1 Pteropus alecto | reverse complement strand
TGTATCTTGACTCATGGCCGGATCTGGGCTCATGGCTCGATTTTGGCTCACAGCTGGCTCTGGGCTTGTGGTTGGATCTTGGCTCGCGGCTGGATCTGGGCTCGCGGCTGGGTCTGGGCTCGCGGCTGAGTCTTGGTGGGTCTCCAAGACCTCCCCTGAATTCACATTTGCATCAGGGGATGATTCCGATAGATCCCCTATTGCTGGCTCGCCATCTCCCAATGGGGCCAGCTTGGCTTCGGCTCGCGGCTGGATCTGGGCTCGCGGCTGGGTCTTGGTGGATCTCCAAGACCTCCCTTGATTCCACATTTGCATCAGGGGATGACTCCAATGGATCCCCTGTTGCTGGCTCTCCATCCCCCAATGGAGCCAGCTTGGCTTCATCTACCTCGTCTACCATGTCAGTGTTCTGACTAGCCATGGGTGGAGCTAGTCTAGACCAGGAGCATTGCTACCTGAGACCCTATCACTGAGGGCTCAGGTCACAAATGCCTTCAGTCACAGCAGGGATACCCAATAAATACTGTCCACAGAATTCTAGAGTCTTGGTTGTGGGGCAACCAGCTGCTTGAGTCACGTTTCTCTTTATTTGTCACGTGATGTCACAAAGGTGGCTCACAGGTGCTCTGGAGAGGGGGCCCTGGTCACCTGTGGGGGAGGGCATGGGTATAAGGCCCCCAGCTGTTCTCTTTTAAGAAAGTCCTGAAAAGCAGGGTTTGGGTTCCCAGAAAAGGCTCCTGTCTGCTGCCAGGCACATCCTTCCATCTTGCCAGGCACTGGATGGGTTGAGAAGCCATGATGCCATGAGCACTCCCACCCTTAGAAACGGGGGAGGCCTGTTGCTGGCCTCTCTGATCGCTCAAGGGCCAGGCCCTGGTTAGTCCTAGCTTGGCTACCACCAAGACTGCCTGGGACAGATGGGCCCCTGGGGAACTGTACCTCTCAAAACATGGTAGTTGGCCCGGTCTCACGTGGTAACCCCCCTTCCCCTCCCCCCCGTTTCTGCGTTGGTCTCTTCCAGCTGCTCCTGCTGCTTGGTTGGTCTTGCTCAGATGGGCCCAAACAAAGAGTCCTGTTTTCTTGCCCTTGCTTGACCAGGGTGGGCCTGTGCTCCAGCAGGTGGGAGCACTCCTCTGGTTCTTTATTCTCAGTGTCACACAAAGCACCTCAGACACAGTGTTACCCATGGCTCCAGCATCCACGTGCATGGCCACACCCTCCGCCATGCTGGAGACTCCCCACTGGAGCTCGGTTTGCCCCACAATCTCATTCCCCTCCAGGTCACAGCAGGATCGGCTTTGGTTCCTTTTCTTGCCCATAAGATAACTTCTCATTACCCAAGATGGGCTCACTTTGGGACACCTGCACATGCCCTTCTCAAGTCACCTCCCCAGACCCTCGGGTTCAGCCCCCTTCAGGCCTCCTCTGCACCCCATTTCCTTTCTTCGTTGAGTTGCTTTGACGTTTGCTCACCGAGATTTCTGGCCTCCCACTTCTAACTTGGATGTCCTTTGGGATTTCCCCCTTTTAAAGACTAATTGGGGGGGTTGGCATATATTCAGTTTCTGTTGAAACAGCGTTTCACTGATCCACTCTCATGCCAGTGCTGCTCTTCTTACCCAAAGCCCACCTCCACCCCCCACACATGAGTCCCGCTCCTGCCGTTGCCTCAATGGTAGGTACATTGAGTCGTTTTGTTGGGGTTGAACACTTTTCAAGGGGCTGACTTTACACGGATGCACTCCCAAGGAAAATCCCTACTTGTTTAGCGAGCATGACTGAAGGAGGCCAATGTGAAGATCATCATCAATGTGTATTTGAACATAGCTGAGGATCTAGGTGCGGGATGGTCCAAAACCCAAATTCAGGTCACCTTCACCATGGCAGAGGGGATACGACAGGCTTTGGTGATCCATGTTCTCTAGCCCTTGTGCACAACTTTGTTCTCAATACTCACTCTCTACAGGGAGGTACCATGGAAAGGCCCTGCCTACACGAGTCCTCAGTCCTTGTCCCAGCTCTGCCCCTAAGTGGGGTCATTTGCCCTCTGTGGGGGTCAATCCTTTGTTTCTAAGAGGGGAATGCGAAGGTGTTTGGGAAGGAACCTCCCAAGATGTCTTCCAGTCGAGGACTGTGTCCTTAATGGAGCCCCCAGGTCTAGGTTCAGGCGTGTGCTTCTAAAGAGGTGGAGGGAGCATTCATTCAAGAAGTCAGTTGATCCTGTGGGGACGTGCTCTAAAGGCTAAAAAATGAAGGGAAGGCCATCGGTGGCTTCACAGAGGGGGCTTCCTTGAGTCTGGTTAAGCAGCCAGCTCCTTTCAATTACATACCAAAGCATTGTTTCTTGAGTGAGTTCTTCAAAGGACGAAATGAGATTTCCTTGTAGCCTTTTCTGGCTCATGGCCGCAGCTCTTCAAAGGGATTTGCTCACTTGGTGGGAGGGAAATGGGAGAGAAGAAATGACTCGGGAAACCACAGTCTGGCATTCCGTGGAGAGCAGTCGTTCTTTGATAGGATTTAGGCACTCACGTCACAAGCCTTGTGCAGGACCATGACCTAATGTTCTTCATTTTAGGAGTCACCAAATTTCCACTGGGGTGGAGAATCTAGAGCAGCAGGCTCACCTTGTCCTCTGACGATGAAATATGCACAGTGCTGACTTCAGCCAAGTTGAAGTAAGGCATTATGGGAACGGCCTCCCTCAGCTAAGCCCGCTCAGTCCCAGAATGTCAACCAGGAACCGTGGCCTCCAGTCAGATGTCTTTATTAGGTACTTACCACACTCGAGACTTTTGGGGGGAAATAATTAGTTTGCTCTTTAGAAGTCCAAAGACCCTAAAGATGACCCGTATCTGTAGCCATTTTGTGAACCATGTCCCCAGAGTCAGGTGATTCTAGCAGAGCGCAGCTGATGGGGCTACCAGGACAGCCCCCCCACCAAGGGAAAATGATGTCAGTCTAGACTTGACTGTGGCTTCTGCACAGCCTTGAGCCATGGAGAAAGTGCCGAGCTCTGGGCTGTGGGACCCAAAGCCAGGGGCTGACCATGTGGCAAGCCTGGCTGTGTGGCCTTGCCTGCCACCAGCCCCTCCTTCTGGCCCTCTCTCGCCTCTGGCTTCCAGCGGGACTAGCCTCCCTACTGGTCTCCCTTGGTCCCGAGCACCAGCCGTGCCCCTGCAGATGGTTTACCTGGCACCTAAGGGTCTTTCTCAGCCCTGGCTTGGAATGCATCAGGTGCAAAGACACCAGTCCTTGGATGTCCAAGGCCTGCCTCTCCCGGCCTGGGGTCCCCTGCACCCATCTTACCTAGTTACTTTCACGCACCATCGCTAGGTGCCAGCTCCAGTGGGGCTCCCTGACACACCGTGACCCCTGTTGCAGATGGTCCTCATGCTGCCCCCTCATGTGACATCGCTCCTCTTTCTCCAGAGGCCACTCAAGGTGCCAGGGTCCTGCTCCAAGCCCACCTCTTTGGTAAGGCCTTCCTCACAGCCAACGTCCCCTTCATGACTCCCTCCTGGGACTCTGATTTCCAGTTCCGGTGGGGTTGCTCCTGTTTCCCTCTGAGGTTGGACACATCCATCTCCCCCTCCCGACTAGGAAGGAGGTCCTTGAGGACGGCGGAGAGCACGATGTGAGCCTGGTCCCATTATACATTTTGGAAAGAAGACAGTTTTGTGTCACCGGGAGCTCGGTGGGTTTTAGTGTCCTTGATAACAGCTCTGCATTGTAGCAGGGCCAACAGGAGAGCGATGGAGGGCGCCTGCCTCTCAGGGCCGTGCCGAGTGCTCTGAGGGTCTGTGCCATGTATTCTCCCCCGCATTCCCTGGGCAGGTATCAGGAAAGGACCAGCCTAGGCCATGGAGGGGGGCAGGGGAGGCCCAGGCCCAGGTTCCACCCTGAGGAAGAAGTGAAGCTGAACTGGGGCCCACCGCACACCCTGGCGCCCACAGCCTCACCTCCGGAGGGGGCTTTCAGTCTTCCGTGAAGCCACCTGCCAACTGCGGGGACAAGAGGCTTTCCTACTGGTGATGTCTCATTTTGTGGTTGTCCACAGCTAAAGGGACTCTGGGAAACCTATCCCTGGGGGCCAAGAATGGCCGCACGGGGGCCATTGGGTCAAATGGGCCTTTCGACAAGAGCCACGTGCAGTCGGTGTTAACAGCCCGCTCCTCTCTCTCACTGTGGGCCCGGGGACCTGGGCTCCAGCGATTTCCACCAGTGGTACTTTTCTACAGTATTGGCAAAGCCTCCATAAGAGGCATCAGCCAGCGGGAGTTGAGGCGGTGAAGTCGGCCTCAATCACTCTCTCTCTGTTGTACACCCTTCAAGCATTGGAAGCAGAGCAAGTCTCCAGATGATGATTGCCTCTTGGAGCCCCTGGAGAAAGGAAGACCACTTGAGAAAGAGAGGTGGTCTCTGGCTGGAGATAGATGTTTAGCGATGGAAAAAGCAGGAGTTCAGGCCGTGTTGTACAAATGAGCCAAAGATGGCCTCTGTATATCAGCCCCTAGATTATATATGTCTTCAGAGCAGGCTGAGTCCTGTTGGCTCAAGACCCCTGCCAGCACCTGACTCATTTTTACATATCCGATCATTTCAAACATAGCTCAAATGAGCAGATTTTTGGCTGTTTAGAGCCTGCCTGATTTGTGTACCCCACCAAACCTCACTCTAGCTCTGCCAAGAGTAAATAAGGTAGAGCCTTGTGATTTTAAGAACCCGAGCTGCTGAGTGATGTCACTTAGACACGTGAGCGCCCTCCCTGATGCCGCTCTCCCAGCTGTCCACTTGCCTTCCTCCCTTAGTCCGACCGGGCTGCCGTAACAAAAACAAAACAAAACAAAAAACAAACAAACAAACAAACAAAAACACCGACCGAGTAGCTTATCAACAACAGAAATTTATTTCTCACCGTTCTGGAGAGTAGAAGTCCAAGATCGAGGCATCGGTGTGGTGCAATGAGGGCCCTCTTCCCGCTTCATGGCAGTCCCCTTCTTGCTGTGCCCTCACCTAGTGGGAGAAGGGTCTGGGGATCTCTCTCTGGAGCCTCTTTGATAAGGTGCTACTCCCATCCCTGAGGGCTCCACTCTCATGGTCTAAGCACCTCCCAAAGGCCTCATGCTCTAATGCCCTCATATTTGGGGGTCAGGACTTCAACATGCCTTTGAGGGGTGCACAAATATTCAGACCATAGCACTCTTCTGGACAGTGCCCCCCGGACCCAGAAGCCCCTGGAGGATCTCCCGCTGTGGCGGACTCCCCTCTACCACAGCCCTCTACCACAGCTCAGGCCTCACCCTGTAAAGCTTGTGTACTGCTGCCTCTCTGGGCCATATCTTCTTTCCAGATCAGCCCCCAGTCCCTGGAACCCAACAGTTTGCCAATGAGCTCTTGTGCAATCACATAGCTGCCCCTTCGAGGCAAATGGTTCTCCAACCCGAGGTTCCTGTTCTCCAGGGTTCAATTGGAAGGAACTCGAAGGCTGACGAGCAGAACAGCCACCGACTTTTTAGACCCCAAACACACAAATCCTGATTGGCTAGCTTTCACTCTCAGCTACAACCCCAAACTCGCTAGAGGCTACTTCAGCCTCAGCGCGACCTGTGCAGAACGGAAGGCTGCAAAGCTCGATGAACAGGTCGTGGCCTCTCGGCCTCTTGCAGATCTGGGACACCGCTCGGTGGGGTCCGAATCTGTCTGCACATTCTGGGTGCTGTTTTGCACGGTTTGGGTCCCTTGCTGATGTTGGAGATGAAGGGCTTGATCTCTGATGGGGCACAGTGAGTCGGAGCTGCTCGTGGGCACTGCATTTCTCCTCACTCGCAGTGCCTGTGGAGGCTGCACGTGGGGCAAGTGGGAGCCCTCTGTGTACCGCCCTCGGGACAGGTCGGACTCGAACTCCCTCGGGAGGGTCCTCCGCATTGCCTTGTCGTGCAGGACTAGCCAGGTGAGTTGCAGTTCACAACAAGGACTGATTGCCTATTTGGTGACCTCTCTCCAGGTGTCCCACCAGTGCTCACTGAGCTGTCCCCAGAGGGCCATTGCCCTTTCCTCTACCACTCACGGGAGAAGTGTTCCAGGTGAAAAGGGTTATAGAAACCCACTTTGAAACTTGTGGAACATTCAGAACTCCATCCTGACCATTTCCTGAACATGACCTGTCTTCCTAGCTCACGGGTTTGACAATGTGAAAACGCTTTAATCCCTCTTGCATGCAACCCTTCTAGAGGAAAGGAACTGGGGGAGAGGAAGGAGTGATGGAAACAATGTCAAATGTGCTCACTGAATGGGACACGCTGATCTTGTAAGGACAGAGGAAACACCAAGCCTGACACCTGGGCTGGCATGGGGAGAGCTGTGTGACCTAGTTTTCCAGAACTGCTCCTGGAAGTTTGGCCCTCCTCGCAAGGAACCATTGCCATGCTGGCTTTGCAAGTGCTGGGAAAATCCAAAGTGACTGCTGAGCCTGGGAGCACACTGCAGTGCTGAGAAGGACCCAGTCGGGTGGGCCCAGCTCTGTCACTTTCCACGCAAAACAGCTGCTCAGGTCGTCCCCACTGGTCATGGACAGCCTAAACCGTTTGGAACCAGCTCCCTTTGCCACACTCCCTGGCTCCCAGGGGACCCCTTCCAGTCCTCCAGATAGAAGCTGGGACTTCAGTGTCCCCACACTCCTGTGCACTTCCTCCCAGTTGGTCTGACTCGCTGGCCAAGTGGCAGGAGCACAGAGAAGTAACAAAAGGCATCCCACTCACACTTTTTGTCACCGCCATCTCTTTTAAGTTTTCTTTCTCTTTGATCTTCTGCAGTCGGAATAAGAATTGCCTAACGTAGGTTTTTCATCTTTTTTTAAGTCATGCTTGGTGTTCTCTGAGCTTCCTGGATCTGCGCTTTCATGTCCATCTTGAATTTGGGGAAATTCCCAACCTTTATCACGTCAAATATTTCCCCTGTTCCTTCCTCTCTTTCGTCCTTTTCTCGTCTTCCACTTCTGCATACATTACACCATTTGTACTTGTCCCGCATGCTTAGATGCGTTGTTCCATCTTTATGATTTTTTTCCCCTTGCATTTCAGTTTGGAAGGTTCTTTTGACAGTTCTTCAAGCTTGCTCATTCTGTCCCCAGCTGTGTCCAGTCTGTCGACGACCCCGTCAAAGGCACTCTTCAATTCTGTTACGGTGTGTTTTTTAATAAAATTTAAAAATACGTTTTTAATTGTCCGAGGATAATTTGCCATCCTAACCATTTCTATACTTACAGTTCAGTGATATTAAGTACATTCTTGTTGTTGCACAACCGTCACCACCATTCATCTCCAGATTTCTTTTCGTCTTGCAAAACCGAAACTCTGTCCCTATTAAACTCTATCCTCACTGACCCTTCTCCACAAGCCCTGGCACCTACCATTCTACTTTCTTTCTCTATGAATTGAACTCCTCGAAGTATCTACTATAAGGGGACTCATACAGCATTTGTCTTTTTGTGTCTGGCTTCTTTCCCTTAGCATAATGTCCTCGAGGCTCATCTGTGTTGTAGCATATATCGGAATTTATTTCCTTTTAAAGGCTGAATAATATTCCATTTTATAGCATTTTGATGATCCATTCATCTGTTGATATACACTTGGTCTGCTCTCACGTTTCAGCTATTATGAACAATGCCGCTCTGAACGTGGGTATACAAATATCGTTTTGAGACCCAGTTTTCAATTCTTTGGGGTGTATACTCAGAAGTAGGATTGTTGGAACACATGGTAATTGTTTTTACTTGTTTTGAGGAACCACGATATTGTTTTCCACGGTGGCCGTATCATTTAATATTCCCGCCAACAGTGCACAAGGGTTCCGATTTCTCCAATCCTTGCCAACACTTGTGATTTTCTTTTTCTTTTATTTAATTTTTCGATAGTAGCCATTCTAATGGGTGTGAGTTTATATGTTACTGTGGTTTTGATGTGCATTTCCCTAATGATTAGTGATGTTTAGCATCTTTTCATTTGCTTAGTGGCCACATGCATATCTTCTTGGGAGAGAAATTCTGTTCCAATCCTCTGCCTGTTTTTGAATACAGTTGTTTGGTTCTCTTGCAAAAGCAAAGTAGGTCTATATGTGCTGTCATATATGCTATCCTGCATCCATCTCATTAAGTGGCAAAGGCATGTGACAGATCAATATGTACATCATAGACAATACCGCATATTTCATAGCAATCTGTATATAAAAAGTCCTAGAATTAGCTTTGAAAACATAGACACAAATGTCATTTGTGGTGACCTCTGAGGCGGAGGCAAAATTTGAGAGTAATTTTGTAAAGAGAGAAATTGTGATTTATCTATATTTTGATTTTTAGAGTTTTTTTTTTTTTGGTAACAAGAGTATATATGCAATGTATGTAATATACACTGTGTGCAATATATAGTCAACTTTATATTTAAGAATATTTATATAAACCTAATAATAGAAATGGTAGAATAGAAATATATTCTGATGCGGTTTGGCAGGGCCCCCTGCTGTAGGGATCCAGGGATCCAGGCTGCTTCCATCCTGTGGTTTCCCCAGCACAGAGTCACCACGTTTGCTGGTGAACCGAGGGATAGCCATTCTAATGGGTGTGAGTTTATGTGTTACTGTGGTTTTGATGTGCATTTCCCTAATGATTAGTGATGTTTAGCATCTTTTCATTTGCTTAGTGGCCACATGCATATCTTCTTGGGAGAGAAATTCTGTTCCAATCCTCTGCCTGTTTTTGAATACAGTTGTTTGGTTCTCTTGCAAAAGCAAAGTAGGTCTATATGTGCTGTCATATATGCTATCCTGCATCCATCTCATTAAGTGGCAAAGGCATGTGACAGATCAATATGTACATCATAGACAATACCGCATATTTCATAGCAATCTGTATATAAAAAGTCCTAGAATTAGCTTTGAAAACATAGACACAAATGTCATTTGTGGTGACCTCTGAGGCGGAGGCAAAATTTGAGAGTAATTTTGTAAAGAGAGAAATTGTGATTTATCTATATTTTGATTTTTAGAGTTTTTTTTTTTTTTTGGTAACAAGAGTATATATGCAATGTATGTAATATACACTGTGTGCAATATATAGTCAACTTTATATTTAAGAATATTTATATAAACCTAATAATAGAAATGGTAGAATAGAAATATATTCTGATGCAGTTTGGCAGGGCCCTCTGCTGTAGAGATCCAGGGATCCAGGCTGCTTCTATCCTATGGTTTCCCCAGCACAGAGTCACCACGTTTGCTGGGGAACCGAGGGACAGAGCAAGGAACTGTCATACTGGCTCTCAAGTGCTTGGATGTGACAGACAATGCTTCTGCTCATGTCTCACTGGTAAAGAGTCATCCCATGACCCTTTCTAGCTACAAGTGGACTGGCGACGCGGTGTCCCCTGTGTCCAGGAGGGAGAGCAAGACGAGCTGTGGATGGGCTTTGAAGTCCCTCCCATGCACTGTTATGCAGTATCTTCATTGCTTGGAGGAGTTCCTGGGGTCAGATTTGCCTTGAAATGCTCTGAATTTTTAAGTGCCTACTATGTGACAGATGCCTGCCGATACAGAGAATCATGTAAACCTCAGCAGGGAGAATTCGCCTCTTCACTGAGTAGCACCTTTCTGCACTTTGCAATTTCGTCTACAATGACAGCACGCTAAGAATTTTCTCCCTCCTTAGGATGCATGGGTCGAATTTTAATCTGTGAGTCTCTGCTAGGCTCTCTATGACGGAACTTGTTTGAACTCCTGCACAGGTGTCACTAGGGTCACTGAAAACCGTGATTTTCCTGTGGGGTAGGTACTAGACAAGAGACAGTTGCAGGATGGCTAATTATTTTTTCTTTTAAAATTTGGCCTAACACGTTCACCAAAGAACCATTTATCTCCTAGGAGGACTCCAGGTTTTCTTTTTAATTTTTTTCAAGGAATTTTGGTTTCAGTCAGTTTGTTCCTCATTTAACACTTATGAGGAGGTGTGAATTTCTGATTGCCTAAATAAGCTCTTTCATCTGTGTATGTGTTCAGCTCCCACCTTCAACTAAGAAGCCCCTTAAAGTCCTACTGCAAACGCCAGAATGTGTTCAAAAATCCTCTGCGTATCTTCAGGGTCATATCCTCAGGCCCAGTAGATTATAGGCACAATCACACTCCATTCAGCCCATTAGGAAAACAGAGTGTGTGTTGAACACTCCCAGAGAGGGATGGCCAGGTATCTAAACATCCTGGTCCAAAGTAACGCTTCCGATTCAAAGGGCTGTGCCTCTCAGATGGGATCGAGAGTAAGATATGGTAGAGCAGGGGAATTCTACAGGGAGTAGGAATGCTCTCTGCCATGGCGAGGGCAGCAGATTCTGTGCAGCCTTCAGAGGAGGCAGTAGCGAGGAGCGGGTCAGGTCCCAGACCAGGTGACAGAGTTGGACAGTAGGGCATACGGAGGAGACCTGGGGAACGGTGCTTTCACGCGGGAAAGTGCTAGTACTGGGCAGAGATGCTGGCACCTGGCAGAGTCAGCTGTCAGCAAACCTCAGACAATCCCCAAATTGTGTTTGATTCTCCATGTCGCCTTCTTAGGCCTGCTTTTACTACCTGCGCCTCTGGGTCCGACTGCTTGTCATCTGACAGAAGTAACATATAGTACCGGGAAGAGAAATAATTTGTGAGGTAGAAGGTCAGCCACAGGCTGGAGTGGGTGTGGATATCACGGGCTCTAGACGAATTCAGACCAGGGGTCCAGTCTCCACCCTGTCACTTACTAGCCATGTGACCCTGGAAAAATCACCAGGCCCCACGAGCCTCAGGTTTTTCCTCTGTGAAGTAAGTGGGTTTGGTAAGCCCTGTCCTATGGGACTGCAGGAATGTATGGAGTGTCTGTAAAGCACCTCGCACAGTGCCTGCTGTGTAATGGAACTTTGATGAATGACAGTTATTTCTCTATTGTTTTGATCCCAGACTCTTCTGCTCTCTCCTCTGGGACTTTGTTTGATTGTTTCTTACCCGTGTCATGTTAGAGAATATATAGCTCAATAAAACATGGAATGGCCGATCAGCCAAAGAGGATGTTCTATAAACAAAACTCAGCAAATCTTCTTGATTAAAGGATCTATATTCAAATCCAGGTGCGGGGCAGTCTTCCCAGATGGATACAACACAGAGCTCCCAGACAGAGAGTCAAGGGCCAACCCCTTCCCTCCCTCGAAGCTGTTCTTTCATTCGAAGCCCTTCTTTCCTCCATTTCTGCCCCCATTGAAAGTACCCCTTGATAATAATTGGCCAAATTATACTCGAGGTCATTAAACTTCAAACCTAATTAATGCTGTGGGCTCTGGCTCTCCCAGGCCATGGAGAAGAGTGCCTGTCTGGTGACTTCTGGGCCACACTTCAAAGGAGAGTGACCATATTTCTCTAGAAATCTGGGCAGATGATCCAGATAAAACCCTAGTCCTCCCACTGGGTCCAATGGCATGAGGACTGAGTGCAGGGCACTCACCCTTGCTACACAGGTGGCTATTTCTCTCTGATTTCTCCATGATCTAAAAGGAATATGTCTCAGCAATTTTCCATTTCAGACCTTCCTCTCATGCCCAAGACACTCCATCTGCCCAGTCTAGCAGTGCACGGGGCCTGGCAACTCTCATGCTTCCACACCGGGTGAGAGTCTGTGGGTCCCTGTTGGACAGACCGTATGTCTGAGTGCAGGACAAACATGGCTTTGCCCCGATTCTGTCTTGTGAACATTCCATGGTGAAACACACTGCATACTGCCACCAGCCCAGCCCTATCCCAATGGCCAGTCCCACTCAGGAACCAAGGACAGGGGTAGACTGAAGACCAATTACTTGCTCCAAAAGGTCCCACGACAACTGCCACGGATATTTCTCACAGAGGAGGGCAAGCAAGAATCAGGCAGGTTAGTGCCATGCCAAGGAGGCTGGAATTCAGAGCAAGCTGTAGATCTGGCTGGGGAATGGGGACTTCTCAGCAAAACATGACCATGGCTGAGTCTCAGCACACCAGCCACTCAGGGAAGAGTGCCTGTCCAGTGACTCATTCCTTCAAGGTCAGGGATCCTGATTTCTCAGAAAATCCTTGCAGATGATGGGGATAAAACACCTTGATCTCTGTGTTCAAATGCACTGAGAGAAAACTACAGGATACTAGCTCCCTGTAACAGATGGAGATTTTTCCAAGATCCAAAAGGAACTTCTCAGTACAATTTTCCATTTCAGACTTTCCTCTCATTCCCAGACACACTACCTGCTCAGTTTAGCAGAGGCCCCCACCCAGCTCATTACAATAAAACCCCACAGAGGAAATTGCATTTTCCCGAAGGCCCAAGCTGCCCTGGCTTGGGACAGTTACGCCTGAGTGCTCTGCCCTGGAGCCCTACCTCATCTCCACTTCTTTGACTTATTCTATAGGACTTGGGGGACGCCTCAGCACCTTCCTTACATGACTGCAGTCCCTGCACAATTATTATATTCGTGGGTCTGTCCTGCTTATCCTAGCGTCCCCACCACTAACACGGGGCCTTCCAGAGGACAGAAGCTCAGTGAATGTCAGGGGAATAAATGAACCTCTGAGCAGGGGTCTTCTTTACTCCCAGGAAATGTCTCCCACTTTCTTGAATGAACCAATCAAATTAAGTATTCACATATGTTTCATAGAATGACTGAAAAGAAGGATAAGAAACCAGAATTAACAGTGTTTTATTTTTATTTCTCTATTTCTTAACTACAGGAATTCAACTGCTAGTTTTTTTCACATTTCCAAGGAAATCCTGTTCTAATGCCACGTTATCTAGTTCAGGATCACAAACTTGCAACAAAGATAAATTTCTAAATTTGCTACTACTACACACTTGTTCCCACAATTTGGCCTGGCCCTTACTAGCTAGATTGCTGACGGTTCTCCTCAAACAGAGGGTGAAGAATTGGCCTCACTTCATGCCCAGCAGGAGATGATGCTGGACTTGGGCCTGAAAAATGCCTGTCAGCAGATGTGGCTCAGGACTTCTCTTCTGCATCTCTCTCAGGCCCTTTGGACAAGGATGCAAAGGAACTGGCATCCCCTGAATGGATCCTAAGCAAAAACTCGAGGACTTTGAACTTGGTGGTTTCCGCATGGGCCCTGGGACCCCACAGGAACTCATAGCGAGCAGGATCACTGTTGGGAACCTGCTGGTACTTCACATACTGTTCCTGCACCCAAATATTTGTGATGAGCTCCCTAGGATCCCCATAGATGAAATGCTCCCTCCCATCATACACTTCCATGTCATTCAGGACTGCCCAGACTTTTTCTTCAGAGGCACAGCCACCCTCCACAAGGATCACACACAGGAGCATGACCAGGAGGCCGGTTTTAGGCATGCTGGGCCCATTGCTCATCATCCCATCATAGGTAAGGCCCAGACTGGTGACCAGGACATAGGTGTGGTTGCTGGGGTCCACTTCCTTCACATCAATGCCAAAGACGAGCTGCATGCATTGCAAGGCTCGGCTGAAGATCTCAGGGAAGTGGTCCTGACACTCTTCAATGACGCTGCTCAGCATTTCTTCCTTTGTAGTCGGCTCCTTTGCACGATACTTCAGGAGCAGGAAAACTACCAGCTTGGCCACCTTCAAACGCAGAGCATGTTTGAGCAAAGATTCGGCATCTTCAGGGACCTCCAAGGTGCTTGGCTCCTCCTCATCTTGGCTGCTGGAGCCCTCATCTTCACTTTCGCTCCATGGAATATCTTCCATGGCAGCCGGGGAGGGACCAGCACAGTGAGGGTTCTGAGGATAACTTGGTATTAGAGCATCAGATACCTCCTCCTGGCTGTCAGGGAACAGGACAGGGGGGGTGGAAGATATGGAAGAGGAGAGGGACGGGGTTTCTTCGTCATCAGATTCGAAGAAGTGCCCCACCAGCAGGCCCTGGTTCTCTCTTGGGTCCTGATAGTCTTCAAGCTCGAAGAGCTCACCCATTTGATTGAAAGGCATGGTGACTCGTGTTAGGCTGCAAAAAAGTATGGGCAGAGGTGGGTGATAGGGACCCATAGGCCTGGGAGAGTGGGGTGTGAGCAGCATCAGCTGAGAAACACACCTTAGGCAGCTCTGATAAAGGCGACTTACAGGTCTCCTCTCTAGGGGTGCTCTCAGGCCTCACAGGGGTCACTCCTCCTGGGCAGCCTGTCTTCTAAAGACCTGGAGGAGGAAGTAAGATGACTGCTTAGCATTCAGAAGGCACAACCAAAGGTTCTGGAGCTGACAAGGTAGGAGGATATCGTGTGCTATGGGGTCCCCTCTTCTGGGGGTGAAGGAGACGCTGGATACACATCAGTCATGGCCCCTCACCTTAATTCCTGGCACTGCCTGGCACACCTCTGCTCTGTGACCTGAGGACTAGTAAGTCAGACCAAGGGCTTCACCTCTGGGTTCAAGGGTACCCTGTATCCTTGAGGAAAGAGGAAACGAAAGGGCACCTCAGCATGCAGATGGCAAGTGCAGCCCTGGTCCTCCAATGCTGATCAGAGGGAGGCGGACTGTGTGAGGTCCCCTCTGTTAAGATGAATGGTCCCCTCCTGGCCCACTCACGCTGCTCACCTTTGCTCCGCCAGGACCTCCACCCCAGGAAATACACTGCTGGCC
>NW_006436301.1:21789-24028 GCF_000325575.1 Pteropus alecto | reverse complement strand
GCCTGAGTCCAGGCCTAAAACCGGGGCCCTCCCCTCCCTGAGGCCACCGATCTGGGACTGAGCAAGTGCTCGGCTTCACAGCACTGCTCAGGGTTTCCAGGGCCGAGGGTCAGAGCAAGGCCCACTTCTGTGGGGACCCTGTATGTTCTGCAGTGAACTCACTCGTCCCTCAGGGTGATCACCTTGATTCTTAGCAGGATCTGGTCCTCCTCTCTCCGTGGACCGGATATGGCTTCCGGGGATGGGCTGACGTCGTCCTCACAGACCAAGGTCCTCACCTTCCTGAGAGCTCTGAGACAAAATGAGATGAAGCCACAACTGCTTCCCCCTCCACGGCCCCAGGGTCACCCAGGACCAACTGCATGCTGGCCCATCTTTCCTCGGGTACGACGTCTCTTTAGTCTGACATCCAGAGACTTGTTTTTATTCCTGGCTAGGCCTGGGCCAACCCCCTGCTGACCTATTTCTTCCTTAATGAGAACACCTCACAAGAAGCATGTGGCAGAAGGGAGAGCATGTCACATCCAGATACCCCTGCCTGGGACCTCTCAGGATGAGGATGAGGATTCCCAGATGCTCTGTAGTCTCAATGTTTCGCAGAGATCAAGTAGCTGCAGTTCTCCCTAAGTAAATGTTCAGACCCTTCCAAAAGTGGCAAATCCTCAACTTCTCTTTTCATGACTTGAACTCATCCCTTCTGACCAAGCCCCTCACCTTCCTGAGGACCCTGGGAATGTGATGGGAAGCCACCTCTGCACACCCAGGGCTCAAAGCAGCACAGAGCAGGTTTCAGTGGGGCTTCCTTGGTCTGGGGTTGTAGTAACCTCGGTCCACCCCAAGCTATCCCTGTTACTCACACAGGGCCTGGGCCCTTTCCCTTCTGCTGCCCTGAGGATGCAGAGTGGAGGCAAAGGCATCATGTTGCTGAGACTCTCACACAATGAGGAAGTTTTTCTTCCTGACATCCTGTGAGTCCTCTCAGTGCTGAGTGCAAGGCTTTTCTGGCATATTCGGGAGGAGTGAGCGTTTCTGTCTAGTGTGGAACTCCTAGTCTCACCTTGAAGTCTGTAGGGCATTGGACTCCGCCCCCTGGTGAACGACCTGCACCCCTCAGACCAAGGCCCTCATCTCACTGAGACCTGCGAGGTGGATTTCAAGACAGTCACTTCTGCTACTGCGCCCTGAGAATCCTACCAGTGCCAGCAGGGCCTGAGTCCACTGCTCCGTTGTTGCCTGGGTGGGAGGGGCCCTCAGACCTGCCTCAAGGCCCACACTGTGATTACTGGCAGGGCCCACGACCCCTTCCATTTGCTGCGCTGCTTCCAGCTCCATTAGGCCAATGCCCTGCCTACCTTAGACATCCCTCAGGCAGAGGTCTAGAAACAGCCCAAAGCCACAGCCCCTCCCTGAGGCAGGGACAGGGCACTGTGGGACCCTTCAATGTGTGCTGGGGACCTCCACCGTCCTACCTCGCGTACTCACCTTGGGTCCTCGCAGAACCTGGACCCACTTCCTCTGCTTACCTGGAGCTTGACACCTCCTATCTTTGGTGCCCGAGTCCCCTTAATATTCCTCAGGGTCCTCACCTCGATTCCCACCTGGACCTGGGCCCTCCGCTTTCCCAACCTGAGTCTTTGCTCCTTTTTCCAAAACCTTGGTCTCTCTCAGAACTGGATGCCCAAGTCAGGAAACAACCGCTGTGGTCCTCTGGCCCCGTGCCCCACCCCCCCAGGGCTCCAGCAGGGGCCAGTTTATGTGGGGTCCTCGCTCTTGTGAGGTTCAGGGTCCTTCGGTCCTCCCTTTGCATCCTACCTTGACACCCAGCAGCACCGGGGACTTCCCCTCTGCCGCATATGGTCATCCCGTCCCCGGAAGTCCCGGGGCTGACAGTAGGTTCTGGCTTCTCTGGAGTCCCCACTCTTACGGTCACTTGCCATAGGGCCTCCCAAGGCTAAAAGCCGAACAGGTTTCCGTGGGGACCCCTCTGTTTCAGAGTCCTGGATCCCCTCAGTCCTCTCTCAGGAGCCTCGCTTTGACTCTGGCAAGTCTTGAGCTTTCCCTCTCTGGACCCGAGGCCTGCCTGGTCCTTACAGCGAGCCCCTAAAGCCTCTCGGACCCAGATGCAGAATTCAGGGAATGCCACTCTTGGTCATCCCACCGTGAGACCTGCCAGAATTAACTTTGTTCTGGGGTCGAGGGTGTCTCAGTCTCCCTCGGGGTCCTCGCCTAGACTCACGGC
>NW_006436301.1:11544-19670 GCF_000325575.1 Pteropus alecto | reverse complement strand
CCGAGACACCCTACCGAAGTCTGTGGCCATCGCATCAGGCCGCCAAGTCCCGGGAGTCCCAGGGCTGCCGGCATGGTCTGACGTGGATTCGGTGGTTTCCCTCACCCCTCCCTCATATCCTCACCTTGATACCAGGCAAAGTCTGGGACCTGCCCCCTATCGACCTGAGTTGTTTCCCCTCAGCCCTTATCCGTGACTCCCGGAATCATTCAGGAGGTGGGGGTTGTGTGGAGGTGGATAGTTCTCCGCCAGCCAGCCATCCAGCCCCGGGGACTCTCCGTGCTGACAGTGGCGGCACCCTGGATTCTGTGGCGGCCCTCAGTCTTCCCTCAGGGTCGTACCTTAACTCTCTGCTGGACTGGGCACCTTTCCTCTACCGACCTGAAATCGGCCTCCCAGATGTGGCCCTCACCTCTCTCAGACTTCCGAAGCGGAAGTCAGTGGACGTCACATCCGGGCAAGCATTTCTGGGTTCCCCTGAGCTGTTAGCAGTGGCGGAGCGATATTCTGACTCCGGAGCCGAAATCCTTCCTCTTTTCCCCGCCTTGACCCAGCTAATCCCCACCCTCTGCCGTCCCGAGTGTATTCCCCTCAGAGCAAGGCTCTGATTCCTCAAGTTCCATTAGGAGGTAAGAGTGGGTCCTCAGACCTGACAGAAGCTCTCGGGGATGGAATCTGCGAAGTCCTCCGTTCTGAGGCTGGTGGATCCCTCAGTCTTCGCTCACTCCGTGAGTCCTTTTAACCCAGGACTAGAAAGCTTCAGTCCCAGGATAGATGCTACAGGGGCAGCTGCAGCACCCGTGACTGTGGGGGGAGGGTCAGAGGAGAAACTTCTCTTCTCATAGTTTCTCTTCACCAGCCCGGTTGAGACTTTGGAAACAGTGTGTTCTAAAAGTTTACTTTTTACTGCAGACGCTGAGCAGCAGCAGAGAATTCAGGAGGTCCTGCAGATTTGCAGTTAACTACCTTTGCTTTTTGAGTGCAGCTGTTTCACTTTTTGATTCTCATTCATATTAATACATTTTACATCTCTACCTAGTGTGTGTACATTATTTATATATATATAATAAATATAGAGTAGACGTTTTCATACACCCGTATATACATACAATATACATAAACACGTATGTATGCATGCCTGTTTATGTCATGTATGTTTATACATAATGTACTATGTTATTTGATGAAGGAATAACTACTCTTACTTTGCATGATTCGTTCTGATTCTCTCTATTCTACTTCTAGTCTATTCTTTATATTTTATTAAAATAATAATTTTGAAAGGCCAGCCCTCACCCACCATGGAGGTTATTAGCACAAGCGCTAGAGTCAAATGCCTCAATCCCCCAATCATTTCCACTGTCTTGGTATTGCTCCAGGGCCACTGGCATGTGTAGTCTGAGGGTCTCAGATTTGTGCAATGAAGTAGGGACAAGAGTTTAAAATCTTCCCTCCTCCCCATTCTGTGTTCTGCATGGTGCAGCCTACTGCCCCTCCCAACTACTTGCTTCCCTGTGCCCCCAACCCCAGGACGTTCTTATGTTCCTTGTTTAGATTTTTTTTGTTGTTGGACCACCTCCCAAACCACCCACTTTCTTCTATATTTTTCCAGGTATGTGTAAGAAGCAGAAGACAGCAGCCCAAGCTTAATTGTCATTTTGGCAACTGCCAATAAGGCACTAAATCTGTAAACAATTTAAGTATAATTAACATATTTACACTATTCTGTTTCCCATGGATGAATATGGTAACTGCTCCATTTATTTGGGACTTTTCTTTACCTGAATCTATCAGTAAACTTTTTTAGATTCCTTCATAAAGATCTTGAATATTTTTATTAGGCTTCTTCTTAGTAAACTTCGGATTTTATTGTTGTGATGAATAGGATCTTTTGAATTACATGTTCTAATTGATTTTTGCTTTTGTGTGGCAAGGTTCTTGGTTTGACTATGGTGATATTCCATATACTCTTTTCCTGCAGGCTCTTCTGCATTTTAATAATCCTTCTGTCTATTCCTTTACATTTTCTAGGTAGCTGATAATATTGACAGATATTATTCATCTCTTTTCCATATTCATCCCTCTTATTTACTTTGACAGCCACAGCTCTGACTTGGTGTTCTGGTACAGTTTATTTGAGTAGAAGACAGCCTTCATCTCTGACTTGTTCTTGCCATTAATGGGAATGCTTCTAACATTTCATATTAAGTAGACTGCTGTCAATTTCAGGAAATGAAAGTCCCTTTTAGGCTTAGTTTGCTAAAAGTTTTTATCCTCATATTGATTTTTTTTTCTGAGGCTCTCTCTGTACTCATTGACATAATCAAATATTTTTTCTACTCTACCTTTAATATAGGGGACTATAATCAAATATTTTCCCTGACATTATATCTTATTTTTTATTTCTTGATTATAGGCTGATTGTTCTATTTTTTCTGCTATGTGAATGAACTTATTTAAAGAGTTCTTTTCATGGGAATCCCTCATCTGGATCTTGAATAAAGGCAAAGTACCCTGGGAGGATGAGTTGAACAATTGCCCATCTTTTTGTGTGCTTTGGAGGAGTTGCCACAAGATGATGATGAATTCTCCTTGACCGTTTGACAGAACTGAATTTTGACACTGCCTTTTTTTTCTGCTATGTGAATGAACTTATTTAAAGAGTTCTTTTCATGGGAATCCCTCATCTGGATCTTGAATAAAGGCAAAGTACCCTGGGAGGATGAGTTGAACAATTGCCCATCTTTTTGTGTGCTTTGGAGGAGTTGCCACAAGATGATGATGAATTCTCCTTGACCGTTTGACAGAACTGAATTTTGACACTGCCTTTTCCTGAGGATGACTAGAGCTTTGAATACAAGTTTTGGTTTGTGGCTGTACCAATGTTTAGTTATTATGGATTCATCTCTTGAAGGAAGTTTCGATTGGTGATTATGAATAAAACTCCTCTAAATATTCATGTACAATTTTGGTGTGTTTTATAGAGCCCAAATTCATTTAGTCTAAAAGTAAGTCTATGTTTACCTTTATAAGAAACTGCTAAACTGTCCTCTAAAGTGACTGTACCATTTTCTTTCCTACTAGCATTGAAGGAGAATTCCACATCCTCTCTAAAATTTGGTATTTTCAGGTTTGGGGACTTTAGTCATTCTTATAGGTTTATAGTTAACTCTTTTTTCAGTTGACATTTGCATTTTTCTAATGAAAAATGATGCTGAGCATCTTTTGTATGCTTTTTTGGTGATCTGTCTATCTTCTTTGGTGGAATTTCTTTAAATCAGTTACATATTTTTATTGGCTTGTTTGTTTTTTCTCTAATGTTAAAAGTAATTTATTCATTTGGGACACGAGTCCTTTACCAGATATAGGATTTAAAATATTTTCTCCCTCTCTGTAGCTTTCTCCCTTTCTCTTAACAGTGCCTTTCAAAACAAACAAACAAACAAACAAACAAATTTCTTATTTGAGAGTAGTCTTCAATTTGCAAAAAATTGGCAAAAACTGTTCAGAGAACTCCCATAGACCCGACACCCAGTCCCCCCTTTCATTTTCATCATACATTAATATGATGTATTTGTCACATCTAACAAACCAAAAGTCTTTCATTGTTCCAGGATCCATCTAGGATATCACATTATTTTAGTCATCGTGTTTGCTTAGGCTTCTCTTGGCTGTGACAGTTTTTCATACTTTCCTTGTTTTTAATGACTTTGACAGTTATGAGAAGTACTAGTTAATCATTTTGTTGAATGGCCCTTAACTGGAATTGGTCTGAGGTTTTCCCCCATAGTTAGACTGGAACAATGAGTTTGGGGTGGGAAGAAGACCAGAAGGATGAAGTTCCATTTTTATCACATCATATCAGGAGTACTTATTATCATCATGACTTATCACTGTTGATGTTGACCTTCATAATTGACTAAGGTAGTGTTTGTCAGGTTTCTCCTCTATAAAGTTACATTGGGCTCCCCCTTTCCATATTGTACTTTCTAGAAGGAAGACACTAGCACAACTCATACTTAAGGAGTGATCGTTATTCTCCACCTCCTTGGGAGGTGGGTATCTATATGAATGATTTAGAGTCCCACTCCATGGGATATTTGTCTGTTCTCCTCCATTTATGAAATTATTCAACCATTGATATATCTTAGTATGACCTCATGGATATTTATTGTTTGTTAAGGATGACAATCCAATCCTGCTTTTTTTTGTTTTGTTTTTGGAATCATTTGTTCTATCTTTGGTCACTGGAAATTCTTTTTTTTATTTTTTAAAAAAATTTCAGTTTCAGTTAGCATACAGTATTATATTAATTTCAAGTGTACAAATGGTGATTTATACAACATTTGTATAACGTATGAAGTGATCACCCCAATAAATCTGTTACCTATCTGACACCATACATAGTCATTACAATATTATTGACTATATTCTGCATGCTATCCTTTACATCAACATGATTATTTTGTAATGGCCAATTTGTCCTTATTAATCCCTTCCTCTTTTTCACCCATCCCCCAACCCCACTCATATATGACAGTCATCAAAATGTTCTCTGTATCTTTAAGTTTGTTTCCATTTTGTTTGTTTATTTTGTTCTTTAGATTCCAAATGTAAGTGAAATCATAAGGCATTTGTCTTTCTCTGTCTTACTCCATTCAACACAATACCCTCTAGGCCCATCCATGTCTTTGCAGATGTGAAGATTTCATTCTTTTGTTTTCTTTTTTTAAATTAGATTTAATGGAGTGACATTGGTTAATAAAATTGTATAGGTTTCAAGTGTACAGTTCAATAATACATCATATATATATTGCATTGTGCGTTCACCACCTACAGTTAAATTTCCTTCTGGCATCATCTATTTGACCACCTTTATCCTTATCTACCTCTCCTCCTCCCCTCTTTTCCTCTGATAACTACTAAACTGTTGTCCATGTCCATGAGTCTCTGTTTGTTTGTCTTGTTCATTTGTTGCTTTCAGTTTTATATCCCACATATGAGTGAAATCATATTGTCCTAAACTTTTTCTGTCTGACTTAATTTGCTCAGCATGGTTATCTCAAGATCCATCCATGTTGTTGCAAAAAGCAGTATTTCATCTTTTCCTATGGCTGAGTAACATTCCATTGTATATATGTAGCACATCTTTATCCAATCATCTATCGAAGGGCATTTGATTATTTTCATGTCTTGGCCACCATGAATAATGCTGCAATGAACATTGGGGTGCATATATATTTATGGATAAATATTTTTAAATTTATTGGGTAGGTACCCAGAAGAGAGATTACTGGGTCATATGATAATTCTATTCTTAATTTTTTGAATAACCTCCATACTGTTTTTCATACTGGCTGTACCAGTTAACATTATCACCAGCAGTGTATGAGGGTTCCTTTTACCCCATGACCTCTCAAATACTTGTTGCTTGTCCTGTTAATGACAGCTGTTGTAATAAATGTGAAGTGATATCTCATTGTGATTTTGATTTGCATTATCTAATAGCTAGTGAAGCCGAGCATCTTTTCATATGTCTCTTGACCATTTGTCTGTCTTCTTGGGAGAAGTGTCTGTACAGGTTCTCTGCCCATTTTTTTTAAGTTGGATTACTTGTTTTTTGTTGTTGTTGTTGATTTATATGAGTTCTTTGTATATTTTGGATATTTGCCCCTTATTGGAGGCGTTGTTCGCAAATATCTTCTGCCTTTTATTTGGTTGCCTCTTTGTTTTGTTGATGGTTTCTTTTGCTATGCAGAAGCTTCTTAGTTTGACATAGTCCCATTCATTTTTGCTTTTACTTCCCTTGCCTTTGAGGTCAAATTCATAAAATCCAAGGTCTATGAATTCGGTACCGATGTTTTCTTTTATGCAATTTACTGTTTCAGGTCCTATATGTAGGTCCATTTTGAGTTAATTTTTGTATTTGGTAACGGATAGCAGTCTAGTTTCATTCTTTTGCATGTGGCTTTCCAGTTTTCCCAGTATCATCTATTGAAGAGGCTTTCTGTTCTCTATTGTATGTTTGTTGGCTCCTTTGTGGAAAATTATTTGCCCATATACATGGGGCTTTATTTCTGGGTTCTCAGTTCTGTTCCATCAGTCCGTGTGTCTCTTTTTCTGCCAATATCATGCTGTTTTGATTATTGTCACCTTGTAGTATAATTTGAAGTCTGGCAGTGTGATACCTCCAGCCTCATTCTTTTTCCTCAGGATTGCTTTCACTATTTGGGATCTTTTGTATTTCCATACAAATCTGATTTTTTTTTGTTCTATTTCTTTAAAAAATGCCATTGGGATTTTGATGAGGATTCCATTAAATCTGTATATTGCTTTGGGTAATACAGCCATTTTAACTGTGTTGCTTCTTCCTATCCATGAACACGGAATATCTTTCCACTTCTTTGTGTCTTCTTCAATTTCTTTTTATAATGACTTATAGTGTTCAGTGTATAGGTCCTTCACATGCTTTGTTAGGTTTATTCCTAGGTATTTTATTCTTTTTGTTGCAATCGCAAAAGGAATTGATTTTTCCACTTCCTTTTCTGACACTTCATTATTAGAGTAAAAGAAACCATCGACAAGGTAAAGAGACAACAATCCGAATGGGAAAATATATTTGCAAGCAACACCTCCGATAAGGGCTTAATATCCAAAATATACAAAGAACTCATATAACTCAATAACAAAAACAAGAAAACAAAACAAACGATCCAATTGAAAAATGGGCAAAGGACCTGAACAGACACTTCTCCCTAGAGGACATGCAAATGGCCAACAAATATATGAAAAGATGCTCAACATTGCTAGCTATTAGGGAAATGCAAATCAAAACCACAATGAGATACTATCTCACACCTGTTAGAATAGCTATCATCAATAGGACAAGTAATAACAAATACTGGAGAGGATGTGGAGAAAAAGGAACTCTCATACACTACTGGTGGGACTGCAAATTGGTACAGTATGGAGCCTCCTCAAAAAACTAAAAATTGATCTACCATATGATCCAGCAATCCCTCTCCTGGGTATTTACCCCAAAGACTTGAAAACCCATATCCGAAAAGATATTTGTGCACCGATGTTCATAGTAGCATTATTTACAGTGGCCAGGACATGGAAGCAACTGAAGTGTTTTACGATAGATGGTTGGCTAAATAAGCTGTGGTACATATATACAATGGAATATTATTCAGCCATAAGAAGAGATGAAATACTGCCATTTGCGACAACATGGATGGATCTTGAAATAATCATGCTAAACAAAATAAGCCAGACACAAAAAGCAACAAAGGGACAGGACAAACAAACAGAAACTCATGGACATAGATATAGGCTAGTGGTTACCAGATATCACTAATTAGTAGTTGATAGATGATCATGGGGATGGGGAACATGGCATAGGGAATGCAGTTAGCATTAATGTAATAGCTAGGTGGAGAGCCAGAGGAGAGAAAGAGCAATTAGGGAGATTGTTTTATAAACTATATAAATGTCTAACCAATGTACTATATACTTGAAACTAAAAATAAAATAATTTTTTAAAAGCCCTTTATTCCCTGGGGAGGTATGTGTCTCCTCTGTGACTAGGCCTCCTCAGTCCCAGGGCTCCACCCCCATGAGGAATGTGATGGGCAATGGGATTCTATGCCCCCGAAGTCCCAGTACTGCCCCATCAGCCAGATGCACTGTTGGTGCTACCTGAGATGCCCCAGTGCCTCTGCCCTGATCAGCCTGGATGGGTGGGGTTGGGATGGGGTGGGATAGGCCACTGGTGTGCCTGTGGCGGTTTTCCTTCCAATAACACTGACCACCAGGCTTTAGCCACCTGGCCTCTGTATCTCCACCCCAGCCACCAGGACCAGCTTCTCTGTGTGTCTCTTCAACTGTGGTAGACTTCCTGCTCTGCAGCCCAATATTCACTGCTGTAGTTTCCCCCAGGGCCCACTGCTAGCTCTGGGAGGGTGTGGAGAAATGAGCTCTGGGGAGGTTGGGGAAGGTGGCCAGGCTCTGTGACCTAATCTTCTGCCTGGCACTGTTGGCTGCCAGAACATAGCTGTTGTACCTCTGTATTTCATCTCTGCCCTGGTCTCTGCCCTGATCCCTGGGTTCTGCCACTGTAGTAT
>NW_006436301.1:5921-11495 GCF_000325575.1 Pteropus alecto | reverse complement strand
AGCCTTATTCCTCCCTTCTCTCCAAGTACCACAGGGAGCTCCAGGCTGAGTCTGAGGCACAGGTCTCCAGCACTGGTCCCTGCTCCTCTACCTTTCCTCCTCCCTTGCTCACCCAACTCACCTACCTTCAGATGCTCTGGTGCACGGATCACTCAGAGGTGTTTGCGTGTTAGCTGGGTGTTTTCTATTGGATTGCAGCTGTTCAATTTGTTGTAATTTCAAAGGGAGAGATCAAGGGAATCCCTCACACTGCCACACTTCTGATGTCATTCCTCATTCTTCTTTTATGGATGAGTAATATTCCATTGTGTATATGTATCAACTTTTCTTTATCCATTCATCCATTGATGGACATCCAGGTTGCTTCCGTATCTCAGCTATTGTAAATAATACTGCAATCAACATGTAAATTTACATGTCTCTTTTAAGTAGTATTTTGGGTTTGTTTGGATAAATACCCAGAAGTGGGATTACTGGATTCTTCTTTGTTTCTTGTTACAGCTTTTGTTTTAAAGTCTATTTTGTCTGGTATAAGTATTGCTACCCCAACTTTCTGTTTGTTTGTTTCCCTTTTCATGAATTATCTTTTTCCATTCCTTTATTTTCATTCTGTGTGTCTTTCGATCTGAAGTAAGTCTTTCGTAGGCAGCATATGTAAGGGTCTTGTTTACTTATCCATTCAGCCACCCTGTCTTTTGATTGGAGCATTTAATCCATTTACATTTAAAGCAATTGTTGACAGATATGTAGTTATTGCCATTTTAATATTCACATTTTTGATCTTTTTTCTTCTGCTTCTTAAAGAAGTCCCTCTAACATTTCCTGTAAAAATGGTTTGGAGTGATGAACTCCTTTAACTTTTTCTTGTCTGGGAAGCCACTGCAAGTTCTTTAAGTTGGCTCCTATGTCCCTTTAATCTACCTCCATCATTGTATTTTTTTTTCAGCACCTCCTTATATTCTCCCATTACAAGATGCTGCAAACCCATCTTGCATATTCCCTATTCCAGTCATAGAATAAACCACCTTCCTGTGGATTCTGCTTCCTTTTATTGCAGAATGGTATTAGAAACCTCGATGTAGGCAATTGGTGTGCTCATTGCTACTGGAGAATTTTCGCTTCTAGCTGTCTCAGTTGAGAGACAAAGTAAATATAAGTGTTTATGTTAACCTGTGTATATACCTATATTCATAAATATATATGTCACCATCTGTGTGTAAATTAAGCTAAACATGAGTCCATATTGATGTCTCAAGCTCTAATCCATTACCACAAAGGACCTCTAATTTACTCTCTTTGCTTATCTGAAACCATCTACTCCAACAGTGAGAATTCTGGCTCCCAGCTCCCACCATCCATATAAATAATTGGCCAATTAGACTATATATGTATGGTGGTTTCAGAATTGTTAACCCTTATCCCTGTGGGAAATAGCTCTAAGCTCATGATTTGTATACTTTCTACTCATTAAGGAGGGAGAGAAAGAATTAAGGGACATGAAAAAATGCAATGTATGAATCTAGTTTGGATACATTACAAGCAAAGAAATATTTGGGACAATTGCAGAAATCTGACTATGAAATGAGTATTAGATGATACACAGGATTGTTGGTTTGTCTAGTTGATAAGAATTATGTTTATAAAAAGTCCTTATTTTTCAGGGTCTCCACCTTTGGATATGTAGGAGTGAGCTGACTTGATGTCTGGGATTTGGGCCAAAGAGCTCCAGTCAAAAAGTAAAATAAATAAATAAATAGATAAATAAATAAATAGATAGATAGATAGATAGATAGATAGATAAATAAAATTTAGAAAAAAGAAAGCAGGAAGGGTGGGAGGGAGGAAGAAAAACAAGAAAAGAATGAATGGAGCAGATAAGACATAATATCATTGACCCTGGGTGATAGGCACTCAGAGGTTATTGTACTTTTCTCTACTGTTGAGTATGTTTGAATATTTTCAAAATTAAACATGTAATGAGGGCATCATATCATAAAACAGAGCAATGAGTTACAAATCTAAATGAGAAATGATGATGAGGTTATCAAGATCTGAAGATGGAACCAGTCATCAGAGTTTAGGGACATTATATTGGCTCCCTCTGCCTGTTCCAGCATGGTATGGCTCTGCTGCCAGCTCTCTTTTTAATAAGAAAAACTCTTTAAAATCTTATCAGGGAAACATATGAAAATTCTTTTCATCTGGAAGGCGTTGAACACATGCAGGCTGAATTGTATCCCCACTGAAGGGGAACTGACTTTCATTATGTGAGCACAAGGGACCAAGTCAGAGGGAGGGTAGCAGTCAAGCAGATGTGATGTGCAGACTACCTGGGGGAGAAGTGCAGTCAAGCCTGGAGGAGTTGAAGGTGAGGTGGTGAGCAAGGCTTCTTGGGACCTGACAGTGGGCTTGAGCCATTGAGGGACATGGAAAGGCTCTGTCCCTCAATTTGATAGGGACAGTGCTGTCCAGAGGCACAGGAAAGCCTGCCTCAAAAATTGTGTCAATATTGTTAGAGGAACCCTGGGACAGAAACACAGTGTAGGCTACAGTAAAGACGAAAACCAAGTGAGGATGGCCTCTGAGCTGCCATGAATAATTCACATCTTTAATATGTGGACTCTAAAACATGAACCATCCAATGAACACGCTGAACTTTGAAGATGCCAGCTCAAGAGGACATTGGGAAGCTGTAAGGAAATGACCCCTGGGTCGTACTGAGTGACCTGGCCCATGGTGAACTCTCAACTAACATTAACGTGGATTTTAAAGACACTGCTGGTATTGTTTCCCCCAGAAAATACCTAATCTTAAAAGCATCCTGGCACCACCACTTTAGGGAAATGTTCTTATGTCTCTCCCTAAACCATACATTTCTAGCTCCAGAGGCAGGATCTGCAGGTGTTGGGTGTCCCAGGCCAGAGACTCAGTAGCCAGAGGGTCATCACAATTAGACATGAGATTTCTGGCAAGTCTGCCCATTGACATCCCGGACCTAAGCCCCTTTGGGGTAGTCACGACCTTGTCCGAGATCTGCTGCATATCTCCTTGGCCCTGTTTGAGGCTGTGGAATCCTGCATGCACAGCCCAGCATGCCTCAAGGAGCTCTTGGTTAAAGTGACCTTGCCCTCCAGTGAAGACACAGGGTTAGTAATAGAACCACTACACATCACCAGAGAGGTCTCTGCTGTGTAATGCAGCCAGTCTGCTTAAGACAGGCACTGTCTTCCTGCCCTCTGCAGCTGTGCTGTACCACAGGCCAATAGCCTTGCCCATTCCAGGGCAACCGTGCCTTTCCTTTTTCTTATCCCAGGAGAAGGGCCTCTGGACATGTACGCCTGCACATGCTACCTGCCTCAGGTCAGGTCAGAAACCTGGGTGTGGTTCCTTTCTGCTTTGGTCCTCTCTGCCTCTTCAATTTCCTTCCCCTGGATCCAGTCCTTCCTCTCTTCCTCCATTTTGAGTCCATGTCCAGAGCTGTCCCACTAGTCCCCATAACACTACCATTCATTTGAACGATGACTCCCTGTGGGCCTCCCTGCCTCCCCCACAGACTGCCCACTCCCTTGTTCAACCAGTAGGCAGAGAGGACTTTAAAAACAAGCCAGATGGGTATGTTTTCCTGCTAGAGTCCTCCAAGGCAGATTTTTGAGGCAGAGAGGGAGAGGAGATTGGGATCCTGGGCACCTGCAGTCAGTATAGTGTGGTGAAGGAGTCACACTAGGGCTTGGGAGCAAAGCATGAGGGGGTATTGAATAGTTGAGGCCCCTGGAATCAGGGGACCGGGGTGAGGGTGGGAGTCCCTGGCTATGCTGGAAGACCCTCAAAGGGAGAGAGCATGCTCCTCTCCTAACCACCTGCCTCCGGGGATCCAGCAATCCCTCTCTATCCCTTACACAAGTGGCAGGTCCTGATCAGGAGAGGAGTGATGTAGGTTCCCAGAGAAGGTGAATCTAACCATGTAAATGTGGATTTATTATAGGTAACTGTCTCACAGGGTTATGGAGACTTATGATGCTTTGAGTAAAACCATATAAAGTTAGCCTAGTTGTACTTTTTTTCTACTTAAAACCAGTCATCCTATGGCTTGAGATGTCACTTGATAATGCCACACAAACACCCAATAACTACACACCTACTAGAATGCCCAAAATCTGGTACAGTGACAATACCAAATACTGGTAAGGATGTGGAGTAACAGGAACTCACATTCACTGCTGGTGGGAATGCAAAAAGTTACAGCCATTTTGGATGACAGTTTGGCAATTCCTTAAAAATTGGAGCATAATCTTACCATATCATCTGGCAGTCGTATGGGTATTGCCCAAAGGAATTGAAACTATTTCCGCATAAAAACCTGCACACAGGTATTTATAGTAGCTTACTAATAATGGCCAAAACAGATGCCACCTAGATGTCCCTTACTAAGTGAATAGTGAATAAACTGCTGGAATCCAGAGTTTTTAATATTATTTAGTGCTAAAAAAAAATGAGCTATCAAGCCATGAAAAAAACAGAAGAGCCTTAAATGCATATTACTATGTGAACAGAGGCAATCTGAAGAGTTTATGTACTGTATGATTCAAACTATATAATATTTTGTAAAGGCAAAATTATGGAGACAGTACAAAGATCAATGGTTGTCAAAAGCTGAAGGGGGAGAAATGAATAAGCAGACCACAGAGGAGGATGTTTAGGACAGTGAAAATACTCTGTATGATACTATAATGATAGATAAATGCCATTATATCATTGTCCAAACCCATGGAATGCACAAAACCAAGCGTGCACTAGTATGTAAACAATGGACGTTGGGTGATAATGTATCAATGTAGACTCATCAACTATTACAAATGTACTAGTCTGGTGGAGGTGTTGATAATAGGGGAGGCTGTGCATGCGTGGTGGTAGGGGCTTGCTGGGAAATCACCATACCTTCCTCTTTATTTTTCTGTGCAGTCATTTGAACGATGACTCCCTGTGGGGCTCCCTGCCTCCCCTACAGGCTGCCCACTCCCTTGTTCAAAAAGTGCTCTAATAAATGAAGTCTTTAAATAAACACTCAATATGAACAACAAAATTGAAACAAACAAAGAAAAACAAAACAGAGAAAACCCTGGGGGAGACTGAAGACTGGTGAGCTGGTATTTGTGTTTGGGATAGGATGTGGGAGCTGGTAGTTGGGAGGGGCAGTAGGCTGCATGGTGCAGATCACAGGATGGTAGGAGGGAAGATTTTAAACTCCTGTCCCTACTTCACTACACAAATCTGAAGCTCTCAGACCACACATGCCAGGAGCACTGGGACAATACCAAGACAGCAGAAACGATGGGAAAATTGATGCAGACTCCAGAGTCTGTGCTAACAAGCACATGAAACCATCTTAGTGGGTGAGAACTGGCCTTTCAAAAATTATTACCTTAATGGAATATGAAGAATAGAAGTAGAATAGCAAGTATTCTTTCATTAAATAACTTACACAGTATATCAGGTATAAATATACATGACAAACATGCATGCATACATACATGCATACAGGCATGTTTATTACATGGTATTCATAAAGTATTGTTG
>NW_006436301.1:4715-5871 GCF_000325575.1 Pteropus alecto | reverse complement strand
ATATATAGATAGATAGATATAATACACACACACTAAGTAGAGAAGTAAAACATTACTATGAATGAAAATCAATAAGTGAAACCCCTGCACTCCAAAGGCAAAGGTAGATTACTGCAAATCTTCAGCACCTCGCAAATTCCTTGCAGCTGCTCAGCGTCTCCAGTAAAAAACAAACCTTTAGGACACACTGTTTCCAAAGTCTCAGTAGGACTGGTGAAGAGAAACTATGAGCAGGGAGGTTTCTACTCTGACCCTCCCCCACGGTCATGGGCGCTGCAGCTGCCCCTGTAGCATCTGTCCTGGGACTGCAGCGTTCACCTGAGGACCCTCGGACTGAGGACAGAGGGGTCCCCCCCCCCCCCCCAGAACAGAGGGCTTTGTAGAATCTCTCCAGGCGCTACTGCCAGCTCCGGGACCCGCGGTCAGAGCTGTCAGGCTGAGCACCCCACCAGCACCTCCTCCGGGAACTCGGGGAGTCAGGACCTTGGTATGAGGGGCACAGACTCAGCACAGCAGAGGATGGTGGCCCAGGTTCCACTGGGTGGAGATAGGGATCAGAGCACAGCAAGAACACAAAGGAACTGAGCTCTGCCCCTACTGACAGCCCTGGGAGACCCCAAAAATGCTGCCCGGATGTGAGATCCACTAACTTCCTCTAAGGAAGTATGAGAGAGGTGAGGACGGCGTCTGGGAGGCTGGCTTCAGGTTGAAAGACGGAAGGAGCCCAGTCCAGCAGAGATACAAGGTACGACCCTGAGGGAGGACTGAGGACCCCCACAGAATCAAGCTTGCCCTACTGTCAGCACAGAGAGTCCCCGGGGCTGGGTTGTGGGGCGAAAACTACCCCACCCCCACCCAACACCCACTCTCCATAGAGACTCCGGGAGTCAAGGACAAAGTCTGAGGGTAGCAACCGCAGGTCAGCAGGGGGAGGGCCCAGGCCGTGCCCGAGACAAGGAGAGGACCCTAAGTGAGATTGAGGGACCCTGGACGCCAGAACAGCGGCACCTCTAGCAGGGCTTACGCGGACGTGGGGGGCGGGGCGGGTAGGAAGGGGTGTGAGCACACGTGGCGGTTCCTGAGATCTGCATCGGGGACTTTGGGACTGGGGGTGGTTGGAATAAGGAGCAAGGGCTCCGGCGGCCGAGCGGGCGAT
>NW_006436301.1:0-3733 GCF_000325575.1 Pteropus alecto | reverse complement strand
GGTCCCGGGCCTGCCAGTAAACAGTGTGGGCTTTGAGGCAGGCCTGAGGGCCCCACCCACCCAGACAACAATGGAGCAGTGGGCTCAGGTCCCAATGACATAGCTGGGTTGTTAGGGGCACGGGAGAAGAAATGATGTGTCTTGAAGTCCACCTCGCAGGACTCAGTGAGATGAGGGCCTTGGTGTGTGGGGTGCCGAGTCCAAGGCCTTAGAGGCTTCACGGTGAGTACACTGAGGTAAGACTGGGGGTTCCACACTAGGCAGAAACGCTCCCCGCAATATATACCAGAAAACCCCTGCAGTCCGCTGTGGGAGTCCTGGCAGGAAGTCTGAAGGAGACCCCGCCCCCGCTTCCTCATTGCGTGGATAGCTAAGAGACATGGTGCCTTGGCCTCCCCTCTGCATCCTCAGGGCAGCAGAAGGGAAAGGGCCCAGGCCCTGTGTGAGTGACAGGGGTAGCTTGGGGTGGACCAATTTTACCATGACCCCAGACCAAGGGGACCCACCAAAACCCACTCTGTGCTGCTGGCAGGCCTAGGAGCCCCCTGACATGGGTGTGTGGAGGTGGTTCCCCCTCACGTTCCCAGGGTCTTCAGAAATGTGTGGGCCTAGTTCGGAAGGGATGATTTCCAGTCATGAATAGAGGAGTCGAGGTTTTGCCAGGATTAGAGGGGTGAGAACATTTTTTGGGGGAGAACTGTAGTTACCCACTCTCTGAGAAAGAATGAGACTCCACAGCACCTAGGCATCCCCATCCTCATGCGGGAGGCCCCAGACAGGGGTAACTGGATGTGACATGCTTGGCCTTTGTGACACGCTTCCTGTGAGGTTTTCTCATTAAGGACAGTAACATAGGGTGAAATCGGGTCAGTAGAGGGTCAGCCCAGAACCAGGGAGAAATAGAGACAAGACTCTGCTGGACAATGTAAAGGGACTCTGCCCCAGAAAAGAAGGGCCAGCCCGCTGTTGGTCCTGGGTGACCCTGGGGCAGTGGAAGGGGGAGCAGTTGCGGCTTCATCTCATTTTGTCTCAGAGCCCTCAGGACGGTGAGGACCTTGGTCTGCGAGGACGACGTCAGCCCATCCCTGGAAGCCATATCCGGTCCACGGACAAAGGAGGAACAGATCCTGCTAAGAATCAAGGTGATGACCCTGAAAGGGAGAGTGAGTTCACCCCAGAACAAAGAGGGAGCCCTAGAGAAGTCTGCCTTGCTGTGACTGTCAGCCCTATAAACCCTGGGCACTGCTGTCAAGCCGAGCACTTCCTCAGGCCCCGATTGGTGGTCTCAGGGAGGGGAGGGCCCCGGTTTGAGGCCTGGACTCAGGTCAGCATGGGCGGGATCCCAGGCCCTGACAGGAATCCAGGTGAGGACTGAGGGGCACCAGAACACTTGGGAGCCCAGGCCTGGCTTGCCTGCTCTGTCAGCTGTGGGGAAACTCGGAACAGTGTGTGGATTGGCTCCGATCACTTTCTCTTCCAGTGTCTAATGGAGAAGAGGCTTTGTTCTAAGTAGATTGGGCTCAGTAAAGGGTGGTAGTTGTCTAGGCTCTGCAGGAGGTCAAGGAGACAGGATGGTAATGTATCCCAGGATAAATGGATCTAACACTTCCGTAACCCCTTATTGACACCTGGGAGGCTCTGGGCATGTGCAGTCAGATGTGAGGCCTCACATTTCCTTCTGTTCACTCTCAGGGATGCGTGTACCAGTTCTCAGAATGTCCTCCTTTGTTTCATTTTGCAAAGGTTTCTGGATCCAGTAGGTGAAGGCCTTGGTCTGAGGTACGTGTCCTCATGTCGCAGAGCAGACGCAGGTCAGGCAGTGCCAGGATTTATGGTGAGGTGCTTGCCCTGAATGTGTACCCAGTTGGTCCCCCACCCCGCAAGAAAGGAGACCCCACAGTCTCCAAATCCACCCACCATACTGTCAGCCCACGAGCATGGACTGTGCCAGCTGCACCCTGAGGAGCCGTCTCACCTGTTGCTTCAGGTTCTCAGCGGACGGGACGCCCAAACAGGAGAGTGCTGTGAGGCCCGAGAGCACCCTAAAGAGGAGACCTGTAAGTCGCCTTCCTCAGAGCCGCCTGAGGTGCATTTCTCAGGTGAGGTCGCTCACACTCTGTTTCTCCCCCAGGCGTGGGTCCCCACCGACCACCGTCCGCCCACACTCCTCTGTCGCTGTCTCATCAACAGTCACCATGCCTCTCAGTCAGACGAATGAGCTCTCCAAGCAGGGGGAAGATGATGTGGATCCAAGAGAGAGACAGGGCTTGCTGGAAGAGCAAGTGCTTGAGATTGAGGAAGAGGAGGAGGCTGTATCCCTCTCTTCCTCCTTATCTTCCTCTTCCTCTGTCCTGTTAGACAGCCCAGAGGAAGTTGCTGCTGGTGTGGCATCTAGTCCTCCCCAGAGCCCAGAGGGTGCCTGTGCTTCCCCCACTGCCAGGGAGGCCGTTCCGTTGAGACAACCCAAGAAAGAGTGCCCCAGTAACGAAGATGAGGGGGGGAGGAGCACCAGGGAGGACCCCGAAGATGCCGAGTCCTCGCAGAAAGAGGCACTGCGTTTGAAGATGGTCGACCTGGTGGTGTTCCTTCTCCTAAAGTATCGCACAAAGGAGCCGGCCACCAAGTCAGAAATGCTGAGTTGTGTCATCAAGGAGCACCAGGACCACTTCCCTGAGATCTTCAGCCGAGCCTCGCAGTGCCTGCAGGTGCTCTTTGGCATTGAGGTGAAAGAAGTCGACCCCAGCAACAACGTTTATTTCCTGGTCACCACGCTGGGCCTCACCTACGATGGGATGGTGAGCGGTAGGCACAGCATGCCCAAGACGGGCCTCCTGGTCACGATCCTGTGCTTGATCCTCCTGGAGGGTGACTGTGCCCCTGAGGAGGAAGTCTGGAAAGCCCTGAATGTCATGGGGCTGTATGATGGAAGGGAGCATTGCATCTATGGGGAGCCCAGGGAGCTCATCACCAGTGTTTGGGTGCGGGAACCGTATGTGGTGTACCGGCAGGTTGCCAACAGCGATCCTGCTCGCTACGAGTTCCTGTGGGGTCCCAGGGCCCACGCTGAAACCAGCAAGATGAAGGTCCTAGAGTATTTGCTCAATCTCAAAAGTAAGAATCCCAGATTCTTCTCAACTCTGTCTGAAGATGCTTTGAGTGATCAGGAAGAAGAGGCCTGAGCCCAACTTGCAGACAGGCACCTTTCAGGCCCACGTCCGGCATCTTCTCCTGCTGGGCATGAAGCGAGGCCTATTTTTCAGTCTGTGTTTGAGGAGACAGCCTCTGGGGCCAGCGCAAATTAGGGGAAAATTTGTAGTATTATCTTAGGGTCCCATTATAATTTAGAAATTCATCTCTCTTAAATATAAGAATTTTTCAAATTTTATTTCTTTTAATATAAGGTTTAAAATGAATAGCATCTAAGTTTGTGCGTGACGTTGACCGTACATGTATTTTCACTAACCTGTTCAAGAGTGAGAGTTTTGCGATTGTGTAACACAAATAGGGACACCTTGCATTCTAGTTTGTGATCCTGAACTAGTTCACATGACATTGGAACAGGATATCCATGGAAATGTGAACTCACCAGTAAATCGAAGGTAGTCAAGAAATACAGAAATAAAAGCAAAACCTTGTTAATTCCTGCTTCTTCTCTTTTCTCGTCCGTCATTATGTGAAACAATTGTATATAGCTGGACTTGCTTGGTTCGTTCCAGAAAGTGGGAGGCATTTC
>NW_006436300.1:797372-848483 GCF_000325575.1 Pteropus alecto | reverse complement strand
GAGAGGGAAGTGTCCGCTTCCGTCCTGAAGTCTGAATTCCAATGTGGAAAGCAGGAAGGAGCGGAGGCCTTAGGAAGTAGCCCCGGGGCCTCTGGGATGAAAAGAGATCATGCTGAATTGTGGCTCTGGAACGCCCGGTGTCCACACTGCGGGGAGGTGGAGGTGCTGGGAGCGGCCTGTCTTCTCTGGTAGACCAGGGGTCCACACAGGTTTCCTTCGAAAATCCACCATATACATATATATGCATATAGATGACCATATATATGGTCACTTATTCTGTACAATAATAATTCAAACCTTCAACACTGCTCAATTATCTCCTTTCCAAGATTTACTTTCATTTGAAAGTTGATTCCACCATATACTTCTATAAAATAATGAATATATATTGTACTGAAATTTACTATATCTTTAAAACATCTGAATGGGCTAATATTATTCTCATATTCTTCTAAAGACTCTATGAAAGAAAGATAATTCAATTGTCTTTTTGACTCAAATGCCTACATATCATTCTAATACCTTCAATGAGTTTTCTCCATTAGTATCTAGCATGTGCAAAAACATTCTCTACCTATTTTTCCCATAACAATTTAAACTTGCACACATCTTTTCCATCCTAAGCATTTACTTGTTGTCTTCTATTCAAAATCGAGATTACTGAAAAAGCATCCCATTTAATGATCAACTAACAAAAATGGGTTCTAGTAGATCTACTTTGCTCCTTAAAGCAATTCTTGCCAAATCAATAACCTCCTTGCTGCTAAATTTAACAGAAAGACTTTAGATCTGCTCTTACTTAAAATCTGTGGCATTTGACAAATTTCATCAAGTCTACATCTTTGAATAGACTCTTCCATTAGCTGTATGTAGAATACTTCTCCAACACTTTCTTTAAATATAGTGTTGTTATTTGAATTGTGTCCCCCTCAGTTTGAATTGCTAACCTCTCCTACTTGTGAATGTGATTTTATTTAGAAATAAGATCTTTGCAGATAGTCAAGTTGAGGTTATTATGGTGATTCCCAGTAAAATATGATTTATGATTTAATAAAGAGAGGAAATTTGGACAGACACAGACATGCACAGAGATAAAATGATGTAAAGACAGGCTTATATTTTCTATTTCTTATTGCTCCCTCATTTCTGTCCTTTACAAAGGTCCAGATAAAAATTACTAATTTGAGAAATAAAGAACCAACATAAGCACAAACTGTCACTTAGCTGATTATTATTATCACTAGCAACAATTTTTACATGGAACCATTTCAAATAGGTTTTATTTATGCTTTAATGGTTCTCAATGAATATCAAATATCGAAAAAATTAGAAAATTTGTATTTTGACATATATAATAAATTTCTATCATGATGACAAAGGCAGAGACCAGACCAATGCAAGCCAAGGATTGCTGGCCACCTGGAAAAGGTAGGAAGAGACAAGTAAGGATTCTACCTCTTTGTAGAGTCAGTCTCAAAAAGCGTGTAGCTATGCTGACAACTTGATTTCATTTCTACTCTCCAGAAGTGTGAGACATACATTTCTGTTGTGCTAACCATCCAGTTCGTGGAACTCTGTTATGAAACCCTAGCAAACTAATATAGATAGTGTTTCTTTGGCATCTATCCTTGGTTTTCTTCTGTTCTGAATCTTCATATTTTCCATGTGTCATCAGTTACAGTGGCTACAATTATCATCAACACTGGGAAAAACCTTTACATGACATTCAAGGCTTTTGATGTTCCAGGCTTGTTTTTTAAAGTTCATTGCTTTACATGTGCTCCACATACTCTACATTCTAGGCATGCTAGTCTTCTGCATAGGGACTAAGAGCTTGATATCTTAGATCAAAAAGCAGGTCTAAAAGCTAGTTGTCTTTGGAAAAGCCACTAAACTCTTTAAGTTTCAATTTCCAGGCCTGTAATATGAAGTTATTAAAGTATCCAACACTGCTACTCTAAAATTATTCTATCAGTCCTCTTACTTGTTCCTGTCTTTTATAGAGCATAGCTAGCCTTTTCCAATTCTGGAAATTTGATATGTTGGAAAGAAAATGACCCTCTAAATAAAGGCAAAGTATATTATGTGCAACATCATGTATTTTCTATTTCTTAAATGTTCCCTCATTTTGTCATTTATAAAGGTCCAGAAAAAAATGACTAATTTGAGAATTAAAGTACCAAAACAAGCACAAATTGCCAATTAGCTGATTATTGTTAATCATTAGCAATGATTTTTACACAGAACCATTTTAAATAGGTTCTATTTATGCATTAATGGTTCCCAGTAAATATCAACAATTGAAAAATTAGTATATAGCTATTACGATGCATTTAATAGATTTCTATCATGACACAATTCAATATTTATCGCCAGATATGTTAGTACAGATTATAATTTATCTTTCTTCCTGATTGTTTAAAATCTGCATATTCCCCCTTGATATATTTAAATTGCTCAGATTTTTTGTTGCTGTTGATGATATTTGTTTGTTTTGCCCAGCACTGTTAGTTTGGTAATTAATCAATTTTTGATGTCCTTCCACAGAGTTAAGAACTTATGTGTTGAATTATTTCTAGATTTTTAGTTGAAGAGTTTATAAGGATATACATATAGGACAAAAATGCATTAATGGAAATTATAAAGTTTACTGGTTCCACCTAGTGGAAATACAAAGCAAGTTACAAATAAAATTATCACTAAAATGATATCAAAAGGCTTTATATAAAGAATTTCAAAAGTTTACTTATATGACCTTTCTATAAAGGTGGATATTCAATGCTTAAAATAAAATCTGCTTTTTTAAAAACTCATATAAATAAATTCTGGATATCTATAACAATTCTTTTCTGGTAAAATATTTTTTTTTCTTATTTTTGAAGAGCTATCTGATCGATAAAGAGCAAACTGAAATAGTATCTTCTAGTAATTATAAAGTTTTTTTATTGTTTTTTTTCTAATAATTAAACATATGTTTTCCTCAACATATCATTTAAATGTCATTCATTCAGCTGCTAGACCTGAATAAATAGCTATAAGGATGTTTATAAATGATCAAAAACAAAACACATAAATCTATAATAGAATAGTTCTTACATAGAAATTCCTCTTTTGAGCTAATAAAATATATAAAGTCCTTTTAATAACTAATCATTTTATTAGGAAAAGCCCTGTATTTTCTACAAAACAATGTTCAAGCAGATGATATGTTTTAACAATAAAAAAACTAAATTATGTTTTCTTTAAATTGCATAATTATAGTATCTTCACCCTAATTGTGTTTATCATCAGAAAGTATGATGAAATGATATATGAATAAATTTTTTTTCCAGTACAAACATTGTTAGAACACTTGTCACAGAAAAATATTTTTCTCCTCTGCTTCAACAGCACCTTCGAAGTTTTTATGAAAGCTATTTTTATCTTACAACTAAATTCATTTTTATTGTCTCTCTAATGTCTGTGAAAATTCAAACTGCACACAGTTTGTTTTTCTCATAGAAAAATCTTTCCGGGTTAGTTATGACAGACTGAGTTTTTATGATGTGTGAAGATATCTAATCTGTATACAAAACACATGGTTAGGAAAAGAACACTTCCTGATAATGCTAACTATCATTAACTAAACTTTTAGATGTTTTAAAAGAAGTAAAAGAAAAATTACAACTCAGTATTATTTTTTCAGATAGAAATAATAAGCCACATAAGGTAAAAGGAATAAAATCCTCAGTGTGTCAACTTTCAATCTTGCTTGTTTAATTAATTTTACATATAAAAGCAAATGACTTAAAAACCATTTTGTGGTAGCAAATTACTTTACCATTTTTACCTTTGCAGCTTGCTGTAGATAAGCTAACCACATCCTTTTACATTTGTCACAACTGTGAGGACTTAATTTTACTCTTATTGAACAGCAGAGGAGAAATAACAAGTAAAAATAGCATTATTCTTATATTCTTATCATAATTATATATTAAATTACATTGAACCATAAGGATGCAAGTTCAGACAAGTAATGTTATTTGCACTCATAAAAATATGAATCCAATACACTTAATTAATATATTATGGATTGCTTACATTTCAATATAAATGCATAAACGATGTTCATTTTTAAATCACATTGTGTAATCCTATTACACAATGACAAGGAAAATTACAAATCTAAATGCCATGACTGTAAAGTAGGCATGCAGAGCAAGGTTTATACCATAAAGTACTTCTCATTCTACTCTGAGAAGAGAGACAGAGAAACAATGAGAGAACCTGTGAAAAATACTGAGGCTTCCAATATTTACTAACTCTTAGAGAACCTAAATGTGTGGAAATGAAACATATCTGAACCCATGTAAAATTTCACGTAGTAATCTTCACATTTCTTCAGAAAATATTTCCACTGGAAAAATTATATTTGATGATATATGTGCCTTGAACCACAGATTAACCTTAATATGAAAATAAAGTGTGATAAGTACTACTTTAAAGAACATTTTTCACATTCATATTAGTTTGTAAGAAGTAGATCAGCTATTTGATTCCAAGTTCTTATAATATATTAGAGTCACGTTCCTGCCTCAAAGCATTTATATCTCTGTTCTTATGTCTGAATATATCTTTTCCTCAAAGGCTCACATGTCTTCTGCCATCATGATCTCCAGGTATGTATTCAAATATGTCATTTTCGCTAGGTCTCCCCTAATCTCTGTATTTAAAATTACACTATTATTTAAAAGTAAACTTGAAATATAATGAAAACCCTAGTCTACCTCATGATGTCCCCAATACCCTTCACCATTTTCCTTTTTTCTTTTTCTCCATACCATTAATGATCATTTAAAATACTGTAGACATTTTTATATACAGTAAGTCATCAATGTGATCAATAGGTTCTTGGGAAGTTGTGACTTTAAGCAAAACAACAGATAAAGAAAACAATTTTATCACGGGCTAATTGTTGGAAAAAAAATTCCTATGGCTTATTTCTGGTCACAAATCACCAAACTTCTAAATAAGGACCCAAACACTTCTAATATTAAAGACTGAAATAAATGTGAGCTATACATGCATTTAAGAAAGATAATACAGAAAGATAGAAGCACTGTGGCATGAGAGATTCCCTCTGGTCTCTCCTCTTGAAGTTACAAGTCGAATAACTATACTTCAACAAAGGACTCTGCTCAACACACACACATGTCTGAGAGATCCTTGCATTGAAACAGCTGGGAGAATCAGAGGGTGGAGGGGGAACATGAGAGGAGGAAAGGAAGAAGAGCACCCATGAAGGGTATCAACTCACTGAAGATCTCAGGAGAGGGGAGGAATCAGGTAGCAGCATGCACTCTCCATGGCCCTGAGGAGCCAAGAGGTAGAGCAAACATTCAGCACTTACTGCAGCTGAACCAGTGATAGGAGCAGAGAAAACACTGAAGAGTGGCAACTGTGATCTAGCAGCTGCTATCACAAGGCAGAAAAACAAAGCCATGGATCTTGGCCCCCTCTTCTCACCCTACCAGAGCTCAGCTTCCTTCACTCACCAAGAACTAGCAGAGGACCCCAGAAGAAGCTGTAACAGTGAGTGTCAGGTTAGAGAGCACACGATCAGCAGTCCTGAGAACTAGAGGGACAGAAGAACTTCTCCTGAAGTGGCAGACACATGCTGCAGGTGATCCCAGTGACAGTGGTGGAGAGGTGAGGCAGCTGAGGTCTGACAGACACCATAACCGGGAAGGGAACAAAGCCAGAAACACAGAAACTGGCCTCTCCTAGCCCACGTGGCACCCACCCATTCCAGCTGATTCCAGCAGGTCACCTGGGACACCACAGGCAGTATGACAGTGCCAGCTGCATCTGGTGGCAGTGCTCAGATTTCACAAGATCAGAATCCCATTATCTACCACATTCTCTCACAGGGATGGTGCCCCGAGACTGAGGAGATCTGGTCACAGAGGAGATGCCCACCAACACAGGGATCATAGGACATGTTTCACCGCCCTGCAAAGATCCAAGAAGCTGGAGAAGTGCAAAAGAAAATAAAAATCTCGCATTTCAGCACCACCTCTGAAAAACAAAAGAAAGACCACTTTTTAACAATATACTAGACAAGTGTTACTCTTAAAATTTTTTTATTCAGATGTCATTCCCATAAATGCCTATGTAGAGAAATAATACCCATATACCATAAATAACCAAGGTAACAAGGCAGCTCAGAAAGAAAATGAAAAATTTTCAGAAAATTAATTTAATGACATGGAAATATGTGATTTAAATGACAAAAGATTCAAGATTATAGTTCTAAAAAAACTCAATGAAATAAAAGAAAACTCATATCAGCAGTTTAATGAACTGAGAAATAAAATCAATCAATGGAAGAAATATTTTACCAAAAAAGATTAAAACTTTAAAAAAAGAATCAAATAGAAATTCTGGAGCTGAAGAACTCAAAAGAGATGAAGAACAAACTAGCAAGCTTAGGAAATGGAGCTGACCATACGGAAGAAAGAATTAGTGATATCAAAGACAGAAATCTAGAAATGATTCAGAGGGAAGAAAGGAGATTTAAGAGTAATAAATAAGTACATAAATAATCAAAAGAACTATCCAACTACACCAGAAAAAGCAATATAGGAATAATGGGAATACCATAAAGAAAGAGAAGGAGGAGTGAACAGAGAGCCTATTCTAACAGTCTACGAGAAATTCCCAAACCTAAGGAAAGAACTGGATCCTTGAAACCAAGAAGCAAAAAGAACACTTATAATTATCTCAATCTAAAAAGGCCTTCTTTAAGGTACATTATATTAAAACCATCAAAAGTTAATGACAAAAAAAATTCCTATATAGGAAATCATATTAGATTATCATTGGAATTTCCAGTAGAAATCCTACGATCATTTAGAAGAAAGAAAACTTTTCCAGACATATATAACCTGGGGGAATTTACCACCACAGGGTCTGCATTACAGGAAATACTAAAGGGGTCATTCTATCTGAAACAAAAAAACAACATGATAAGAAACTATAAGTAAGATGACTAACAGACAGATAGAAGCAGGAAATCGAAGCCCTTATTCAGAATAGGGTATTATACGCTTAAATATGACATAAAGAATAAAGGATGTAAAACATTTATAAAAAAGACAAGAAGAAGAAATAAGCAACTGCAAATTAGAAATGAATTCACAGCATAAATAGGGATAATTTGTGACAACAAAAACATAAAGGGAGGGTATAAATATCTGAATTTGCATAAGGGAGTAAAGTTAAGATACATTCAGAAGAGAAATGACTACAGCATATATGAAACTTTCTTTTGTAACCACACACAAAAATGTCTAGAACCGAGACAGAAAAAAAGAAGAAACAGAAGAAAAAAACCTAAATTAATATAACAGCTAGAAACACAAGGGCAAAGAAACAATGGAGACACAGAGCTACCAGAAAACAAAAGGTAAGATGGCTATAAGAAATCCTCATACATCAATAATCATCCTGAATGTAAATGGACTGAACTCAGCAATAAAAAGGTACAGAGTAGCAGACAGAATCAAAAAACAAAACTCAACCAATATGCTTGCTACCTTCAGGAGACACATCTCAGCTGCAAGAACAAATATAGATTCAAAACGAAAGAGTGGAAAATGATAATCCAAGCAAATGGCATCCAGAGAAAAGTGGGTGTAGCCACACTTAGATCTGACAAAATAGATTTCAAGTTAAAAAGGTAACAAGAGACAAAGATGCACATTTTATAATGATAAAAGGAACAATACATCAAGAAGACATAAAGCAATATATTTTCACTCAATCAGAGAGCACCAAAATATGTAAAGTAACTACTAAAAGAACTAAAAGGCAAAATTGACAAAAACACAATTATAGTAGGAGACCTAAATATCCCTATCGATAGCTATGGATAGATCATCCAAACAGAAAATACATAAGGAAATATCTGCCTTAAATGACACATGAGACCAAATGGACATAATTGACATTTACAGAGCCTTACATCCCAGAACATCAGATTATACATTCTTCTTTAGTGCACATGGAATGGTCTAAAGGATAGACTATATGATGGGACACACAACTAGCCTCAATAAATTTAAAAAGATTGAAATCATACCAACCATATTCTCTAACCACGATGCTTTGAAATTAAAAATCAACTGCAAAAAAAGAAGCAAAAGAAAACACAAATATATGGAGATTAAACAGCATGCTACTAAAAAACAAATGGGTCAAAGAAAAAATAAAAGGAGAGATCAAAAGATTATACATAGAGACCAATGAGAATGAAAATACAACATGTCAAAGCTTTTGGAATGCATCAAAAGTGGTAAGAAGAGGGAAGTTTATATCTTTGCATGCTTATCTCAAGAAAAAGGAAAAATGTCAAAAAAAAAAAAAACCTTAACATTACATCTTAAAGAATAAAAAATCAACAAATGAAGCCCCAAGTCAGCAGAAGGAAATAAATGATAAAATTAGAACATAATTAAATGAAATTGAGAACAAATAGAAAATAGAAAAAATTAATGCAACAAGAGCTGGTTCTTTGAAAACAATAAAATACAAGGGAATTCAAAGATAAATGAATAGGACTATATCAAAATGAATGAATAGGACTATATCAAAATAAATGAATAGGATTATATCAAACTAAAAAGCCTCTGCACAGCAAAAGAAACCATCAACAAGACAAAGAGCCAAGCAATTCAATGGGAGAAAATATTTGCAAACAACACCTCCTATAAAGACATACTTTCCAAAATATGTAAAAAACTCATTCAAGTAAAAAAAAATCCAAATAAAAAATGAGCAGACAACCTGAACAGACATTTCTCCCAAGAATGGCCAACAGATAAATGAAAAGATGCTGAACTTCAGTAGCTATTAGGAAAATGCAAATCAAAACCACCATGAGATACCACTTCACACCTGATGATAGAATGGCTATCATCAACAAGACAAATAATAACAAATGTTGGAGAGGCTGTGGAGAAAAAGGAACCCTCATACACTGCTGATGGGAATGTAAAACATTACAGCCAATATGGAAAACAGTATGGAGGGTTCTCAAAAAACTAAAAATAGAATTAAGATATGACCCAGTAATCTCTGTCTGGGTATCTACCACCAAGGTAAACATTTATCTGTAAAGATATATGCACCCCGATATTGACAGCAGCATTACTCACAGTGCCAAGACATGGAAATAATCAAGTGTCTTTCGATAGATGATTGGATAAAGAAGAGGTGGTACCTATAGACAATGGAATATTACTTAGCCATAAGAAAAGATGAAATACTGCCCTTTGTGACAACATGGATGGATCTTGAGATTATCATGCTAAGTGAAATAAATCAGAAAAAGTTGGGAACCATGTGATTCAAAACTGAATCAATCCATCTGGTGAAGCCATCTGGTGGAATATAAAACTAAAAGCAATAAATGAACAAGACAAACAAAAACTCATAGACACAAACAACAGTTTTATGGTTACCAGAGAGAAAGGGGGAGATGGGGAGGTAGAGAAGGGTAAAGGGGGTCAAACTTATGGTGATGAAAGGAAACTTGACTTTGGGTGGCGAACACCCAATACAGTATACAAATGATGTGTTATAGAATCATATATTTGAAATCTATATAATTTTATTAACCAATGTCATCCCAATAAATTTGATAAAATTAAAAAAAATATTGAGAAAGATTAATAAAAACAAGTAAGAAGATTATTTTCCAGTCCACATTCGAAGGTAGCTAGAGCCTCTCCCAGCAGCTCAGGGTACAGAGTGGGAATTCACCCTGTAGAAGACGCCCTTCCATCACAGAGTGCACTCACGCACATCCACACACACTCAGACTGGAACATGTCAATTCATCTAATGTGCACATCTTTGCAATGTGAAAAAAAAAACAGCATAGAGAAAACCTACGAGGACGTTGAAAGAATATGCAAACTCTATACAGACAATAGCCCCACAGGGGAATCTACTTCTTTTCCCTCATCAACATTATAAGTAAATGATGTTAAATACTAAATGACATTATTGGAAGACCTGCTGTACACTTAATATAGGGCTTGTCCAACTCCAGTGAAATGTAAGCTCCATTAGGGGCAGAGATTTTTATTTTAATATGGATTTCTAGAGCACAGAACACTACTTGGCAGATAAAAAATGTACTATAAATATATGTTAACCAATTAGTGGAATATTCAGATGAATAAATAATTCACCTAATTATGTGTTGCAAACAAGATCACCTTTTAGGAGTTAGATGGAGATGCACATTTCAGTTAAACACAGGGGTATTTCTTAAATTGATTATCTCTCTCTGTGGCTCACACGTGTAGGTGGCATATCCTACATGTGTGATACAGTGACGTATCCTCTAGGGATTCTCAGTGGCAGTTTCCTTGCTTCCTTTCCTTTATTTTTCCTATTAGGTATGAACCTTCCTCAAAGTCCAGATTTTAGATCCCTAAACATTTTCTTTATACTTCACTTTGGAATCTCATTAATTTCTACAACTTCCACAACACCTGCAAGTAAATTTATCAACAGACTGCAGGTCTTAGTATTGCATACACATGCACATAGATGCACACACATAAACACACATGCACATATGCATGCACAATATATTTTTGTAATATATTTTCCATATTTTAAAATTGAGATATAATTCACATACTATTAAATCCACCTTTTTAAAAATATGCAAGTCAGTAGATTTCAGTATTTTTAAAATTTTTAATATATTTACAATATTTTTGTGATCATTACCATCACCTATTCCAGAAGACTTTCATCACATCAGAAGGAAACACAATACCCATCAGCATTCCATTCCCATTATTCCTTCTCCTCACCCTTGGCAACCACTAAGCTAACTTTCTGTCTCTTTGGATTTACCTATTCTGGACATTTCATATGAATAGAATGATGCATTATGTAGCCATTTGTGTTTTTTTTTTTTTTTTTTTTCACTTAGTACAATGTTCTCAAGGTTCATCCATGTATCAGCACTTCATTACTTTTTCTGGCTGAATATCGTTCTATGAATAAACATATGTGGTTTATAAAGTCATCTGTTGGACATTTGGGTTCTTTCTTGTTTTCAGTTATTAAGACTAATGCTTCTATCAACATCCATATAAAAATGTGGTGGGAGCATATGTTTTCAATTATCTTGAATGTATATCTAGGAGTGGAACCACAGGGGTATATGGTAACTCTATTTAATATTTTGAGAAACTGCCAAACTCTTTTTCCAAAGGAGCTGCACCATTTTATATTCTTACCAGCAATTCATAAGGGTTTCCTTTTCTCTACATTTTCAAAAATACTTGTTACTGTCTATATATTTTTTTTAATTACAGCCAACTTAGTGGGTATGAAGTGATATTTTATTGTAGTTTGATTGTATTTCTCTAAGGACTAATGATGTTGGGTATCTTTTCATGTGTTTATTGGCCATTTGTCTATATTCCTTGGCAATATGTCTATTCAAAGCTTTTGCCCAATTTTAAAATTCTATAATTAATCTTTAATATTGAGTTGTAAGATCATTTTATATATTCTGGATACTAGATATTTTTTTCACTTCTTCGATAATGTCCTTCGAAGAACAGAAAGTTTTAATTTTAAAGTCCAACTTATTTTTTTGGTGTTGCTTGTGCCTCGGAAAAACCGTTTCTCAATCCTAGGTCACAAAAATTTATACCTAATTTTTCTTCTTTGAGATTTACAGTTTAGGTTATATATTTAATTTTTAAATCTGTTTTGAGTAAACTTTTTATACATAGTGTGAGATACAGGTCCGAATTAATTCTTCACATTTGAATATGCAGGTGCACCAGCATCATTTGCCAAAAAGACTACTGACATTGGAATCTTATTTCTAAACCTATCTATAATATTATTTTAAAAATTAGGACACATCCATTAGACATTATAAATGACACTCCCTAAAAAAGAAAAATTGCATATATATATCACTGTGACATATAGCGATATATATATATAGTGATATATATATAGTAATATATATATGTATACATATATATATATATATAGTGATACACACACACACTATATGTTTACGCTGCCTCCAGTCATATTATCATTCCCCGTTTCATTCACACTTTGACTTTAACTGTGGATAAATTTATGCAAAGGTGTACCAAAGTTCTTTGTACTATTTTTTCAAAGTGTTTACCTTTGAAATGACATAAATCTTTTTTTAAAAGTTCAATTCAATAGAACTTTCAAAGTTTATGTAAACTTTGGAAGTTTTATATACTTCTAAGGAGAATAGGTACAAAGTTTATATACTTCTAAGGAGAATAGGTACAAAGTTTTTTTGCAGATTTTTAATAAGGATAGTGAAATAATTTTGAAAGAATATGGTATATCTATATTTGGGGAAAGTAAAATGTTCACCAAGAATATGCATTGTATGGAAAATCACTACAATGCATTACAATGTCATCAATTGTAAAAAAAAAAGTTACTAAATATATATATTCACATATAAAAACAAATCTATATTTTCAGTTATGTAATAATTCTTTTCTTATTTATATTTTTATTTTTCAATTTTAATGCCATTATTTTTATATTCAGAAAAAATATTTTTTATATTTGCTTTAAAAATCCAATGTAAACATATCCATGATTCTTTTTTCATGCCTTTAGCTCATATAATGAAAATTATAGTGCATTGAAAATTATTATGAAGAAAGGCACTTTACTTAAGAAATAGTATCTAAAGCATATAATACTATATAATACCACATATGTAAAGAATATAATATATATATTCAGCATTAAAATAACTGGTGGAATTTAGGAACATATATGTCATAACATGTCATATATAAAATTGTTCATACTTGTTTTCAGTGTACTTTTTAGAGAAGAAAATACACTTCAAGCTTTTAACATAGATAGATATAGTAAGCACCTTTGCCTCGACAACAATTCTGATCAATAATTTAAAAGATTCCTTCACAAATCACTTAAGGATTTTCTGTGAACTAACCTCCTAGTATTGTAAAGTTTGTGTTTTGTAACAATTAACTCTGTCTCTGTGTTCTTTGAAAGCAGACCCTGAAATGCGAGGTTAGCATACGAGTTGTTTATTAGAGAGATTACTGGGGATCCCCCTCCTAGGACAGTAAGGGAAAGATCAGGATTCAACAGAGCACAGATTGTGATCAGCCCTCAAAATTGACTCATTCTGCAGCTGAGATGGCCTCTTAAAGCAGTCTTGAGTTGAGACAAGGAGGCCAGGCTCTTATTTTATACCCCTGTATCAAAGAGTCGCTGGATATAGTCTTCTCCAAGAAGGGGTTGTTGGCTACACTAAAAATTTCTTTCAATTCTGTAATATAGTTGAGTGATCTTAAGCTCAATGTCTTTTCTTAGGTACTTGAGAAATGACAAATTTAAGGAAGGAAGCAATAGCATGAGAGTTTTCTAAAACTATATATAATTTTTATTAAAATGCCTTTTAAAATATTAATAGCATGTTAAGGCATATGATTTATCATTTTATATGTATAACAACTTCAGTCTCACTTTTAGCTGAGACCAAAGCATTACAAAAAATAAATAGGTACCAGTGTCACCTCATTTCGAAGGAAAATGCTGTAATCATCAGGGCAAAGTAAGAAATGAAAGTATTGTTCCACCTATATTAATTTTTGCCTTCTTCACTGGCTATAAAAAGATGACGGTTGAAGATTTGAGGAAAGTACAATTATTTTAGAGAGTCATCAGTGTAATGATCACTACCCTTCAATGGAAGTGAAGTATAACGCCCCTGCTTCACTTCAAGCCTAGTGAGAAGGGACTACATGGAGACTTAATTTATCAGAACATAAGAATTTACAAATATAAGAATAATGCCTGTTAGGAAGACCAAAGTGGAAAGTTTATGTTTGGAGTTCATGACTCTGTGCCAGAGCAGAGAGGTAGCTGCACAGATAGCTGTCAAGGGTAGGATAAAATTTTCATTCAGACATCAGGGGCGAATAAGGAGTCACATTAAAGATGTTTTTCCATAGTGTAGTGGTTAGCACGCCTGCTTTACACACAGAAGGTACTGGGTTTGCACCCCAGTGGAGCCATTGTCCATAGTCTACGGCCATGCTACCCGGAACAAGACCGATGTCTGATCTCGGAAGCTCAGCAGGGTCGAGCCTAGTTAGTACTTGGATGGGAGACCACCTAGGAAGACCAGGTGCTGTAGGCATAAATAATAATAATAATAATAAAATATATAAACTGAATAAGGCTATATAGAAAATTAATTTCATTGAAGAGGTTCATCGGTGGGATAAGGGGATCCAACACCATTTTGGTGATTTGTGTGGGGCAGATCAACAAAACCAGTGGCCAAGGGGACAGCTGATCATACATCCTCATTGTGAACCTCTACAATTTACTTTCAAATAAGATGAAAGTTTAAAAAAAATATTTTTTGTACCTGTATGTCATTAATATTGCTGACCAGCATAAAAACATGGAATGTTCCTAGGGATAATCCTAAGTACACTGTTAATTTTTTGAGTGTAATCAATTAATTTATTTTTAATTCTTACAAATATCCAGTTTTTAAGAATATCCTTATTATAGCTGAAGTAGTCAATGCCTAAGTTGTCAAAGAGAACTAAATAATCAGAGTTCATTAAACAAACATCAGAAAAACTGTGAAAGCTTTAAAATTTGAATAATCCTACCTTCTAACCAAAAATTTATAAAGAGCAAGAGTAGGATCCAGGCTCAAGGATTACATTATTGTAAATATTAAACTTAGTCTGTTGAATAACTGATTTGTTCTCTGCTTTCAAGTTCTAGAAGAGGTAGAATTTAAATGACACTTAGATATGAGAGCCTCTGCTGCCACAACTGCATCAAGATCCTGCCCAGATGTAAAACATTCACCACCTTTCAAAACACAGACACTCACACAAACACACACACAGACACACAGACACACACACACACACACACACACACACACACACAAGTGCTTTCTAACACTCAATTTGAGGAATTTTTTAATATTTCGTTTTTCACTATTCACAGATGTGCTTTAAATATTAATGGAAATGTCTTAAATGATATTTTACTAATGAGTCAACAAAAAGAGGGAAAATGAAAACTTCTCACAGGAAAAACAGGTGAGAATTTAAGGGTTCTCACATGTTAAACAGTAGTTAGTGACAGTTCATCCTACAAATCAAACTGATTGTGATATTATTTCTTTTATAGCAAACATTTTCTTCTTAGTTTACTGGTATGTCCATTCCGCCTGGAGGACACATTTCTCAATATGTATTACTTGCTCAATTACATTCTTCATTTGTTTGTCCATATCAACACAGAACCTTAAAATGGCACAGTTTGCCCGTGAAAAAAATGAGCTAAGATTAAATAAATACCCAAACTAAGTTGCTGACCGCTAATAATTCACTCAGATCACGTCAGTTCTAAAATTTCTTTCTGACAAGCCACATTTATACCGCACAACTTTTGGCAAATGGAAAAAATAAGTTATTAAAAATAATCTAGAATAATACAATTTGAAATTAATTGCTTTATTTTCAACATAATTTGAAATTAATTGTTTTACCTCTAAATTGGCTTCTCTCCTCTTTCTCTCTCTCGCTCCTCCCTCTCCCTCTTTCTCACCCTCTCCCCTTCCCCTTCCCTGTTTTAGAAATTTATTAATATTCTTTGCAATATAATTATTTTTGGATGCTCTAATTCTCACTCAGTAGTCTCTTCATTTCATGGGAATTATAATTAGAGTACTTTAGGGCTATCACATGTACTATATGGTATTCACCAATGCCAAGATTGCTAAGATAAATTTTATTAGTTTGTCATGTTTATGAATGAAAAAAATTGCAGTTTAGGGAATTAAATAGCAGGAACATAAACAAGATTATCAGATTACTTCTTATCTTCCTTCCATTATCCCAAATGATAGTATAAGAGATAGCAAAATTTGGGGAAGCACAAGAGAGTTGACTGAGGTAAATAAAAAGTGTCCAGAAAAGTAAGTATAAAAAGTAGGTCACCAAAATAAATAATGAATCCTGTTATTTAAATTTTAAAAAAGTTATAATTTTTAACACAAATCATAAAAACACCACTATAAATAAGTGCATACTTATTTCAGATGAATCTTGGGACAACTTGTAGTATTTTGGAAAGAAAACACAACTTAAAAACACACATTGAATTTGAATGCTAGTTCTTTCAATATATCTAGAACCTTAAAAAGGCTTCTTTTACCTACTAACCTCAATTAGCTGGCATATACATTGCAATATTAATCCATATATTTCAAAGTCATGAGAAGCTAATGAAATAATATGTAAAATACCATAGTTCATAGGTCAGAGTAGCAACACACTAATATTAGTACTGTATGTATATTTATAATACACAATAGATTAAAATTTATAGTTATTAAACTGTGCAATGTAGAATTCTATTTCTATTTAACAAAAGAAATAAAATTTTATTAAAAGACTACAAATGATTTGAATTAGTCTTTATGTTTGTTTAACAGAAATAAAATATTTTTCAAAACAAAAAATCTTCAAACAAAAATTGTAGATAAATATACATTCTGCTTAACTATGCTAAATAAAAAAATAATAAAAATAGTTACTAAAATTTCCATAAAAACTAAAATCTAAAGAATATACACAATAAATACATCGACTTGCCATATTTATATGATAAAAATATTCCAAATGCAATTGCAATACTTCCTCTTGAATTACATTCCTCTCTTTTTATGTACCACAGATGAAAATAGTTTTATTGCTTTTTATTCATATTCCATTTTGATAGCGCCAATATAATCCAGCTTGTCAACCAATTTGTTTAGACATTGTCAGGAAATAGTTTTGTTTTTTGGTAATAGCCAGACTATCCTCAGTGAACGAATTCTGCAATATTCAGAAAATCTGAAGAAGACAGACCTATCTATAAAAAAGTTACACCATTCATATATATGACACGATAAAGTTCTTAATTTCAACTATCAGAAAATTCCCGAAAAAATAAAGTATCATAAAGCCATATTCCAAATACAATCTAACAATCTAAGCAAATTAATTATAAAATGTCAATATTGTAAGAGAAAAACATGCAGATATAATCTGGAATTTTGAAGAAATTATCTGTCATTGGGTGAGAGAATATAAAACTAAAGTTCAAGCAATATCTATTAACTGTTTCTTAAGAATTATTTAAAATATTCTCCAGCTAATTTGAGATTAAGAAGGCATATATATTTTTATAGTCGTTTAAAGATATTTTTTTCATTGACATTTGCAAAGAAAAAAATGCTTTGGTGTTGATACTTGGATTCAAAGTGAAAAACTTAGTTGTCAAAAGTGAAATGATATGCCCCTGAACTAATAACATCAATCTACATATATAGTTATGTATACCAACTTTCTTTTCATAAAACTGTCTTATTAAAACAAATCACAAACACTAAAGTTTTCTCTATTATTTTCTGAATTGTTTTAAACAATCAAGAAATCTAAATAAAGCAACCTTAATTTTAATAACCTAAACTTGCAGATATCTCAGATATTTTATTACAAGAAAATCATAGCTGAAAGTGATATTCAAGAGATTATATTGGTAAAAAATAGGTAAAAATTGATGAAGTCATTAAATTTTCAAAAGTTATAAATTATCCTGCAAAGCTTCACTGGCTGCAAATTAGCCTGTGCTGTAGCCCTCTGCTAACAATCTATAGATCATTTTATTATTCATGAATTTTAGTAATTTCAGGACACCACAGGTCATCTTATGCTCATTTATTTGCTAAACACCTTGTGCTAGTATGCCTATGCTGAAAAATTGCTACTATTTACTTCCTGTGAGACAAGCAAGCAACAAAGTGCCGATTTTGGCCCTAGACATCCAGTATGCCAAGCTGCACATACATCTTGCTGTCAGTGAAATAAATGAGCCCTTAAATTGGCTGCAAAGCTTTAAGAACTGAAATTTATATGTCTAGTTATCAAACAGAAAGTTCAGAACACCTGCCAATATGAAACATAATTGTGACAAACTGTTACATTTTACCTTTAACTTCTCAGTTTTAACATGGCTGTTTCTACAAAACCTCCCAAGTCAGCAAAGAAAAAAACAATCGTGACTCTTGTGTATGTGTGTGTGTATGCATGTGTATGCATGCATGCGTGTACAATGTACGTGCACACATGTCTGTATAATGGTATTACCATTTAAACATTGAGTCATCCATCAGCAGATGCATAACATGACACAAATAGCCAAAGCATCAGAATTTACTTTGAAGAGAAAGTCAAATCCAAGTGGATTTGCCAGCTTCAGTGAGCATTTAGGTATCTTCCCAGATTTACAGCTCCTTTACAAGTTCCTCTCAAAATATCAACAATACTGAGGATAAAGGGTCTGTATTTTATTTTAGTTTTTAATCATTAGAGATTCTGACAGTTTGAAAGATACTAAATATTATCCTTTACACATATTTTGCAGATGAAGAAACATTCTTTAAGGGTTATGTGACTTGTCTTTGAAAACAAAGAGGGTGGAATAATCTGTAAAGGGGAGGGGACCGCCATAGCTCTGGATTTCTAAGTAAGATAGTATATTTATACCAATAATAAGAGCAACCAAAGAAGACACATTAAATACTAAAAAACACTCTTATGTGTGTTATATATTAAATCCTGACTATGACTCCAATTTTAGATATGGAGAAACTGAGGTACAGCCAGGATTAGTGGCTTGCTCAAATTTTCATGCTTAGGCTGCATGTTGTGAAGCCATGATTTAAATTCCAATATCTAGCTTTAGTATCCATGTATTTAAACCACTGTATTCAAACCCTGAAGCCCCAACAATGACTAAAACCCTTAATTATGTCATTATCTCTTTTTTTTTCACTATTCCACACTACATAATACTAATTTATACTGTACCATCTAATATATTTCTCTTTAATGGCATTATAACATTTCATAGATAACTGCATAAGCCTTCCAAAAATAAAATTATTTATAATATGTACTCTTTTATAATCCTATGTCACATATGTGTGTACGAGCTGGTTTTTGTGTACTAACTGCAGGAGCCAGGTAAAGAGTGAGGCAGAGAGCGCTTCTACTTGGTTATGCTTTTTTGTTTGTTTGCTTGCTCCAGGACTGTTTCTTATACAAAACTATATGCATCCCTTCACCTGTCTACTTGGTTATGCTTTTTTGTTTGTTTGTTTGCTCCAGGACTGTTTCTTATACAAAACTGTATGCATCTTTTATAAACTCCTTTAAGAATTTTAATTATTAAAATATTACTCAAATTAAAATATTATTTTAATATTAAATATTAAAATATTATAAAAATTAAAATATTACTCGAAATTTTTCAAGTAGCAATATATTTAATTTAAACTTTCCATTCTTTTTGAAATGTTCAAATGAGAGATTTGTAAAATAATACAATGTCAGTATAACTGTATCTTCCCCATCAGTAGAGCTCACAAAAGAAATCAAGGATTATATCTTACTCTTCTGAATTCATTTGGTGTGGAATTCTCAAGGCAATAGAGCAGCTTTAATAATTCTGAAAGAAAAACTATACTTTAAAAATGTATGACACTGTTACTTTGATTAATTTTTTTCTGATGCTTTCTCTCAGATATTGGCTCTCAGATTGGTGATAGCCAACGATTTGTCCCCTTGTTAGAGAGGAATGTGATTTTACTGTCCTATATTTTGCTAACTGATTTTTCCAAGTCACTCCCTCCCTCATTATATTCATCATATAAGCTGCTTCTGCAGCTCTCTTAGAAAAATACAAAATTGATTATTTTACATTCCAGTTTAACTGCTTTGTTCAAAATTCAATTCTGCTATATACTATTTTCAATTTTAACTTGAAAGTTACCCAGTGCCATGTACTATTTGCAATGCCTAGAAAAGTTCTCGACATGTATTAACTACTCAATACTGAATACACTAATTTATTTCTAATTATTTACCTCTCCTTTTTCAATCTGATGCCCTACCATGACAATTTTATTATTCTGTTCTAAAGTAATCTCCCATAACCACAAGCATGTAATGATGATACTTCTAATAAAAACTGTGATCAACACTTCTTGAGTTCTTATTAAAGGCTAAACACAGTTTTAATGATTTACAAATATTTTAAATTCACAATAAAATTATTATAAAGAACTAAGCCTTGAAGAGATTAAGTAAATTGCCCAGGTCACATACTATTAGGTGTTGGAGTAAGTAAGCAGACTGTTGGAGAGAAGGTGAAGAGTGAAGTGGGACTGTGTATTTTCCTGGCTCACCATCTACTGAGAACTGGCTGTGACTATAGACTGAAAGTCACATTCCTGAATTTCTATCAAGTTGCCCTTTCCACTTACAGATCGGTCCATGTCCAAATTTACCTAGCTCTTTAGGCCTAGCTGCAAGAATAAAGACACTCCTACCATCTCATCCGCTAACCTCTTACTTTTTGGTTTCCCTTTATTGACAGCTATTCAATTTATTAAATTCTCTTCGAATTACCCATTGAGTGTGTTCTGGTTTCTTGCTAAAACTCAATGATCCAGGAATAATTTACTATGATACTCCCATGTTCAAAGATATGATAGCAAGAACTTGAAGATATTAAGTGATTTGTTGAAGTTCTACAATTTAGTCAAAGTCAGTTTTGAGGATACATTACAGAGTGCTGTTTTTTCTGCTTGAATATAGAAAAGGTAGTTTTAAAAACATTTTCCTTTTTATCCTGCTTTTATGGAATCTGAGAACAAAGAGACAAAGAAGTTATGAAATGAGAGTCATAGAATGCCAACACCATTCAAATATGCAGAATGTTATAAATGGAAATGTAATTGAAATAATGTGATAATTATGAAATAAAAATAAGAGGCTCATCTTAAATCAGAGTCTATTGGATCATCTCTATCATTACATTAGCAGATCTTCCTAAACCATCATGAAATGCTAATTACCTAAATGTATTTATACATATTCAGTCTGCAAAGGCTATACTATGATAAACTTGAAGTGTTTTCAGTCTATCATAACACTTAGAGTAAAAAGTGCTTCCCTTTATGTGTTTTATGCTCCTCCAGAGATTCATGTTCTCTATTCCTCCTCTATTTATAGTATCCTTTCAGTATTCTTACTGCTTTTAGCTTTCAGTTAGTTCATTTTCATTATGTCTATGATAATCACTTAAGTTTTTAAATTATTTTTTCTTTTTTGTCGAAAAATTGTGGTAGAAAGAATAATAGCTCCCCAAAGTGTCTATATTCTAATGCTTGAATGTATGACTATTTCAGGTTGCATGGCAAAGGAAAATTAAGGCTGCAGATGGACATGAGGTTGTTAATCAGCTGACCTTCAAATGGAGACAGTGCCCAGATTAATCACAAGGATTTTTAAAAGTGGAAGAGACAATAGAAGGAGAGAGTCAGATACTGGCAGTGTGAGAACTCAACCTAACGATAGAGAGTTGCTGATCCTAAAGATGTAGGAAGAGGGCCATGAGCTAAGTAAGGAAAGCGAGCGACCTCTGGAGCTGGAAAAGACAAGAAAATGGTTTCTCCCATAGAATCTCCAGAAAGCAACTTAGCTCAGAAAGACCTACAGTGGATTTCTGACTTACAGAGCTGTAAGATAATAAATTTGTGGTAAGTCACTGAGTTTGTGGCAATTTATTGAAGCAGCAATAGGAACTAATGAAATAAAAATTTAAGTAACCTATTATTTCTCAGTATATGTATTAAATATCTTCACTATATTTTCTATTAAAAATGTATATATACATTTCTAAAACTTGTTCAAATTTTATATTTTAATAGTCCCAGAATTAAGTTATATGTGACTAACACAAACTCAGTTGAAGTAGAATATTTTTGTCCATTAAAACCTTAAGATGAGAAGTGTTTTGAAAAATATTACTATATTATCGTATATTTCATATCATATAGTTTAGTATTTTCAATTCTTAAAAAAACTAAAGAGATATGATATGTAATAGGACCTATAATATTTATCTTATATTTGTGAAATTTGTTAAAAATTGAAGACATTCTAATACATATGAAAAGTACAATAAACCTTGCAATAGTTCTCTCCCCCACTTTTCATCTTTCTAGATACGTATTATTTATATTTAGAAATTTTATTTGTATTTGAATATATATATATATTTGAATAGCCTCATGTTCATTACATAAGTTAAATTTGAAGTTAAAAATCTTCCCGCAAATAAAACTCTATAACTAAATAATTCTACTGTGAATTATACCAAAAATAATAAAGAAATATTGCCAATTCTATGCAATCTCCCTAAAAACTAAAAGAGAAATCCTTCCTAAGTTAATTTATGAGGTTAGAAGTATGCTGATGCCAAAATTATTTTTTAAATTATTATGAGGAATAAACACTATATAAGAATACAGGAAAGATTTCTTAAACATTCCTTAGCAAATCAATCTTGATTTAATTTTGAATTCTCACCAAACAAAGAATAGAAGTGGACTTCTTCAACCTAATAAATGACATCTATAAGAAATCTATACTTAATATCTTACTTAATGGTAAAAAACTGATTTCCTACTATGACTGAATGGAGTCAAGGAAACACTCCTATTCAATATTTTTTGGAGATGTTAGTACAATAAAACAAGAAAAGGAAATGACAATCGTAGAGGTTGAAAACAAATATAATTATCTATACATAAACCTCATAATGACTCTAGAAAATTTCAAAGAATGAATAAAAATGCACTAACAATAATAATGAAGTTAGCAATTTTGAAAATTATCCCAGTAAAGACAGCATGAAGTTAGTGTAAAGATAAACTAATAGATTAATAAAATAAAATATGTAGCTTAGAAAAAACTCTGCACACATATTGTCAATTAACAAGTGACAAAGTTGTTAAGTTAATAGAGTGCCAACAGATTACTTTAAGAAAAAAATTATACTGGACCACCTGGATAAACTTGGGCAAAATCAACCCAAATTTTAATACTTGTACAAATATTAATTTGACGATTTATAGATCTAAATTTAATGTCTGGAAAAATAAGATTTAAAAAATAAAGGAGAAAATCTTTGTGGCCTGGGTTAAAGATTTTGTAGGTAGGACAAAAAGAATGAACTGTGAAAGAAAATAATGATAAATTGGACTTTGAAAAATAAAAATGTCTGCTCTTAAAACACCTTGTTAAAGAAATGAATAAACAGGCCATAGACTGGAGAAAAAAATCAAAATTCTAGTCTGACACCTGTAACATATAAAGAAAGCTATCAGAAGCTGAGAAGAAAAATTACAAAACTTTTAAAATGAGCAAAAATATATAACAAAAATTTTTAAAAGCTTACAGTTTTGTGTAAACAGTGATGGCAACTAAGCACATAAAAAGAGGCTTAATATTGTTACTCATTTGGGAAATGCAAATTAAAAATAATTGGGATACTATTACTTAGCTACTGGATTGGAAAAAATCAAAAGCAATACCAAAGATAAACAAAAATCAAAATCAAATCTAATAATAAAAAGGGATGACAAAGACATTTAGCAAAGGGTATTCTCATGTGTTTTCGGTAAGAATGAAAAGTTAATCACCCATTTTAGAATAAAATTTGATAGTCTCTTAAAACAATATACACCTCTTACACGACCAGGCAATCCCACTCTTAGTTATATGTCCAAGAGAAATAGATACACACATTCACAAGACCTCTCCATCAATATTTGTGGCAGCTTCATTCACACAGCCACATATTTGAAAGAATCCAAACATCCATCAACTGATGAATGGAAAAATAAATTATAGTATGCCAATTCAATAGGAGAACATATAGAATAAAAATAAATGCAGCCGCATTGGTGAATTTCAAAGTATTTTGCTAAGTGAAATAAAACAGACACACGAAACTATTGATTACACGATTTTGCTAATATATCATTGTGAAAATGACAAAAAATATAGAAATCAAAAGCAAATAACTGTTTGCAAGTCCCCAGGGTTGAAAATCATTAACTATAAAGGATCATAAAGGAAACTTTGTCACTATGGAAATTTTCAATATCTTGATTTTGGTTGTGGGTTATTTACATTTATCAAAACTCATCAAAGTGTATGGGTTATATACATTTATCAAAACTCATCATAATTTCGCATCAGTAAATATAACACAAAATGACTGGGTGAAAATTAACATGAGCATAAAACCTTAAGTTATTTTTTAAGTATTTACATCCTGTAATTTCTATGAGAGCATGACTCTTTCTTGTTTCCCTTTACATTCCCTGCAACGAGTCTGTTAATTTATTACATATTAAATAAGCATGTGTTGACTAATATTATGGAGATTGATTCAGTGTAATGGGAAAAGGAGAGGGAGGAAATAAAAAATGACTTGGAACTGTTGAGTCAGGATCTCCAGAAAGAGAATTTTGCAATAGATATAGGCAGGAAATGTCTCAGGTGGGATATGTTATGGACTGACTGTTTGTATCCTCCCAATATTTTTATGTTAGAATATCATCATGATGGTATTAGGAGGTGGAGGTCTTTAGAGGTAAATGGAAATAGATGAGGACACAGAGGCAGAGTCTGCATTAATAGGATTAGTGCCCCTATAAGAGTCAGCCGAGAGTTTGCCAGCTCTCTTTTTCTGCAATGTGAGGATACAAGAAGTCAGCTGTCTGCAGCCCAGAAGACAGCTTTCACCAGAACCCAACAATGCAGGCATCATGATTTCAGATTTTCAGCCTCAAAAACTGAGAAATAAATTTTGGTTTCTCATAAACCATGCCATTTATGGCATTTTGCTATGGCAGCCTGAGCTGACTGAAACAGGATATTTTGAGATCTTGTTAAATAAGATAATTTATCAAAAATTCTTAATATTTTACTGATTTAAAAGACAATCTAATAGAAAATTATATTATTTTGGGGAAATGTATACAAAAATGATCATAGATAACTTTTAATTTGTTATGTGTCTGTTACTATGCTTAACAATTTACATCTATTACCCTATCCAATATCTGGAGCTAATCTGTGGGTCAGATGCTAGTGATGTCCTCACTTTCTGGTAAAAAGGAAAATAACTTGCCTAAGGACATAGAGGGTGGAACCTAAGGATAAACTCTTATGACTGTCAAACTCCATTTTTGACCTTTATAATATGCAGCCCCTCAAATGGAATACTGCCTGATCAGTGTTATAAACACAAGGAAAGAGGGCTTCTTATACTAGGTATTATTGAAGTAAGAAACTCTCATAGACACTCTTGAACAAACAGGTTCAAATTTAGAACATAATGTATTAAATTTCATGGGGGATAGAACATTCATTCATACACATTTAGTTTTCAATGAGATGTGAGAATATTTTATAAAACTAGAATCTGAGTGACTTCATTATGCTACAGTGATCAGGAGTGGATGAACAGTGTTTTCAGGAGGAGAAAATGATTTTAATGGAATTAAGATCATCTATTTCTTATTAAGATCATCTAAGCTACTGTAAAATCTATTATCTTAGCTTTTTGAGATATTTTCTAGATGCAACATTTTATTAAGTAGCTTAAAGTATAAGCTGCTGTTAATAAAGAGGTCCCAAAATGCAGTGGGTTAAAGAAATTAGGGATTCCTCTTTTTTTATAACAGTCCTGAGGTAAGAGGTCCAGGTTGGTAAGGCGACTCTGCTTCATGCACTCATTCAGGAACCAAGATCTTTACCTTCATGTTGCTCTGCTATCCCACAGGGCATTAGCCTTGTCCGTGGTACCAAACTGGATTTTCTATGTCTGCTTTCAAGGTTGTGGAAGGGTAAAGACAATATGGGATAGAAAATAACTAATATTTTCAGGACTAACCCAAATTGTCATACACAGTTTAGCTCACTTTTCATTGTCAAGAGAGTAGTCATAGGTCATGTCTCACAGCAAATGGGTTGAAAAATATAGTCACTATTAGATGTCCATATATAATTATGACCAATTATAATTCTGAAACAATAGAATGAGAGAGGAATAAATTTTGGTGAATAACCTATAGACTTCACCTCTTGGTTGAAGAATGTCCATCGATATGGGCGTATATATGTGTCATGGTACAGCCGTATGTACCATCAAAGCACCAAAATTAATGTACTCTTAATCACAATGCATTAGCTTAGGAAATATAAAGATGAAATAACTTTTTCTTTACTCCTACTCTTCAAAGATAACACTCAATTTTTTTTTCTCTTTCCATCCATATAATAGAGTAACCTTTGAACTCTTATATTTTGAGATGACAGTTAATGTTCTAGTTCATCAGATGATCAAAAGCTCTTTTAGAAGCATAGCATATGTGCAACACATACTTCAAAGCTAGATTTAGGCTGTAATGCATAGTCGAATAAATGAAGAAACATAAAAAGATTACTTTTGAAATTAAGATGCAATTTTAAAGCTATGCATTCTGTTTTGGGTAATATACCATTTATAATACATGTATTTTTACACACATATTCTATTTCAATTCATAAAACTGGGCTCACAAAATAAGCAGTTTCTAATTTGAGACCTTCTTAAAATGTGCCCCCAATTGACTTTACATTGTCATCAAAATCACTATAAAGTAATGTACTCTTTAAGTGCATTCAGAAATTCCTTCACAAAACATAAACGTTTCCTAAGAAGCATGAACACTTTAGCATTCATTCTTCCCTACTCTCCCATCCCAGACTTTAATGATCACCCTCATCAAGATCACCTGTCTTCCAAGAGAAATTTCATGCAAGCTGGAAATATGAGACATAAATACAATTTAAAATTTTCTAGAAGACACATCAAAAATTTTTTTAATGGAATTTATATTTATTTAACTCAATACATCTAGTATTATCAGTTGAATATGCAATCAATATATAAATATTAATAACATAGTTTACATTATTTTTTATACTATGTTTTTGTAAACTGGTGTCATTTCACATTTATCGCATGTGTTAACTTTGAATATCAAAAGGTTCAATAGCTACATGTAGCTAGTGGCTGCTATATTAGATGGAGCAGTTCTAAAATAGAGAGGAAAAATCGAGATGATTTTTAAAAATATATTCTAGCAAGGAGAAAAAGTATAAAAAAATACGTATTAAAGTCTATAGAATATGATTAAAATAGTATAAGAAAAAGCAGTGACAACTGCACAAATGATGGAAGTAAGGAAGTTAAGCACATGAACATCTGAGCAAAAAATATTTTAGGCACAAGTAATTCACAATGCTATTGTCAAGAAATGAAATTCCAGCTATTTTTAATAACAATAAGACCAGCTGCTAAAAACAGACTGAGCAAGGCAGAAAGTCTAGGGATTGATACAAGAGGCCAAACAAGGACCAGGAACAAATAATAATAAGGAACAAATAATAGCAAATATAACCCAACAGAAATAAAAATATAATGACTATTACTATAAGAAAACTGTGGAGATACTGAAACATTTTGAGTAAAAAAGGGACAAGATTTGTATTAAAAATACCACTCAGAGTTCTGTTAAAGATAGGTTATGTGGATAAAGGATCTTTCTGCTATTCTTCTGAGATTGAACTGAAAGTGTGAGTCTTATTCTCTCACAATTCTGGAGGATAGGAATCTGAAATCAAGGTATTGGTAGGAACATGCTTTCTCTGAAATCCTTAGAGAAGGATCGATCCTTCCCTGCTTTTTCCTAGCATCTGGTGGTTGCTGGCAATCCTTGGTGTTCCTTAACTTGGTGTGTCACTAGAGTAACTTGGTGTGTCACTAGAGTAACTTGGTGTGTCACTTGGCCTTCACATGTCAGTCTCCCTGTGTGCCTGTGTTCAAATGTCCTTCTTATAAGAATACCAATCATTACACTAGGGGCCACCCTACTCTAGCATGACTTCATCTTAACTTGATCACATCTCCAGTAACACTATTTCCAAATAAGGTCACATTCACATGTTCCCATATCTGCAGTTAGGACTTGAACCTGTCTTTTAGGGGGACACAGCCAACCTCCAACAGAGAGCAATAGTGAAGCAGGAGGACTAGGTAGGGATGTATATTATTAACACAGAGAGTGCCCTGAGTGAAAACAGGTGGTTTTCAAAATATTGGCCTTTGGATAGAGTCTCTGTGCCTTCTTTATGGGGAAGAAAATAAATGCTTACTGAGTGTATTTGTTTTCTTCTTTCCAGTCACAAATATACATTCTGTAACACTATTCAAGTATTACTACAAGAATTAAGAACATCAGTGAGAATCTAAAACATGGTATTCCCTGAAGGAATAATAAAGCGAGAGGCACAGGGGAGCCATGGAGTTATATGATGATATTGAAAGATGTTGTAAAGGTGTAAAGGTGAAGGGTGTGTGTGTGTGTGTGTGTGTACACATGTGTACATCTGAGTATGGAAAGAAAAGAAAGGAGAAAAGAAAGTGCCAAAAAGTAAATACTTTCAAGATCAACATTTTAGACAGGAATCTTTTGGTTAATGAGTTTCCTCTTCAAATATAGAATAAAGCTATTAATAAGCTGTTCATTTGAATAAAGGAAATAAGTTTAACTTAAGAAATGAAAGTTCAGTGGTACTAGTCTCTTAAAAATTATCAAGATGTTATTGGACAACAAATTTAACTATATTTCTAACACTAATTAAATATATTTATAACTTAATAGCAGGCAGAAAAGAGTATAATTTTAAAATGGTTTTCAGAAAACAAAGGAAACTCATTTATTACTTTTCATCTTCTTTGAACTTAGTTGAAAGTAAACAGTATTTAAAAACTATAGTCTAAAAGGATTTTAAACCTAAAATCCAGAATATTTAATAAGCTCTTTCCTAGAATTTAAACCCAGTAATTATTTAATAACCTTCCATAATCCTTATTGATCATGCATGTTTTACAAATAATTTCAGGTTTAATATAAATCATTTGATTATTGTAAGTGTACACTATTTGTAACCTACCATTACTAGTTTTAACTGTATTTTAAAGTATATGTTAAATTTTACATTCATGACTGACACATCTGTTGAAGAAGACAATTTACTCTCAAAGAGGAAATGATTTTAGCAAAGATTATTACTAAGATCGATAACAACTGATTTCAGAGTTAACTACCAGGCATGAAATAGTACAATAAATGAATCAGCAATCAAAGTATGATGCCAACAATGATGACTTCTGAATTTTATGAATTCTTGAATTTGGAAATATATTTAGTTATTTCTCAGAGAAGAACTGCAATATCAGTAGCTATGCTGCTTAAATCAATTGTTCTGTTAGAAAAATGATATAAAGCATTTGAAAGCAAGGTTAACAATTTGGAAAACACATAAGTAATAAGAAGGCAAAATTTAGCAGTTTTTAAGTAGAATTTCAAATTTGTCTTATGCTTTAAAAATGTTCCAGTGGGACTAAAATGTAATTTTGTAACTCCGGTTATATTTTTCTATTACTGTTCAATATAAATATACGTTTTTAAAATTTTTATTGCATAGTTTTTGTTAATTAACAGAGTGTAGGTTTCAGACCATAATACCCTTAAGCAGCAACTTAGGACTTCAGAATTTGACTGTGATATGCATTGATTACCGATCCTTGCATCTTCTTAAATAGCAAAACTGCACAATCTCCATCAATTGTGTTGGAACCAACAACTATATTGTACTTAATATTTGTTATTAATTTAAAATAATATTTAATTAAAATAAATTCTAGGTTTCATTTAAACTATTACTAATAAACATTTATAAATTAGTTAACTTTTAATTTAATTTAATTATATTTTTACATCAACCATAATATAGCAATTCATTTTGGAAATATGTTTATTAAAATGTATATGAACTATGAAGTAACCTAAGAATGAAACAAATGTTTATTATGAATTGAAGTTATATAAACTTTCTATGTATCTGTCAATAGGACTTTTTTATATGAACTAGTTTCTGATACCAGTGTCTTACTCTTCTTCACTAAGTAATTGGTTATAACCCTTCATTTGGCTGAGGGAGATGTTCTGGGAAAGACCTACTAATTGGTGTCAGAATAACTCCTTGCTTAAGGTCCTTTAGGTCAAAGATTTTAGGTTTTTTTGTTCCACTTTAATTGTGTACTTGTTCACCATGTATTCTTTATTAAAAATGTTTCCTATCTCCTTCTACTCACCCATATCCACATCATTTACACATCTTCTTCTTCCCCACTGCCACAGGTAATGGTAACCAACTGGTGAGTATACTTCCACCAGTAAATTTTCATAGTCAAAAGCAATTAGAGGAGTAAAATAAACACCTATTGAGGAGAGCTACTGTGAAAGACAGAGTCCAGTAGAGAAGTTCTAGGGCACAGATGGAGCAAAAATATCTGAGATTAGATGCACTAAAGAGGAGGAATTTCACTTTACCTGTGTCATATGTCCCTAAAGATGCCACAGCTCTGTGACAAGGAGTCCACCCTCAGCTCCTGATTTCTCTTACAGGGTAAAGTGAGCAAGTGAGTGAGCCCTTAGCTTCTCCAGCTGAGTGGGAAGCTGATAGAGATCTTTTTTTTTTTTTTTCTCATCTTATCCAGAATAGCAAGTCATGGACCACACAATGGTGGGGGTGGGGAGGAGTGGTGAGCAGCTCAAAGTACAGCATCCATAGCTCAAAATGGAAATGATCAAAGGACAGGATCCTACTAACTGCTTCACAGACTATACTATGGACCAGCCCATGAGCTACTGGGTGTGCCTCCTCTGTGGATCCCCCAATTGGTCCAAAGATACCCCCAAAGTTCCACATGCTTCACCCACTCACACCCCCATGCTGTGGTCTGCTTCATATGTGCTTTCCTAATAGTGGCAATAGTGAGTCTTTGAAGACACCTAGCAAGCAGGCACAGAAAGCCAGCTCACCTCTGCAAGACTGGGAGAAAGTACACAAACCTGAGCATTCAGCACCACTCTAGAGAAAGCATATGAGGGGCTGCCAGCAGTCAATCCAGCTTTGCAGGCATACAATCTTAAGACTTCCCCTTCAAGGAGAAATAAGAAGTGTAGAATAGGCTCATCAATACAGGAAGTGAGGGGATGCCTCAGAATCACTGACTGTGCTCTCGAAGCCAGTAAGTAATGATTAAAGGAGGGAACCACAACTGTGATGTAAAGACAGCAATCCAAGGCTTCAAAGAATATGAAAATCATAGACACATGGACACCACGAAAAGAACACGATAATTTCCCAGTAACTGACACCAAAGAAATATAGATCTGCAGTTTTCCTGATAAAAAAATCCAAAACAGTGGTTTTCAGCAAGTTCAGTAAGCAACAAGAAAACCTAAAGACATTTCAATAAAATTAGGAAAATAATTCATGAACAAACTGAAAAATTTAACAGACAGAGAGATATAATAATAATAATAATAAAACTAACCAGACAAATTCTGGGGCTGAAGAAGGCAATGAATAAAATGTGAAATAGTTGGGTCTTGTCTTTCTCTCCATTCATTCACCAATACTGAATAATGAAGAAATTAAAAATCTGAACAGATCAATTAGGAGTAAAGAAGTTGAATCAATAATCAGAAAAATCTGCCAAAAATTAAAAATCCAGAACTAAACAGTCCCACTGGTGAAATTTACTATGTTGATCCTTCTCAAACTCTTCCCCCCGCAAAAAAGAAGAAGAGGAACACTCTGAGCTTATTTTACGAGGCCAGTATTACCCTGATTCCAAAGACAGATAAAAATACTACAAAAAGAGAAAAATTACAGGCCAATAATACTGATGAATATAGGTGCAAAAGTTCTTAACAAAATATTAGCAAGTCAAATTCAATGGTACATTAAAATGATCATACTCTCCGATCAGTGTGATTTATCCCTGGGAGGCAAGGATCTTTGAACATAACACAAATCAATCAATGTGATATACTACATTAATAGAATAAAAGAAAATCATATGATCATTTCAATAGATGCAGAAAAAGCATTTGACAAAATTCAACATCCTTTTATAAAAAAAATCTCAACAATTTGGGTATAGAAGAAATGTATCAAAACATAATAAATGTCATATATGTTAAGAATGCAGCCAACATCACACACAAAGGTGAAAGGTTGGAAGCTTTTCCTCTAAGATCAAACATGACAAGGGTGCCCACTCTCACCAATTCTATTCAACATAGGACAGGAAGTCCTAGGCAAAGCAATTAAGCAAGCAAGAAATAAAAGGCATATAACTTGAAAAGAGTAAAATTGTCTCTGTTTTCAGGTGATATAATTTATAAACAAAAAAATCTTAAGGACACCACCAAAAATTTATTAGAAGTAAAAATTGAATTCAGTAAAGTTGCAGAATAAAAAATGAACATACAAAAATCAGTTATTTCTCTATACACTAACAATGAAATATTTGAAAAAGGAAAAACAATCCCATTTACAATAGCATCAAAATCAATAAAACACACAGAATAAATTTAACCAAGGAGAAAAAAGATTTGTATTGATGAAAGAAATTCAAGAATACACAAATAAATAGAAAGGTATCCTGTGCTCATGGATCATAAGAATTAATACTATTAAAATTTCCATATTACCCAAAGCTATCTATAGAATCAATGAAATCTCCATCAAAATTCCAATGGCATTTTTCAAAGAAACAGAAAAATAATTATAAAATTCATATGGAACCACCAAAGACCTCCAGTAGCTAAAGCAATCCTGAGAAAGAAAAAAGCTGGAGGCATCACGTTCCTGATTTCATATTTCAAACCTACAATGACCAAAATCATATGGTACTGGCATAAAAACAGCCATACAGATCAATGGAACAGAATTGAGAGTTCAGAAATAAGCCGATACATACATATACAGTCAACTAACATTTGACAAGGGAGCCAAGAAATACTCAATGGAGAGGGGATACACCATTTATTAAGTGGTGCTGGGAAAATTGGAAATTGCAAACCAATGAAAAAGGTATCTTTGTCTTAACAACACTCACAAAAGTAACTCGAAATGGGTTAAAGACTAAATGAAAAAGCTAAAATAATAAAACTCCTGGAAGAAAGTGTAGGGGGAAATCCCCTTGTCAATATAAGGGAAATATCTGTTGGCATTGGTCTTAGCAATGATTTTTTGTATATGCTACAAAAGGCACAAGCAAAACAAAACAAAACAAAACTAAACTAAACAAATAAAAATTAATAAGCTAAAATAAACTAGTGTGAATAAATCAAACAAAAATTTCTGCACAGCAAAAGAAACAATCAACAAAATTAAAAAGCAACCTATGGAGTGGAAAAAATATTTGCAAACCATATATTTAATAAAGGGTTAATATTTAAAATATGTAAGGAATGCATACAACTCAATACCAAGAAAACAAACAACCTGATTAACAAAATGGTCAAAAGACATGAATAAGTATTTCCCACAGAAAACATTAAAATGGTCAACACATACATGAAAAGATGCTCAAAATCACTAGTCATCAGGGAAATGCATATCAAAATCATGAGATATCACCTCAACCTGTTGGAGTAACATTACAAAAAAGATGAGATAATAAGTGTTGGCTAAGGTATAGAGAAAAGGTAACCTTATACACTGTTCATAGAAATGTAAATTGATGCAGCCACTATGGAAAACAGTATGGAGGTTCTTCAAAAAATTAGAAACAAAACTATTCTATGAAACAGTAATCCCACTTCTAAGTATATATCCAAAGGAAATGAAGTCACAATCTTTATGAGATATTTGCACTGTCCATGTACATTGCAGCATTATTCACAATAGCCAAAATATGGAAACAACCACGAACATCAGCGGATGAATAAATAAAGAGAAGAGAACTCATGGTGTATTCAATGGTATTAAAATTTTCAAGGTATCGGAAAAATAACCTTATCTGTAAATTATGAAGGTATAGTAGATTTTTCTCGAAATTTCCTCATGCTTTACTATTTGTATGGCACATACAAATAACTGTTAGCAGACATGTAAGATAATAGCAATTTTGTGTATCATAATTTTAATTATGTAAGAAGTATTAAAACAAAAAATTAATATAAATAAAAATAAAGAAATATCAAAACAAAGAAATTTATCTAACCAAGTCACAAAGGCTGTCAAAAGTAAAATGTTAATTCTAAATACATAGTAATCAAAACATAGCAATTTACAAAAATTTTATAGAAGCCAAAAACATTTCTATATTTAATTTGGGATTACATATATAATAGTACACATATTTTATATATACACATACATATTTGTATAATAATTGCATGAATTATTTTTACGATATATGAAAGTAACTGCAAATTCTACCTGTCCTCAAATGTATTGACTTTCTTGGCATTCTCATATTTTTTATTCCATTCCCTAAACTACAACAGAAATAAAAAGCATTTTAAATTGTCTTATGATAATAAATTTCACCCTACATTAAGGTTACATTGAAGAAAAAATCCAAGCAAATATTTGTAAATTTTCATTAAAGCTAAAATTGAAATTAGCTTAAAAACATTGTGGATTCACTATAAAATCTACTTAAAAACGTATATATTCAAGTGGTTCTCATGGACTCTACTATGCCTGAGAATCACATGGAGAACCTGCGAAAAGAACTTCCTGACTAAACCCCAGATATTCAGTTTCCATAGGTCAAGTTGGGGTCCATGAATCTACATTTTTAATATATATGTACGAATAAACTTTGAAAACCATTGTTTTAAAACTCTAAGCATTCTTTGAAGATCGAACAGGTGTTGCGGGGAAAAAGATGATTGCAAAGATAAAGCAATAGATAATCTTTATTTATTTTCCTTTCCAATTAATAGAAAAACAAAAAAGTTATTGTTAGCATACTGATAAAAATAGTAGATCCTAAATCAAAATTAGAAAAAAATGGATCATGCCTAGATTTTCATATCAGCTCTATGTATGATATAGTTTGTGACTTTAGGTTACTGCAATTTCTCTGACTTGGTCTCTCTACAACATGTCTTTATTAAAATGTACAATATTATAAAGAAATGCAAATTACTCTTCAGGAAATTGCTTTAACTAAAGCTAATCCCTGATATGTGCCTTGGCACAGATCTTATTTTATAAAGAATATTTTAATGAACTAATGCCTGTCCCTAAAAACCAATGTGGAGCTTTATTTATTCATGAATTATATAGGATTATGTTAACGAATTAGTGTACATGCTTTATTCTTTAATTTTCACTGTTTAAGTTGGAAGACTTATCAATCTGTTTAACTCTGTATTTATCAATTCAATGTACTTCCGTATGAAAATAAAATGACATCAAAATTCTTTATTCCAACAAATTGTGATATTAAATAGAAATATTTCTGAAAGTTTTAAATATCTAATTATTTATATTTACTGGCCACCAGGATTATAGTCTTTGGGTGGATGTAGGTGAGAAGAATGATTAAGTCTCTGGATTCATAATTTAATAACTATAAGATGACTCTCAATTTTACTCTATTCCTTCTATTTCAACTTAAATAACATCTTAACCTTTTCTTGTAAATGAGAGACATTATTAGTCTGAATTTATTAGCCTTTTATCTTTTGATATATTTTAGTCAGAAATGATAGGATACATGTGACCAAATTGAATGAGTCTTAAGGAATTCTGGAAAAGATTTTATTCAAGATAAAAGCACATGAAAGAAAAGGAGGCTAGTCTTATATAAAAAAGAAAAAGTCATTTTGTCTGTATCTCCCTTTCGAATGAAATTCTGTAATATGTTTAGAGCTTCAATCTTGTAGTGAAGAACATTAATTTATATTAGCAGCTATGTTCAACATTTTTTCAAAGGAAAAAGTGCTGGTTTACTGAGATAAAGTAGTCTTACAAAATGATATGTACATTTAGGATATGTAACATATATAGAATAACATTTCACTGAATTGGTCTGTATGCACATTGCCATACTATGTCAGAAATTTATGGAATAGGTAACCATGTCATCACAGACTTCAGTCTATCTTTCCTCTAAACAGTAACTGTCATCTTATTACATTAATCAATATACTAAGAAAAAAAGCACATATACACATTTTAAAGATATAAATCCAGGGCAACCAAATAAGTAATTTTCGCTTATTTGAACATTTGGCTATTCACATATGAAAATAATTATTTGGATGAGAAAATAAGAGCTTTGCAAATCAAAAGTATACAGAAAAAAATTGTCCCCACCTCTGTTAAAACTGTTGTTTCTTTATCACAATTGAAAAAATGTTTATAAAGTGTGTGTATGTATTAATACATTCATGTAATCAAACACATATACACATATATATGCACATATGAAGAGATAAATACCATTCTTTTTCACTTAAGTTAAAATAAAATTTTATAAAAACATTATTTCATTTTTATCACAATTGCAAATGCCAATGTTTTCCAAAAAAGAAAGTATATATATATGTGCTATTAATAAAAGCACATAACCTTGCAACTAATAAAAAACTTTTGGAGATCTAATGCACAGCATAGTGATTATAGTCAACAGTATTGTATTATAAACTTCAAAACTGGTTAATACAGTAGATCTTAAATGTCCTCATCACAAAAAAGAAATAGTGATTATGTGACATGTTAAAGGTGTGAGTTAACATTAAGGTGATAATCATATTGCAATATAAATGTATCAAATCAACATATTACACATCTTAAGAATGGTTTTAGATTTTTTAAATGGCTGAACAAAACAAAAGACTAATATTTCTTGACATATAGAAATTATAGGATATTTAAATTTCAGTACCTATTAATTAAATTTTATTGAAATGCAACAAAGCTTTTTTTTCTTTTCTTTTTATAATTGTGGCAAGAACACTTAATGTAAGATCTGTCCTTTTAAATTTTAAGTGCACAATAAAGTATATGAACACAATGTGGTACACAGATCTCTAGATCTTATTCATTATGTTTAAATGAAATTTTGTATCCACAGAACAATAACTTTCATTTCCCCCTACCTCCCAGCCACCATTCTACATTTTATGATTTTGACTATTTTAAGTGGAATCATATAGTATTTGACTTTCTCTAACTAGATTGTTTTATGTAGCATAATGTTCTCCACATTTGTCTACATTGTCACAGATGGCAAGATTTCTTCTCATTTCAAGGTTGAATATTATTCCACTTTATATATTATATATAAGTGTGTGTGTGTGTGTGTATCATATTTTCTGTATCCATTCATCTTTTGATGGACATTTAGGTTGTTTCCATATCTTGGTTATTGTGAAAAATATTGCAATGAACACAGAAGAGTAGATAGCTCTTCGAGACCCTGATTTCAATTTTTTTGGATATATACCCCAAAATTAAATTACTGGATCATATGGTAACTGTATTTTTAAATTTTCAAGGAATTTCTATACTGTTTTCCATAGCAACCGCACCATTTTACATTCTCACCAACAGTATACAAGAGTTCCAATTTCTCCACATCCTCATCAACACTTTGTTGTTTTGATGTTATTCTAATAGGTGTGAGAAAATATTTCATTGTGGTTTAGATTTATATTCTTCATATACCTTTTGGTCATGCATATGCCTTCTTTGGAAAAATGTCTATTCAAGTTCTTTTCCCATTTTTTAATTAGGTTTATCATTTGTTCACTTGGTTGGTAGTTTCTTTTTGTTTTGTTTTGCTATGTGGTTGAAGGACTTCCGTATCCTTATATATTTGATAACTCTTTATCAATTTTTTTTTCTTATTCTACAGGTTGTCTTTCACTGTTATCATTTCTTTTTCTGTGCAGAAGCTTTTTAGTTTGATGTAGTCCTACTTGTCTATTTTCCTTTTGTCACTTTTGACTTTGTTGTTATATCTAAAAGCATTGCCAAGACCAATGTCATAAAGCTTTGCCTATGTTTTCTTTGAGGAGTTTTACAGTTTCAGATCTTATATTTAAGTCTTTAATTCATTTTGAGTTGATTTTTGTGTATGCTATTAAATGAGTCCAATTTTACTCTTTTGCACGTGGATATCCAGTATTCCCCGCACCTTTGTTGATGAGACTATCCTTTGCTACTGTGTATTTCGGCAGCCTTACTGAAGATTAGTTAACTACATATGTGTGGGTTTATTTATGAGCTCTCTGTTCTGTTCCATTGGTTCATGTGTCTGTTTTTATGCTGGTAGCACATTGTTATGATTTTTGCAGCTTTATGTTTGCTTTCTTCCTATACCAGCATTGTTGAATAGTTGCAATAGAGACCACATGGCTTGTAGACCTAAAATATTTACTATTCATTCTTATACAAGAAAAATTTGCACATCCCTTCCTTAAATGAGACAAAAAATGTGATTTCAGGACGCATATGACACAAAGCCATTATACCTAGAAAATAGTGGTTGAGGCTGCTGTAGCCTTTAGATTGGTCACTGGCTAAAGGCCATGACCTAGAGAAGTTTGCTTAAGAGTCCAATCTCTTAAGCATTCTGAGTAAGATAGTCCTCATGAGTCAAGAGCAATCTTCCAATAGCTAAATAATTTTTAAAAATATAGACAATATCATGTGCTGGTGAGGTTGCAGAGAAATTGGAGCTGTCATATTTTATTGGTAGGAATGCAAAATGATACTGGCACTTGAAAAAATGTAAGTTTCTTATAAATTTAAATATATCATTACCATAGAACTCAGCAATCTCTCTCTTGGATATTTAACCCAAAGAAATGAAAACTCATGTTCACACTAAAATCTGCATATGGATTTTTATAGCACACTATTCATAATTACAAAAAACTAAAAAAATAATGAATGTTTTTAAATGAAGGAATGGATAAATAAATAGTATACAATGGAACATTATTCAGCAACAAAAGGAAAAAATTATTTATGCAAACGATAATTTGATGAATCTCGGTGGTATTATGGTGAGTGAAAGAAGCTTATCTACAAAGTCGTATATTCCGCACTTACATTTATGTGACATTTCTTAAAAGGTGAAAGTACAGTAATGTTGAACAGATCAGTGTTGCCATGGCTTGGGGGTAGAAGGAGAGAATGAATTCAAGGAAGACTGCAACAATGTTTTATGGGATGGTGAAACTGTTTTGTATCTTGATGATGATTATAGTTATACGGATATATGTACATGCTAAAATTCATAGAACTGTTCTCCCTCAAAACAAAATAAATCTTGTATGTTATATTAAATAATTACACACACACACACACACATCCCTCATCTATGTTCAAGCCAAGAGGAGCTCTTCATACCTATCCTTACGGTTGGACTATTCCATGAGGCTCACAAGTTTGTACTTAAGGCTAGCACCTATAGACCTATTCACATCAAAATAGCCACTACCCTGTGGAAAAGGCTAAAGTAGCCCCTCAATTTGAAAAGCTAATTTTATCGGTGTCCAGTTCAATGTCAGTGATACTTGAAGTCACTCTCTCTTGCTGTGGTAAAAGTCTAAATCAGTTCTGAAGTAACAGTGACAATTTATAAGAGTGTAGATGCAGAGTAAAACAAAAATCTGTATTAAAAATAAAAGCTGCTCTTTAAAAATATGGTTTAAATTATTGGAATCTTACCCGTTCTATCACAGGTAGTTCTAGCAGTTGCAGACTCTCTTATGGAAGCGAACCTTTTGCTAAATGACAGAAGAGGAGTACAAGTCCACGTCTGATAGGCCAGCTTCGAAAAGGAGAGAAGGAAAAGAGAAACCCAGATATAAATGTGTGGTCTTTTTAACCCTTCTCATTAATAAGATTCTGTCATTCCTTCTCCCCTTGGGATTACTAAACCAGAGAGAGGACAAAAATGTTATAGTCTTTCATCTCTCTTCAGCCAAAAAGCTACATTAGTAGTGGGACAAATATTCTCATCCTTAAAAATCAATAACAAATATGTGTAATGTTATAAAATTTTTAGAAATATAGCTGGCAGCATCAATTATAAGTATGCATAGTCTTTGAGCCAACAATCTCATTCCTGGGAATTGCTGTATTCATATACCAGAAAATATGTACAAGGAGGTTTAATGGAACATTTTAATATAATTTACAAAAAGGTGAATCACAAATAATTTTGTTATGACATTTGTTTATAACCAAATAAAAAAATAAGTACAGAAAAAATATCATAAAGAAATATATTATTGGCAAGGGTTGCCTTTAAGTGATATGACAATACTAATTATTTCTTTTTTAATTTCTGTATATGTTGCTTCTGCGAACAAATAAAATATATAAAAAAGGACAAAGTAATGATATATATGAGCTCTACAATAATGAATATTTAAATGTTTTCTTATCAAAATGTTTAAATTAAAAAAATAGCTTAGTATAATGGACACCTATGCACATTACTTAGATTTAACAGTTGTTGACATTTTGACACAATTCTTCATCTATTTTATTGCTATTACTGAGGTACTTTAAAGTAAATTACATAAAGACCACTAAATACTTCAAGACCACTATATATTTTTGAAAAAATAATATTTCTATTATAACCAAAACATCATGAAACTTCTAAAAAATGAATAATTTATTGATTTCATCTAATAACCAGTCCCTGTCGAAATTTCCCCAATCATCTTACTTTTTCCTTTCAGTTAAAAAAATTTGGTAAAATATAAATAACATAAAATGTGTAATCTCAAGTTCAGCTCCAAAGTATTAAGTACAAACATATTATAGTACAACTATCATCATGATACATTTCAAAAACTCTTTGATCTCAAAATATTGAAAGTTTATATTGTTAAACAATACTAGTATAACTCCACATGCCCTGTATCCCTAGCCTCTGGCAACCATCATTCAACTTTCCATCTCCATGATTTTGATTACTCTAAGAACTTCATGTAAGTAGAATCATACAATATTTTTTTTTCTGACTGGCTTAATTCACTTAACATGACGTCCTTAGTGTTCCTCCATATTATAGTTTATGCAGAATTTCCTTCGTTTAAAGGCTGAATAATATTCTACTATATGCATATATCATATTTTGCTTATCTTTTCATCTACGATGGACACTTGAGCTGCTTCTACATTTTAGTTACAGTTAATAATCCTGCTATGAACATGGGAGTACAGATTTCTCTTCAAGAACTTGCTTTCATTTGGGGGCGGGGGAATATATTCCCCGAAGTAAATTACTGAATCTTTAGGTAATACTATTTTTTTAATTTTTTTTGAGACACCATACTGTTTTCCATAGCAGCTGTATCATTTTACATTCTCACCAACAGTGCACAAGGGTTCCAACTTCTCCACATTCTTGTCATTATTTTCTTTCTTTTTTTTATAGCAATGCTCCTAATATGTGTGAAATGGTGTCCTACAATGGTTCTCATTTTATTTCCCTAATAATTAGTGATGTTGAACAACTTTTCATTTGAGTTACTACTAAGTGTTTTTACATTTGAACCTGCAGAATTCCCCTTAGTATTTCTGCAGTTCATGTCTAGTAATGGACTCTCCATTTTTGTTTATCTGGAAATGTCTTAATTTCTCCCTGACTTTTGAAAAATAATTTTTTCTGGACATAGAATTTTTGGTTGATAGATTATCTTTCTTGTAGCACTTTAAATATATCAGCCCACTATTTTCTACTTCTAAAGTTTCTGATGAGAAATCTGTTAATCTCATTGAGGATCCATTGTATGTTATAAGTCACTTCTTGATGTTTTCAAGATAGGCTTTTTGTCTTAGGCTTTTGATACTTCGATTAGAATATATCTTGGTATGGGTCTCTGAATTCATCCTACTTGAAATTTGTTGAGCTGCTTATTTATATTCATGTATTTCATCAAAAATGGAAAAATATCTGTCCTAATTTCTTCAAATATCTCTCTGTTTTTTTTTTCTTTCTCTCTCTTCTCCTAGAAACTCCCATAATATATATGTTGACCCATTTGACTGTGTCCCACAGGTCCTGTAAACTCTGTTCACTCTTCTTCAATCTTTTTTCTTTCTGTTCCTCAGAATCACTCATTTCAATTTTCCTGTGTTCATGTTCCCTGATTCTTTATTCTGCCTGCTCATATCAGCCTGTGAATCTCTCTAGAGAATTTTTCATTTCAATTATTATATGTTTAAGCTCTGAAATTTCTTGTTGATTGCTTTTTTAGTTTTTCTATTTCTTTATTGATATCTCCATTTTGTTCATATATTATTTTCTTAACATTCTCCAAGTCTTCTGTTAGTTCTTTGAGAATCTTTAGAGTTGTTTTAAAGTCTGTCTAGTAGGTCTGCCATCAGGTTTTTCTCATAGATAATTTATCTTGGTTTATTTTGTTTTCTTTTGAATGATACATACTTTCCTATTCCTTGATATGCCTTATGATTTTTTGAAATTAAAAATCAGACATTTGAATATAATATCATGATATCTCTGGAAATAAGATTAACATCCTTCCCCAGGGCTCACTGGGTTTTGTTCTGTTTTCATTGATGTGGGCTGTCCTGAGGATCAGCCTAAGGTGAAGATTTGTGGTCCTTTCAGGTCTCTGCAGAGTCTTCACCTTTCCCTGGGCATGTATGTTGACTCTCTAATATCTCCTCTATTTGCAACTGCTTTTGAATAGCCTAATCTTTAGTGTCTGGCTCTCAAAAAGGGTAGAAGAGAAAAATAAAAGCGAAAAAAGGGTGCTGGCCTTTTAAGTCCCCTGAATGTTACCTCAGCTGAAGGAAAGGGCCTGGCAACAATAAGGGGAGATGCAGCTACAATTGCCTCTTTATCTACATCTCTAAGATCAGAAACACTAATTAGCAATCAGAACACTGATCCCCAATATTTAGAGAACGAGGTCTTTATTTCTTACCTGGCTGCCACAATGTGAGCAAGCTGTTCCAGGAACACGCAAACAACTGATTTTCATATGGCTGGAGATGAGGATGTGTTATGGGTAGCCATTGGTAATCTAAAGTTGAAATTGCCTAAAATTTACCACAATTTGCTGTCCAAGCCTTCCACTGAAAGGTGAAAGCTGTCAATAGACTCCAGAGTTCTAAAGTATTTACATCAGACAGAATGTGCCAGTGTAATTGTGGTCTGGTTGTTCCCAGTGCTTCCTACTCTACTATCTTCCCAGGATCCAATAATAGAATATTTTCAACATAAAAGTGGAATTAATTTGAATTCTCATCAGTAGGGAAATAATTTAAAATTGTAAAATATCTATTCAATGGAATATAAGTCAATCATGCAAAAAAATTCTCTTGCATATATAGCAATTATCTCAAAAAGATTTCAAGTACATAAATATTATTTGTTTCCATACATATATTTTAAAAGATTAAAAGAAAACACTCCTATATACTCCCATAATATATATGGGAATATATATTATGGGAGTATATAGGAGTGTATACTATTTAGTATATAAACTAAATCAGAATAATTTTACAATTAAGTTGAAAAACCTAAAATGTATGTAACGCAATATAGACTAACTTGTTTTCTTATTTTGCATTCTGCATATATTTCTTCAATAGCCAGAAGAAATATAGAAAGTAAATTTAAAGTATATGTTTTTTAAAAACTGAATATTAACCAAATAATCAAGATTGTAATATTTCATATATAATTCTCAAAATGGTTCTGATAAGAAATACCTTCAATGTAAAAATACGCTTTAAGTTGCCAGGCATTTTCAAATATAAAACTATCCTATAATACATATATTGTTGAATATATTTTTTTAATATTTGAATGAATTGAGTGACATGGTCAAGACCAAAAGATACTCTGTTTCGGTTCGTTAAATTCTTCCTCTCTTCCTCTAACAATCTGTTCTATTGCAAGGCTGTACAGTTGTATAGGGATTAATGTATTAGATATCTGCCTTTTCAGTTGATATGCTGTGATAAGATCTCTAGAGAGTAGCTGACTCTTGACAATTTGCAAGATCTTTATGGAAACTTTATAGTTCATTTAAAAGAATTTCATAGAATAGAAAGACAAATTAGCCAGTAATAATGTCCATGAATAATCATATTAAAATAAACCAACAAAATAAACATTTTGTGTATTTAAATGATATTATAATAGTATTGCTTTTATTTCAACTCTTGAAATTTTAGCATAAAAACTCATTTCTCTTTCCTAAAAATGTAAGTTTATATGATAATCTGAATATAGTTGGAAAGTTTTAGTTTCTCTGCCATTTCCATAATTTGATTTTCTCTTTCATTCTTGGAAATATGACACGGAAGTATCTTAAAATGTGTATAGTCCATCTCTTTGTCTCTTAAATTATTCAAGAATATAAATATCAATTCAGCCAACAAAAATATGTTCCTCTAGGTTAGTATATGAGAAAAAGGGAGTAGAAAAATAAATTAGAAAAGCATACATATTTGAAGAATACCTGAGGAAAATGCTCTGTTTTATCCACTTTAACACTATTGTAGTCTTTCTGACAATTGATGTTACAGCTGTAAAATAAATATTTGGTTTCCTTCTACTATGGACTATAGTTTTATTTTTATTTTTATTTTTTGCCCAGGCTAAGTGATTTTCACACACATGGGAAACCCATTAAAAACAATCATGCTTTATTAGAAAGTTTAGGAAAATTACAAAAGGCAACGTTTTTGTCACAGCTAAAATTTCATTCACTTATATCACTCAATAAGCAATAACTGATTTAGCAATATGCTGATTTTAAGAAAAACAAGATAAAACTTGGGTCTTTCCCTCCCTAAAATATATAGTATAGTGCTGGTATAGTAGTGGGGTACAGAAATGTATGCAACTAAGTTTACTAAATATCAAAGGGGCTATTATAAAAGTTTGCATAATATCTAGTTGAAGCCAATAACAATAAGCAGTCAATTCTATCTGTAAGATGTTTTTCTTTTCTACAATAATGCATTTACTTAGTGCATCTGTGTGTGTTGAGCATTTATAACTCAAGGCCTGCACAAACATAAATAAGCCCTATGAAGACAGAATTCTCCAAGGGGATACTACAGAATATTTCAGAGCACAGCCTTTTGGATTCTGACAACATGAGCAACAAAGTAGCTGTCATTTTCCATACTGGCATTATTTTTTAATCACTTATGCGAAATTAAATGCCAGGGTAAATCACCAAAAAATGATAAATAGATATGCTTTTTAATCAAAATAATGATAGAATTTTAATTTATTTCCCCATTGAGCTGTTTTATACTTTCTCTTATAATATAATAAAAGTATTTTTTTCTTGCATGCTACCTGTGATCTTTTCCATCATGATTATTCTGCCTATTGCCACTCAACTTGATATTTCTCTAATCCTTAATTTATCACATTGTCTTACCTACTTAATATCTCTTTTTCTTTGTGATGATTTCTGCCTTAGTCTGACATTTTACAAAACCCAAAGGTTGAGATATGTTAAACTCGACATTTAAAAATAATTCCACCAATACTGTAAACAAATGAGAGCATTGTTGACTATATTTCATTAGAAAAATATAACTTTAATTAAAAAAAAAAACTGCCACAAGAGACAGAAAAGAACATTATATAATGATAAAAAGTCAATTCACCAGAAATATATAACATATATAAATATATATGTACCCAACATCAGAGCACCTAGATATACAGAGCAGATATTGCCAGACCTAATGAGAGAAACAGACAGCAACACAATAATAGGGACTTTAATACTCTACTTTCAATAATACATAGAACATCCAGACAGAAAATCAATATAAAAATAGTGGACTTGAACATTATAGGTCAAATGGACTTAACTAAACATATTCAGAACATTCCACCCAATGGCACAGAGATATACATACCCTCCAAACACACATAGAACATTCTTTGGTACAGATCACATGTGAGGTTTAATATAAAAAGTCTTAAGAAATGTAAGAAGATTGAAACAATAGCAAGAATCTTTTCTAATGCCCATGGAATGAAGCTGGAAATAAATAGAAAAAAAAAAAAGAAAAAAAAAACTTGGAAGTTCACAAACATAAAAATTAAATCACACACTGTTGAACAATCAAAGGGGTCAAAGAAGAATCACAGGGAGATTAGAAAATATCTTTAGGTGAATGAAAACAAACACTACATACCAACACTTACAGGCTAGAGTAAAAGCAGTACCAAGAGAGGTTTATAGCGATAAGTGGCCACATTAAGAAAGAAAAAAGACTCAAGTAAATAATTTTATATATTGAGGAACTAGGAAAAGAAGAGCAAGTTAAGCCCAATGTTTACAGAAAGAAGGAAATAATAGAGATTGCAGCAGACATAAACAAAATAGCGAAAAGTAAAACAACAGACAAAAATCAAGCTAAGTTTTTTTAAATAAATAAAACTGACAAACCTTTAGCTAAATTAACCAAGAAAAGAGTGAAGACTCAAATAAATATCAGAAATAAAAGATGAGACATTACAACTAATGCTACAGAAATAAAAAAAAAAAACCATCTGAGACTACTATGAACAACTAACTGTATGCCAATGAATTGGATAATTTAGAAAAAAAAATGTATAAATTCCTATAAAGGTACAACTTACCAAAGTTGGCTTGTGAAGAAACAGAAAACTTGTATACCTCAATAATCACTAAGGAGACTGAATCAGTAATCAAAAACTTTCCAATGAAGAAAAACTTCACTGCTGAATTCATAAACACTTAAAAGAAGAATTAATGCCAACCTTTCCTAACTCTGCCAAAAAACTGAAGAGAACACTACCAAACTCATTTCATGATGCCAGATTTATCTTAATATCAAAGCTAAACATATTACAAGAAAAGAAAAAAAAAACAGGCCAATATCCCTGATAAGCATAGATGCAGGAATCCTCAACGAAATATTAGTAAATCAAACTCAATAACATTTCTTAAGAATACTACACCATGATCAAATAGGATTTATCCCAGCAATATGAGAATAGTTCAACACTTGCAAATCTAATGTGATACCACATTAACAAAATGAAGGATAAAAATCACAAGATCATCTCAATAAATGTAAAAGAACCATTTGATAAAATTCAATACCCTTTCATAATAAAATCTCGCAATGAATTATAAATAGAAGAAAAATTTAAAAATAGTAATAAAGACCATATGTGAAAGCCCACAGGTAACATCATACTCAATGGTGAAAAACCGAAAGCTTTTTCTCTAAAATCAGGAACAAGGCAAGGATGGCCCTTATCACTAATTCTATGCAACACAGTACTGAAATTCCTAGCCAGAGCAATTGAGCAAGAAAAAACTAATGAAAGATATCTAATATGGAAAGGAAGAAGTAAAATTATCTCTGTTTGCAAAAGACATGATGTTATGTACAGAAAACCCTAAAGACTTCACACACACATACACACACACACACACACAAAACTGTTAGACCTAATAAATGAATTCAGTAATGTAGTATACGATATCACTATCCAAATGTAAAATCAGTTACATTTCTATATACTAAAACAAACTGAAAACCATATTAAGAAAAAATCCCATTTAAAGTAGCATCAAAACAGTAAAATATTTCAGTATAAATAATACTAAAGAGATAAAAGATTTGTACGGTGAAAATTATAAAACATCGTTGAAAGAAACTAAAGACACAAATAAATGGTAGAATATTCCAAGTTCACGGATTGGCCCAGAAACAAACACAAGCAGAGCGAGTGCCCACTCCCCCCAACACCCCAGGGCTGAAGGGAAGCCACACCCACCCTTTGTCCTTCCACCCTCTCTACCCTGCATGCTTCACCTCCCACCTCCCAACACCTGGTGCGCCCTGTAGGCTCTTGAGGACAAGCGCATCTCGAACCCTGCAGGGGCGACTAGACCTCAGAAAGAACAGCGAGAAACGATTGGACATATCGGCGAGGTAGGAAGTGAGACAGACCAAAGAATAAGCTAGTGAGGAGATTTTGGAAACAGAACAGAAACGTAACAAACTGCCAACCATTTTTTTCAAGAGGTCAGAATTAATTGCACAAATCCCAAATTTTGCTGTAACTCTGTCAACCATCATCAAGGGTCTGCACTGCTTGGGGAGGAGGATGACGAGGGACTGCATTGTATGACAAGAGTTGACACAACAGAATTTTAAGATGTTAAGATCATTTACAAAGTAGATTTTTATTTTGATGAAAAGCCAAAGCCTTACTTTGAAAGTCATGTTTCCTCTTCAGAATTTCATCTGATTGAGAGTGATGATTCATCTTCAAAGTCCACTGAAATCAAATGGAAATCTAAGAAGGATTCAATGAAACGTTCAAGTCCAACATAGAATAAAGCCAATAGGCGCAGACATTATGAGGAACCAGGGACATACTTACCTGGCTTACTGACCATTCTGATACATGTGCAGATGAGTTAGGAGAAGTTCTCAGAGATGATATTTGGCCAAGTCTATTACAATACCACTTGGTTCCTGACATGTATGATGAAGGAGAAGGAGAAGGTGATAATATGGTAGAAGAAAGATTGGAAGTTATTGATGAAGAAGCAGATGAGGATGAAAGTGAATTAGGTGAAGATGATGATGAGGTGGGGAAGGATAGAAAAGGAACACAGATGATCTCCAACCTTCCTTTTTAAATTATCTCTAGTCCCTGGGAGCAAATTGCAGTTTTCCTCACATCTTGTGCTCAGTTACCCTGCTTTTGAGACCTCTTGTCTCTCTTTTATACCATGGTTTTCACCTTATTTGGGGGAGAAATTCTTTGAGCAGAATAGGATCAAAAAAGATTCTCTACCTCTCCCTGTTCCAAATTCATTTTTATTCCTTTCTGTCTCAACACAAACTTTGTGGAATCAACATCACCATGCTCTGTGGGAATGGTTGGGAAATTCAGAATCCTGGAAGGAAAAAACATATTGCAATGTTGAGGAAAACAAGGGCTAGCACATAGGAATGTGGTGTATGAACGTGTCACATATCATGTTCAACTAGAATGCATACACCTCTGAAAAAGGACCAATCCACCAAGAAGCGAAAATGACCCAGCAAGGGAGCTTTTGCAAGTCTTTGTAACTGGCAACTCACAATCTGGTATAATGTGCTCATGAATGAAGTGGCCCTAGTGGCAGCCATGAAGGCAATGCCAGGGTCCTACAGCTTTGGCTTATACTACCAATGCTAATCTAGCTTCTGCTAGAGCCAGGAGCAGAAAACAGTGACAGGCTACGGCAACATCACTTGAGAAAACTAGCAGCAGCTTGGTGATAAAGGACAAGTGGCTTGTTCTCAAGGGATAATGTGTGTGTGTGTGTGTGTGTGTGTGTGTGTGTGTGTGTGTGTGTGTGTGTCTTTACTACCTACACAGCCTCAGTATATCTAAGGACTTATTTGATCTATTGGCATCTGATTATACTTAAGCTTGCATAAGTACAAGGGATCTACTTCACAGAAAAAAAATGTAGAAGAATGGGCTTATGACAATGAATTCACTGATCTTCTACTTCCAGGTTTGATAGCTATGTCAAGAGGAGTCTTTTTCACTCCAATGAGCACATACCCTGATCATCTGAAAGGATAATTGTGACTAAGAATGACTATGAAATGGTCACAGGAACAAGTTTTGAGTGATCTCAAATATAATCCAATTGATTTAATATTTGTTAGAGGAATACCTGGCAAGTGGAAAAGTTATTTCAAAAATGTGAGCCTTTTCAAGTAATGTGATTCTCATCCTTCATTAGATCTTTTGTCTTTTGGGCAATGGTAGGGCATTCACTTCATGGTCCGCAACAATCTATTGCATGCCTTCAATGAATTGGGCAAAGTGATAGTTTCTGAAGAAAAAAGGAAGTCATGAGCCCTGATCTGTAACTTCTCAGAAACTACTGGGCTCATATATTCATTTGCCAATACTTGTAGCCCACAAACTTACTTATGTACTGTTCAATGACCTGCTCACTTGCTTATTTTAGTAGAGTGTCTTATCTAAAGTTTTAATCCTCTGGGTGTTAATCCATCACTGAAAACAGTTTCAACCATAATTTTCTGGCTCTTGATTACGACTCACCCATATGACCCAGTGAAACAAATTACAGTGTTCTTATTTCATTGATTTGACCGCGGGGCCTTTGTAGATCGTACTTCTCTAATTAGTCTGTAGAGAGAAATTGCAATTTATAGATTCATGGAATAGCATCAGAACAGAAGAAACACTTTTAACAATTTTGGAACCCAAGGGGATTTCAGAACTGTCAGCATGATGAGTTGGGTTTAAAATGAGCTGGTCTATGTTAAAATAGTCTTATAACAACACAATTTCTGCTCTAGGCATCTCAGAATCACCATAGTTTTGTTTGTCAGAAATACTGAAATACACAGGAAATGACAAATTATATTACATTTTCGTATTACAATATTGAACATTCTATTAAATTTTATTCTGAAAGCTGCTATCCTCTTTCAAGTATTAAACATTGCTTGTCTGTAAAACTTCAACAGATTCTCAAATGGTCTCTGTTACTAGGAGTCTGTCTTTTCTCAGATGACTTTCCTATGAAACAATATGTACTTTATGTGATGTCACTTTTTCAGAATCACATGGATTCCTCATGTCTACTTAGTAATTTTAAAATATTTTTCAAATATTGTACATTTTTATTCTACAAAGGCAATATCACATAAAACTTTATTATATAAAAAAGATATTTCTCATTCTGGCCATAATGGAATAATTGTTACTGAAATAATGCTCCATGTATAAACAAATATAAAACTGAACTAAATATATGAATCAACTGCTTTCTGGCATTCAATCATAGGCAGCGCAATATTGAAATCTTCATTGAGAAATCTTAAAGTGAATAAATAACTACTAGAATATCTGTAAAGAACTAAACACATCGTGTTGCTTTACTCTGATGAAATGTGCATGTACATTTACATTATCCTTCAGAAATTTGTCTATTAGTAGCATATCTCTTAAGACATTTTAGACACATTTAAAGACGTGTTAGGCATTTCTACTTTGAAAAAAGGTTATGAAAATTGATTATTCATTATTTTAATTTATTTTATATTT
>NW_006436300.1:792835-797240 GCF_000325575.1 Pteropus alecto | reverse complement strand
AAAATTTCTTTTTATTTTAAATATTTTTATTTTAATCTTTCCCAATAAGTTTCATGAAAACAACAATCTTGCCTGTCTTTATTCTTCTATACCCCTATACTATAATCCAATGCCTGGCACTTTTTAGGTACTCAATGCATATATGCTGAGTTCAGGAATAGAAGCATATTTATTGATTTCTTCTCAAGTAGATATCCAGTATAATACTGTGGATGAATTGCTTTTCCTAAGATATTTTAATAAATATGTTAATCAATAGCACCAAGATATGTATATAAATATACAATATAATAATATATATTTATATTACATATAAGTGTGTATATAAATGTAAAGTAACTCAAACTTCTTAAATCTTAGATCTGTAAATGATCTTAGAATATATAGCATAGCCGTATCATTTTAAAGAGCATCTGTAGTTGTGATAGAGATATGTGACTTGACTATATATATTATTATTTATATTTAAGAAAGCTATGTTAGCCTTTGCTCTTTTGCAGTTTGTAGGAAGTAACGAAAATTAATTTAAGTTAAAACAAGGTGCAAAATTGTTATTTTACAAAACAAGACATTAGGATAGTTGCAAGTTATGCAAAATAGTGGAACTATAAATGAAATATTTTCCTGTAATATATACAAATGAACGTATCATAGTTAAAACAGCATTCATTCAAAACATATTTTGCGAGTGCCCATCACATGCTAGGAACTATGAAAGGAACTTGGCTTTTATCTGTGAATAAAATAGACAAACACAACTGCCTTCATGGAACTTAACTGCCACTAGTGGGAAATATGTAATAAGCAGTAATGGATATTACAAATTAAATAGTATGTTGAAGATACTAAGTATATAGGAATAAAATAGGTAAAGGAAGTAAGTTCAGCAATATTAGACATAACAAATTTCAGTTATAAACAAAGTATGGGAGGTAGAGTGATATTTGAGCCGTAAGAGGATATTTGAAAAAACATAGAAATAGGTGAGGGTTTTGGCAACATAACTATCTTTGTAAGAAATCTTTTAAGTAAAGAGAAAAACCCATGCAAAGTCCCTAAGATGCAGATAAATTTGGTCTGTTCAAGGGTCAGCAAGGAGGTCAGAGAGGATGCTGGACAGTGAGCAAGAGGCAGAGAAGTAGATGAGGAAGTCAAAATATTGATATTTTGTGAAGATAGTTCATATTTAATAATGTTTACTGAATATTACAAGCACCGCATATAAATTGTCAACTCAAAAATTTGACAATTTAAACCTAAAAGAATAAACTATTAAGGTTAAGGAAATTAAGTCTCAGAGGAATAATAATAGAAAATGTAGTGTGTCTTGTTCAGTTTACAGAATTAGATCATGAAAAAATTCAGGTGCCCTTATTCAGATTTTATGTAAGAGAACTTCTCCTCTTGTAGTCTTTGGTGACAAATGGGGTGTTACAATAATGTAGCACCTTTAGGTGCCTTTTGAAAGAAGTCTTTTCTGTGTAGGGCACTAATAGCCCGCACCCCATAGTTGGTGGCAGAAGTTAGGATATTGCTTTTTTTTTAAAATCCAAATCTTTAATCCCTCTAGTACTTATAAAAGAAAGAGCAATTGGATTCTTTGGCTTTGTGAAAGTGAAAGCCTCATATCCTTTTATTTAGTAACAAGTGGCTCATCACATTTGATCTGTTGAGCTACAAAAGAATAGAACTTCAATATGAACATCATACAGAACCCTCACCATTCATGCTTTTGTTCCATGTGGCCACTGCTTTCAGCTCTTAAAAGCAATTCTTTTACATCATTTTCTGAGTCGTTACTTTACTGAAAAGCTTTCTAACTGTCCACGAATATTACAACTACTGTAAATCAGGTGACAACTTAACAGTAGAGTTCTTTGAAAATGTTGCTTTGCTCTTATTTTCCTTAAAAGAAAAAAATCAAGTACTCAGGAAAAAATAACAATATTATCACATAGTGACTGTACCAAGAAAATTATATAAATATGGACATATTCAGGATACAATCAGTAATTATTTTTTGAATTCATAATTGTCTATAGTAGATTGTATAAAACTAATATAAAATTGTTTCATATTTTGCAGCTCTATTGTTTAGTGCACACAAATTTAGTATGGCTATGCATTCTTGAAGGATTGCTGCTTTCATCATCATATTATATTCCTTAATGTCTGTAATTTTATTTGCTCTGAAGACTATTTAATTTGAAGGCCATCTTTATTTTTTAAATTAACATTTTTATGATATCTCTTTTCCATAATCTTACTTACAATCTGACTATAGTTATGTTTGAAGAAGTTTATTTTGTTGACAGATAGTTGATTATACGTTTAAATTCAGTCTGCCAAACTATTCTTTTTAATCAGGGTATTTAAAATTTTATATTTAATGTAATTAATTATTATATTTATATTATTTTTAATAATAATATATCCAGTTATTGTATTACTACATATATTTTTTTCTCTAATAATTATTATTTTTGAAAATTGGATTTTGAGGAGAAAAAACAAGGAACAAAGTGGTATGAAGGAGAAAATAAGTAGAAATGTAAGGTGTTTTGCTAATTCTTTGATTGATACAGAGGATGTTCCATACAAAACAACACAGTAAAGGTTTACAAAGTCGGGCGTTCCCTGATTTCGGTCTCTGATATTTGGAATATAGGCTGCAGTCCTTATTGATTGGGTGAAATATTGGGCGTGTGGCACTATATCATATAAGTGGACCCACACAGTTCAAATGCACATTGTTGAAGGGACATCTGTATTTTTTATTCCTGGTTGAGAATGTACATATGCAGAGGGTCGACCAGTTGTTTTATGCAGATTTTCCACTGTGTAGGGACTATGCCTATAACCCCTTCATTGTTCAGAGGTCAAATATATTGAATATATCTTAGGGTCATCTTTTTTCCCCCTCAAATTACATATAAATGTATATGTAAGTATGTACTTATCTGTGTGTATATGTACACACGTGTAGGTAAGTATATCTGTATAAAACACATATATAACTTTCATGCTATCCTCTCCCTATAATTAAAGCCTTTGCAAAATTAATTTATATCATTTAGTAGGATTGGGAAAAGTAAACTTAAAATATTTGTTCAATTTTCCATTTATAATGAAATCTGGGGGATTATAAAAATTACAACACATACTATCTAGAACATTTAAGATAAAAATCTTAAGTTTTGTTATGCTCATTGCAAACCAGAAGCAAACGTGTATTAAAAGCAGCAGCAAACTACACATCTACAAATAACCTAAAAATATTTTTACTATGTATTATTTAGGAAAAGAAAAATGGTGTATCTTATAACTGCAAAGAGTATAATTCAATATATATAGTTAACTTATATTGGGTGCCCATAACTGTACAATATTGAAAAAAGTGCGGCAAAATATAAAAGATTCTCAGATGCGGTTACAAAATTAACATTCTCAAATTGGATATTAATTTATCTCTTATTTAACAGTATATGTTAAATGAAGAGTAAGTTGAATATTATTAAAATTTGATATTATAATTTGTGAAAATGTTGTTACCTAAAATGAACAACCAGAAAATGAATAAAGAATACAAGCTACGGCTAGAAAGGGATTATTTTGTATTAATGTATTTGATGTTAACTGCAAAACTCTTGCTCACTTACATTATCATAAGAATACAATTTTGTGTGGGAAAGCTTTTTTTCTTTCACATTAGTGTTATAAATAATAACTAGTTATTTTCTCTAGCACATTTTATCAAGGATTTAAGTTTGCTCAGGCTATTCATATATTATTTTAATATATTTCTAGATAAATTTAAGGTCAGAATTTTTTGGATAATGGCATTAACTATGAAAATATTTCCTAATTTTGAAATAATTTGCAGAGAGATAGGACTTAGTTACCTTTTATGTTACTTGCCTGTTATTGGGTTATGATAAAATGCATATGGCTTGCAAATTTTTTTTTAATGAACCACTTGGATTTCCAGGTAGATAATGGTTTATCCTTGTATCCTTCCTCCAGATATCTAGAATGGTAATTTTTTCATATATCATATACTTAAAAATTAGTGTGAGATTGATTCTGACAATTTTATTCTACTGAGATATATGTATGTACACATTCCCAATTTAATATGAAAATGCATTAATTATAACTGTGTAATGTTTTGCTGTCTGATTGGCCAGACTCCTAACTTTATTCTTTTCTTCAAACAAATCTATACTATTATTGTTTTTCACTCTATTTCTTCTCTAAATTAGATTCATGCTATTAAGTTAGACATAACACAGTCACACAATCATGGTATTAATTATAATTGTCTTTAATTTAGAGATCAATTTAAGCAAAAGTAATATTTAAAAATAGCGAATGGATTAAATTATGTAGTATTTTATTAACATTT
>NW_006436300.1:782032-791224 GCF_000325575.1 Pteropus alecto | reverse complement strand
CTATAGTTATGTTTGAAGAAGTTTATTTTGTTGACAGATAGTTGATTATACGTTTAAATTCAGTCTGCCAAACTATTCTTTTTAATCAGGGTATTTAAAATTTTATATTTAATGTAATTAATGATACTTAGAGCTTAATTTTGCCATTTTATTTATTTTTTTTGCTGTCATAGTTTTTGTTTTTGTTTTCTTTTATTTACCTTCTTGTAGGCTATTTCTTGTACTCTATTTCTTCTCTAAATTAGATTCATGCTATTAAGTTAGACATAACACAGTCACACAATCATGGTATTAATTATAATTGTCTTTAATTTAGAGATCAATTTAAGCAAAAGTAATATTTAAAAATAGCGAATGGATTAAATTATGTAGTATTTTATTAACATTTTTTATAATTAATAAATTGTATTTATATAGGGCCTATCCAATACTTATTATATGTATGTCAAGATTCTTTATATATTTTGGCTATTTTAAATATTATGTTTTAGTTTGTAATTATTTTCTAATTGCTTAAGGCTACTATATATAAATATAACATTTTATTTTCATTTTTATCTTTTATATGTAAACTTATTAAAATACTTTCCTGTTATAATAATAAGTGGGTTAAACTGTGGTTGAAGTAAGTATAGACTTTCTTTTTTAGATTTTTTTCCCTTTCATTTATTTTTTCATCTTTATTTCACTGCCTAGGATTTCCAGCATAATTCTAAATGGCAATTGTGTTTGTTCTCTTAATTGTCATATCTCTAATTTTTAATTGAATAATTCCAGTTTTCCATTAATAAGATTTATTCTAACTGGAAATTTTGTGAAAAACTTTTTTTTTTTTTCAAATTAACAGTTTGCAAAAGAAAAATCTAGACTAACATTTATTTGCAGGTACATTTAAAAACAATCTACCCTATTCCAGTACTTCAATACAATAAACTGGCTCCATTTAAAGTCCATCTGATGACTGGTGATAGATGTATACACATATGAAATCATTACCACAATCAAGCTACAAGCCTTTTTCATCACTGCTAAAGATTCTTTTGCTCTTTCCCAGTACATTCTGCCTTGTGTTCTAGCGCCACACAAATTCTCATCTGCATTTTTGACACTATGGGACAATTTGTATTTTCTCCAGTTTAAATAAACAGAAGCAAATAATTTGGTACTCTTGTGGGATCTAGCTTCTTCATTCATCAAACTATTTTTAGACTTAATCATGTAGTTGCATAAATCAGTACTTCATTATTTTTTTTTTTTTTACCCACTGTGTAGTATTCCATCCTCAGTTTATTCATCCATTCACCTGGTGATAAAAGTTTAGGTTATTTCCGGTTTCAGGCTTTTGTGAATAAAACTGCTGTAAACATTGGTGTACAATTCTTTTACAGGCATACATTTTTATTTATTTTGGGTAAATATCCAGGAATGGTAGATTTGTTTACTATTTTAAGAAACTGCCATCCTGCTTTCCAAGGAATTTATGTTATTTTATATCCTCATCAACAGCGTTTCAACACATGCAATTAATAGTTTTGGGGGGTATATTTTTCAATTTTATTTATCTAAGGGATGTATAGTGGCATCTCCTGATGGTGTCCATTAGCATGACTAATGATGTTACCCATCTTTTCATGGGTTTTGAATCATTTCTAAATCATCATTTATAAAATGACTGTTAAAAATATTTTCACATTTTTAACAATAAGTAAGCTATCTTCTTATGATAGAGTTTTTAAATATTCAGGATAAAAGTCCTTTGTCAATTATACATACTTCTATTATTTTGTCATATTTTGTGGCTTGCTGTTACTTTCCTAATGGTACTTTCAGAGTACAAGTTGTTAATTTTCATAAAGTCTGATTTAACATGATTTCCTTTTAATCTATAATTTCTGTTTCCTTAGAACACTTTGGTAACCCAAGAGTGTAAAAAATGTCTGTTTCCTCTAGTTTGATGACTATATTACCATAAAATGTTCAAAATATTCATTTACTATTGCTTTAATATCTGTACAATCTATAGTAAAAACTTCTTTTCATTCCTATTTTTTTCTCTCTTGGCTTATTATCTGCCTTGCTAGGGTTATATCAAATAGTTCTTTCAAAGAACCAACTTTTGCCCTTATTAATGTATTCCATCACGTATTTTTCTACTGAATGTGATTTCTCTCATTCTTTTTACTGTTCACTTTGTTATTCTTCCTTTATCTTCTGATGAGAAAGCTTAGGTCATTTATCTTATACCACTTTTACTTTTATAAATTTGCAAAGAAAACCATAATTTTTTTCTAATTGCCATTTCACCATCATCCTCATATTTTAATATGCTACATTTTAAATATTTCTCAATTCAAAATACTTGTTAATTTCCTTTTAATTTCTTTTTTGGCTCATGGAACATTTAGAAAGTATTATGTAATTTTCTAAACTTTCTGAGTTTTCCAAGATATCTTATTTTTATTGAGCTCTAATTTAATTTATTTTTTTGTAAACATAGAGTCATTATTTCTCCTCTTAAATGCATTGATTCTATTTCTCTGATTCAGCATTTGTTATAGTTAAGATAATATACCAGATACATTTATATCACAACTAGAATGTGTATTTTCATGAACATAAATTTAGTTAAAAAAGCAAGTTAATTATAATATTCATAATAATGATCTGAGAAGCTTGTTAAAAAATAGAAATTTTCAATGTTCTGATTCATTAAGCCCAAATGCACTGTTCATTATGTGCAACTCAGAAATCTTCAGTTTAAAGAATTACCTTAATATTGTGCATACTCCTGATGCACAGAAGGTATAATACAAATATATGCATCATCTTCCAAAAATTGTCTTATAATCATAATGGATTTAATTAAAATGCCAAAGCATTTGGATTGTGAATGTGCTATAATAATTAGATGTAACTGTCTAATATAAAAACTAGGTATAATTATCTAAAGTTCTCATAGATGCATGACCCTTAGTTCTTGATTTTCTGCTTTCTAAATATATTTACTTGTGTATTAGGTTTTAAAATTTGTGGCTCCTCCCGTGCTACTAACCTCATTTCTTGACATTGTCTCATTCCACTGGCTGTGATAACATTTTAAAAATCGCTTGAAATAATTATGCTCTCTTGCTTCCACTTTTCTGCAATTTCGTCTTCCCCAATTTCACCCAATCATCACATGGCAAATTACAACAGACATTTCATGATCAAGATAGACACTATTTGTACCGGGAATAAATTCCTGAGCCCCCAAATTACTTTAGGTGCCCATCTGTACATTCTAGTGGCAATGCTCACTTCCTCCATTACAAAAACATATTAAAAATCTGCAAATATCTTGTTAAATATATGTCTCTAGCAGTAGGCTATCAGAGCCATATTCACCAACGTATTACGACTTCTTAGAATAGATTGCATATAGTAATTACTCAATATGCAGTATGAAATTCAAGACAAAACAAGTAAATTAATAAAAGTTTTAAAGAGTTTTTATCATAGGTGTGATTTTTAACACTTCCATGGTGTCAAATACAATTCAAAAGTCTTTACATATCAGAAAAAAATTTCTGTGGACTTTTTGATCACTCTTTTTCTATAGAATAAAAATATTCTAACAGCTCTAACATTAAATATGTGTGGTCTAAATTCAAGAATATGTATTTTGGAACATATAATCTACATTTAAGTTCCCAACTAAAAATGCCGAACCCAACTAAAATATACTCCCTTTACAAATGTTGCAAGTATATATGTACTATTTGTTGATATTGTCAGTCAACAAAATAAAATATACTCCCTTTAAAAATGTTGCAAGTATATATGTACTATTTTTTGATATTGTCATCAACAAATAGTACATATATACTTGCAACATTTTTAAAGGGAGTATATTTTAGTTGGGTTCAGCATTTAGACTTAACAGCTACTGTGAACATGGTAGCTTGCTTAGAGGCTGTAAATTATGTGACAATGTACCCTCTACTGACCTCAATGTGCACAGTAGGTCACAATTCTTCCTGAGAACTTTATAAGATTTATTTCACTGTGCTTCAGCATAACACCTTTCATTTGTATACATGTTTATATCATTCTATCTGTATTGATTTAATTAGGTAGATGCTATATATATCTTCTGCTCCAAAAACTTTGTTAACCCATAATTCTCTAGCGATTTTAACAACAGTAGACAAGGCAAAGTTTACTAATCTAAACAGTTTTTTATACATGTAAGTGGAAAGAACAATAATTTTGCAAAAGTATAAAACTCAGAAAAGAAAAATATAAAGAAAAAAATTTTCCTTGTACTATGTGTGTAAGCAACTCATATAAGTGATTTTTTCAACTCTAAATTAAATAGGTCCTTATCTTGACACATCTAGCACTCTAATTGACATAAATATAATGTGGTTGTCTGAGGGTATACCATTCCTGGAGGAAAAATAGGTAAATAAGAACAATTACCAAAAAAAGGTATTTTGTAAACTCTTTGATCCATTTTCTATGAAAATTCAAACCTTACTTAAATCCCACACAAATAATACTGAGGGCGAAATAATTAATAGACTTGCAAGTGAATCAGATTTCAATTCTAACATAAAGGCAGAAAAATTTATTTGTCATTTCTTAAAGTATCAAGTTTATGCAGTTTATTTTCTGCAAATGCATCATAGACAACTACTTACATTAATTGTCATATATTTAAATTTGTCATTTGGAAAAGTGATATGCAAGACTTTTCTGTAAATAAACAACTATGTTTATTTTCCTTTGCTTAAGAAAAAAAAAATCTAGTTACCAAATAGTATCGAATGCAGTGGATAATATGATAATCCAAGGAAAATTTTTATAGTGAACAGTTTTATAAATTTTACCAATATGGTCTCAAACAGAATATCATGAAAGTTTTCTTCATTGAAAAATAAAAATCTTCATTTGAACAAGGAAGTTTGAGAATTTCAAAAATAGATGGAATATAATTTACAGATGATGTGGGCTGATAATGATATTTATGGTATTTGTGTAAGACCTGAAAGAATAAAGCATTTAAGTCTTTTGTAATAAAATCTCAAAATGTTTGGAAAATACTCTTGTTTTAAAACAATAGATGTATAAAATAATAATATTTTACATAAGAATATATTATGTTAACAGCATATTAAATTGCTTATTTATGCATACTACATGTAATTTCTAGTAAAAATATTATGAGATGTAGGTCATAGTGCATTAAGAACAAAACTGATATCCACATCCAAATAATTACTATTAAAAAGTTAGTCTCTTTTTCTAAGGCAATATTTTGATCTACTTGTCTAATTACAAATGAGCCAGTATCACAACCTTACTTTATTTTTAGTTTTGTGTTTAATAAATTTTCTCCTTCTAGGAGATATATAATACAAATATGGATGCAGATTTTATAATATATCTGGAATGGTAACCTTATTTATAATTGGAAGTACTGTCTTTTAAAATGGCATAATTATCTATCAAATAAGGATGACCATAAACCTAATTAGAATTAAGAATGTATCTTAAATTTTAATTATACACTGCTCTCCTGTTAAAATTAAATCTATGATTATGTAAAATGTTAGCAACCTTTTGAGAATTCAAGACTATATGAATATTATTTCAGGCAATGGGACAAAGCAATTCTTTTTAGGGCTATACGCCTTTTATCAGTACGCCTTTTATCAGTACTTGACCATCCAAGCTGTCATTAGCAGAATCTGTCACTAAAATCTATTTTTCCCCACATTAATTTCCATTTATTCTGTATTGCATTAAATTTATAATAATATTATATAATAAAATACAATTAAAAGGATTCTGTAATTTTCAAATCAAGAGTATTTTAAATTCATAGGAATCAATGATGAATAAGAAGAGGAAATTTCTTAAAATTGTAAGTCAAATCTAAAATGCTTAGATTCCAATCAACACTAAGGAGCCATTTTTTAATTCTTTTAATGAAGGCAATTTCACTCTATTCTCAGGGATTTTTTATAGAGAAAAGAAAAAATATATTGCTTCATAAAAAAAAATAATGTGCTTCTTTTCTCCAAACATATCCTTAGATTAATATTATTTAGTAAATAAAACTTCATTTTCATAAAATGTTGTAAGAAAATTGCCTCTCAGAATAAACGAAGCACATATAAAGTTTGAATCAAACTACTAAATACCAAAACAAATGTAATGGGTTGTAACACAAAAATATAATTTTGAAAATCTAAATCGTGAACAAAATTTTTGTTTATACTTAATACAGGGCATCTCTAAACTGTAAATTTAATAATACTTGATGCAGTTTTAATACTGGCACTCAATTTATTTTGCTTGACATTTATAAGTAAATCATTGTATTTAATTATCAAAAATATATAATTGTGATATAAATTCAATTTCTCAAATTTGTAAATTAGATCTCACTGCACATAGTTCATATTTTATTGTCTCCTTTTTTATAGCACATTCCACCTACAATGACTTGGGATAGAACAAATTTATGACTACTAAGATGTCACATTTCCCCAGATTTATCTTGTAACTTTTACTCTATGTGGGGACATATCATTATGTCATATGAATTAAAAGAAAATGACTTTCAACAAAATAAGATGTGCTTGTTTACAACAATCATCTCTCAATATATAGGCTTGTTTCTCTAGTGTCCTTGGTGATTTCCTGACCATGTATTTGTGACTGTGGATTGCTATGGTGAAGCCACATGCCCTTGGAAGGAAATTAGATAATTAATTGAAAGAGAAAGAGGAATTTTCCCTTTGTAGCATTTGTAAAACAGTACTCTTTTAGTCCGATACGACCTAATCAAAAGTTAACGCAAGGGACAAAAATCCATTAAAATATCCTAAGATTATGAAAATCAGATTAGTTTTGATCACTCATAAAATTCTAGTGTCCATGACCACTAAAGGAATGTCTGATCACTGTTTTATAATCAATCTGTAATTTTTTTTTGATATGATGGATGAAATAGCTTACCAAATAAAACAAATCAAAACAAAATAAAACAATAATAATAAAATAAAGCAAATAACTTCCAAAATATTTATAATGATTTAGCATTATCTATATTTAAACTTGAAATCCATTGCTGATAAAATTCTTTAATCATATATCTTTGATTTGTTTTTAATGTGTCTTACTGTGTGTTTAAATGTGTCTAAACAGCATTATCAATAGTTTCTAATATTACAGATCTTATTTTTTAACCTCACTTCCTGAATTTCCACTGAGAAAAAATTCAATATTTTACGAATATGTCTTCTGTTTTTGTAGTATATAATTGTCAAAAACATCCTTTTTATCACCAGAGATGCAGTATCCCCAGTTTCTTTCTGTTTATAGAACAACTTTACTTAGCATCATCTTAGTATGTTATTGTTATATAGGCGTCTTGAATTAGAAATTATGCAGGTTCTGTGTAAGTACTTTTCCCTCTTATTGCTTTTCTCATTGCTTTTAGAATTCTCTATCAGGTGTTAAGTTGGAAGGCTGGTCTATTTAACCAGGTCCTGGTTAGTAATACAATAAGTCCTGATGTAATTTTATGCTCACCTATCTCTAATATTCACTATATATCTCTAATATGATAGTTATTAAATTAAAACTTGTCAAATGATCAAATATGTAAGAAAGAAATGAATGAATGAATAAATAAATGGTATCATTATGCTATATTTATCCAAGATTTTCTTTTCTCTTTTACATTAACAAAACCTTTGAAAATAAATTTTCGTGTGTGTGCAATTTTAAGTAAATTGCCATTGAAGGACTTTAGTACTAATACATCTAAAATTTCAATGAGAAAAACTCTTTTTGGCTTTTTTCCTTCTTAATATGGACTTTACATACTAGGGGAAAAATAAACCACATATTTTTCCTTGTTTTGTACTGGGATGTTTTTACTACTAACAGTAATTTTTGTCTGACTGGATGGAATAATAAAAAATAGCTCTTATGCAATACAAGGCCATCTTTATATCAAAATAACTAGTAAGGTTACACTTTAGAATCATCTAATATTTTTAAGCAAAAAAGAAGTTCAATTTTTTTCATTTTGGGTATAGTATACAAAATAAAAAACATCACCTTAATAAAAACTACCAACTTAGGGAAAAAAAAGAATCTTGGAAAGAAAGAGAAAATGGTTTATTAATTTTAGTTCAAATTATTCAAAAACATGATTTCTACAGACACTAAAGAGTATTTTAAGGGCTCTATTTGGAAGCAGTTTATTCATTGTGTGAATGCTAAACAACTATGTAATTTTGAAAAATTAGACAAACACAAATTTCTTTGTAATGTTCTCATAAGAATCATATAGCACATCAGAGACTGGGTTTTAATATAAGGTTTTATATTTCCAGAGGCCAAGATCTATGGAAAAAATGATAGTATTTGTAATCTACAGATTGTTTCAGACAAAATTGCTGTACCACTCCAATAGTCTTTCTGAGATTTTTGATAATAATATAAGTTTGATGGGACCAACATCAAAAGTCTGAAACATAACATTGATACGCATAATATCCACATTTGCAAATAAACATTTTGCTATTTATTTTCATTTACAAATTTTCAAGCAGCTTAAAAAATTGTAAAATCAGACACAATTGTTAATTTGTTCATCTAAAATTTGTATAAATATTTTATACTTTTGTATCAATTTTTTCAAATCTCAGTAATTACTAATAAATAAAAGTAGAAATACATTTTGAAGTGGTCTTTCTCAAGACTGTGCCTCTAAATTCTAAATGAATTCCAATATTAAAATTGTAAACAATGAATAAAATATAAGTTAAAGTGATATTTTATATTGCCATTCATATGTACTTTTATTTGTGCTGTACAGATAAGATTATAGAACTATGACTTTTAACTACTTGACAAGGGAAAACTTTGGTGCTGCTCAATCATTCTAGATGGTATTTGGTAATGATGAAGAGCGAGAGGAAAGTGAGAAACAGGCAGAGACAGACAGTGTGAGAGAGAAAAAGTCAAGAATGTATCTAATATCTTTGAGACATGAATATTTTTTTTGAAAAAAGGAATAATTGTTTTCAAGACACAGAAACGTAATCACTGAATTGAAATAAAATATGTCAGTTTATATAAGAATAAAAAGGTAACTCTTTGAAAGTAAGGGAAATAGATGAATCCACT
>NW_006436300.1:781544-781985 GCF_000325575.1 Pteropus alecto | reverse complement strand
CTCCATGTCACTTGTCTCTCCTTAGTCTCTTGCTTATTTCAAAGTGCCAACATTTAATCTTTTTTCTTTGGAGACTGGTTTATCTGTTCATTTATTGGCTTAAATAAAGTCTATTATGATTGCTCCAAAGAGAAAACCTCAGAAAAAATAATGCATATGAGTTAACAGAGTTTTTAACATGGCCAGTACTTTAATATCTTTTAGGTGAGTTAGAAGTTATAAATTACTTATATTTCACAATTGATACATAAAAATTATGTTTATTTTTCAATTCATTAATCACATGAAAATAGAAAATGTATTTTGAAAATGTCCATCAATTTATCTGCTAAAATATATTCTCATGTTTTTAATCCCTTTATATCATCTCTTAGAAATTGTTGCATGTTAATTTTACTTTAACTTCCTACATATATATATTTTTTAATTTCATATATTTAT
>NW_006436300.1:761137-780955 GCF_000325575.1 Pteropus alecto | reverse complement strand
TATTGTTGAGTATGTGAAGAAAAGTTTGCACAGCCACTGTGGATAATAGTATGGAGGTTCCTCAAAAAATTAAAAATAGAGCTACCTTGTGACCTAGCTATTCCACTTCTGGATATTCATCTAAAGAAATCCAAAATATTCAAAAAGATATATGCATCCCTATGTTCACTGCAGCATTATTTACAATAGCAGAGATATGAAAGCAACCTAAGTGCCCATCAGTAGACAATTGGATAAAGAAGTGGTACACATATACAATGGAATATTACTGAGCCATGAAAAAAGAATGAAATCTTACCATTTGTGACTACATGGATGGACCTTGAGGGTATTATGCTAAGTGAAATAAGTCAGACAGAGAAAGATAAATACCATATGATTTCACTTATATTTGAATCTAAAGAACAAAATAAATGAACAAACAAAACAGAAAAAGACTCATAATACAGAGAACAAATTGATAGTCGCTAGATGGGAGGGGGTTTGGAGGAGGGCTGGGGAAAAAAAGGGAAAGGATTAAGACGTACAAATTGGTAGTTACAAAACAATCATAAGGATGTTAAGTACAGCATTAGGAATATAGTCAATAATATTGTAATAATTATGCATGGTGTGAGGTGAGTACTGGATTTATTGGGGTGATCACTTCTTAAGTTATGCAAATATCTAATCACTAAATTGTACACCTGAAACTATATAATGTTTTATGTCAACTGTAACTGGAAACTTTTTAAAATTTTTCCTCAGTAAGGTTATGATCTAGATCATACTTCTTTTTTTCACTAACATCCTTTAAGCCTACAACTGAATCTCTGTCCTCAAGCTCTTAACATTACATGTCGAGGAAAGATAAAACCAAAGAAAAGTATAAATCCGGAGAAAGAAAATAGATTTATATATTTTCAATGGCCTACAACATCTACCTTAGATTCTCCACCTTGATCTGATGAAGAAAGGTAGAGTTTTCTAGCAAGAAACAACTTAACTATTTAACATTCCAGATGCTAAGAAAAATAAAAGTCAAGTAATCATAACAGAAGCTGGAATGTAGATATGTAGATGGGATTTGATAAATATGTTTGGCTTTCACCTGTTAAATAAACATTTTTTTTTCTCCTGACCGATAGTGAGAAGGAAGCAAAGAGAGAACAGAAAAAATGTTATAAGATAACAATCCTATAAGTAAATTGTTTGGTATAGATTTATCAGTGGTAGCAAAACTTAATGTGCATTACAAGCAAATTTAATGAATAAATATATCACAATCCAAACCACAATTCGTGATATTGTTCTCTGATAAGCATTATGAGAGCAATTAAGTGAACTGGAGAGCTTTCATTTACTAGGTTACACAATTAACAATATAAGTATATTTTATAAAATATAATTATTAGTGTTTTAACAAAGCCTTTTAACAAAAAGATAAATGTAATCTACCTTCTACATTTGACACCAGAAAAATAAGCAATTCTTAATACCCTTTAAATCTGATTAACTTAATTTAATAAGGATGAACATATATTCTAATAAAATAAATAAGGCTAAAGACCTGATAAAATAGTTCAAATATTTTTCAGGATAAAATAGTGAGGTCGAAATATAAAATATTTTTAGGGTGGAACTGCCGATGAAAGTGGTTATCATGAAAACTGGAATTCAATGAGTTCAAGTAAGGTCTGTTGTCTGCATATCAAGACAAAATTAGTTATGTTGTATTATAAATGATTCCTAAAACCTGTATGTACACATAAAAACATCTGAGGCTAAGTAAAGATATGCATTTATGATTTGCGATTATGCAAATAAGGTAGGTAAGAGAGATAATGTTCTAAAATATAATACACTTGGAAATGCACATCTACATACATATAAAGTTGGAGGAGTATAAATAAATATTCACTGGTAGAAGAGAAAAAAGAAAAATTCAATCAGGAAGTCAGGTTCTTTGAAAATTGATATCTGAGAAGATAAAAATTGCTCTGGCTTTCTTTTCGTTACTAAGGTGAAAATATATTTCTTGAATTTTTCTTGGGCCAAGTACTATGGTTTTATACAAAGTCAAAGAATCATCATGCCACTCAAACTACTGGCCCCTGATGATACTGTTATTATTTACAGTGTGTTTTCCAAAAACTCCTTTTAAAATGAAACTTTAAGTTTGAGATAATTGTAGATTATCACATTCAGTTGTAAGAAGTAACATAGAAGTTTCCTATGTTTCCTTAACCCAGTTTTACTCAATGGTAACATCTTGCAAAATTATGGTACAGTATCACAGCAAAGACATTGAAACAGGCAAGGTACACAAGTATGCCCTCACTGCAAGGACCATTTATGTGGTTCTGTGTCATTTTTTTGGAACTCTCACTTCTGCTTTGCAAATGTTTCAGTAATTGGGTCTCCAATAGACAATTTTTCTTTCTATAGGTCCAGCTGTTTCAGAATTCTATAGATCATAAAATCTTAGAGTCTTTTTTCTTATAAACAATTCCATAGCTTTTATTCTTACATTATAACTGAATTTATTGATCAGAAGTATATTTTGGTGATACAAAAATATAATGGTGTTGACAGAACTATGAGGCAGAAAAATAAATCCAGATTCAAACTATGTCTTATTTTTAGTCAGGTCTATCCCACCCTCTGCATGCTGAAAAAGCTATAAGTAAGTAAATCTGAAGGAAACATAGTTAAATAAGTAAGCATTTTATTTTTCTTAGGTATGAATGGTGAATTTTATTCACTATCATGGACTTAACCATTGTTAATTCTATGAATTTTTGTCAGAAATAGAAGCTAAACATCCTGTTACAAGCATTTGTTCGCTTGGTAGCAGTAAAGTTTTACGGTAGTTATTTGAGCTGATAGCCAGGATTGAAATTATTCTAAAAGATAACCCTCCCTTTTCACGACATTGAATGGCTTTGAAATTAGTTTTTGCTGCTATTTTTTGCATATTTTTTAAAAAATTCATCTGAAAAATTCATATTTGCACAGTACTTATGTGAAAAACTTATACTGCTGTAATGCTGTTTCAACAACTACATTTTGAAACACTTAATTAATACTGAGCTGCATATACATTTCTTCTGCTGTCATGTTACATAAAACAAATACTTTTCATTCCTACACAAATTATCATTTCTACAAATTTACAATGTATCAGAATAAAATCTAAACACTTTCCTATTGTCTATGACTCTTAACTGGTTTTTTGCCTACATTTCTGAACCTCATTTTGTACCATTTGACATATTTTCTGTGAGTTCAAACTACAGTTCCAGTGCTGTTTTTTTTAAGTTTTATTATATGTAAAGTACATTTCCATATTTCAATATCTATTTGACTCTACAATTGAGGATCAGTCTACCTAACCTTCATTTGCGAGTGATTTTTCTGCAATATAGTGGTACACTAAAAGGCAAATATCAAGAGAAGAATCTAGTAGAATACTATAACTATTGTCCAAGAGTTATATATTCTCAATTAAAATAGTATGCTTGCAGATTAATATCAATAGTTGGAGGTATTTCGCTGTGTTAAAAGACATTTTCAAAGATGACATAGGCAAAATCTCATACAGATGAATATTAACATGAAAGTATTTGCAATCAATTTGATAGTAGGTTAAACAAACTTTGAATCCTAGGGAGGCAAAATGTTATTCCTAACAAAGAATTCCTTTGTTCTTATCAGTAGATTCGTACCACAATAGAAGTCTATTCAATTATTATTATATGTCAACAAAAATCTGTGGAAATGATTCATCTTCCATGTTATACAAGCCCTATTATAAAATACCCTCAGTTTTGCTTCTTTGCCTACAAAGCCAGAAACTCCACAACTTTTCACCCTGTTATTGACTGCTTATCATAAATTATCAACTCAAGGGTTTCTTATTAGGAGAATTTTACCTAGACTTCTACTTAGATCTAATCAACTAGGACCTTTTACAGCAATTATCACATTTGCCATTTATGATTTGTATACCTTTTGAACATTGTATCAGACTTAGAATAAAATCTAAACACTTTCCCATTGTCTGTATGACCTTCGATTAACTGTTTTTTTACCTACATTTCTGAACTCTATTTTGTACCATTCAACAGACAACTTGAATGCACTTACTTTCACATTGCTATTTCTTGTTAATTTTAGTAATTACATCCTTGCCTTAGAGCCTTTGATAAACTTTGTGTCTGAATCTCTTATCTCCCAATTATTCAAATGTCTATCTTTTTCTCATAATTTAGATCTCAAAAATAATATTAGCTCCTTAAAGAGATCTTCTCCAAGAACTATACGCAAAGCTGTCTATTCCACAAATCTCTGTAAATAATATTGCCAAGTTTAAATTTTTTCAAAATACTTATTATTATTTTAAATGTAGACATTTATTCTAAACTTATTAACAATTGGATCCCATTTTTCCTTTGCAAAAGTACTTTTTAAGAACATTTTTTTCAATTAATGGATGAATTAATACATCTTATAGTAGGTTATACTTTCTGAACACAGGGACAATTACATGCTCTTAAAACACCGATTAATAAATATTTAACAATGTAAAATGAATGACAAATTACATTTAACCTACTGCTAAAACTTGCAAGTCAGAAATAAAGAAATTAACACTTCCGTACTTTTTAGGTAAAAAAGAAAATCACCTTGATATTATTCATAGTATTTATCATATATTCGATTTTCTTTTGTACTTTGTTTTTTGTTTCTGTTTTAATTCATTTGATTTATTAATTCTGTTCAATTATTATAAATGTGATCAAAAGATGACAACAGGTCCTGAGAATAACTCTGTACAAAAAAAGTTTTGATTTTAATTGCCTGTTACCGTTGAGTCAAAAGTTACTTTTGTAAACCTATAACTTGACATTAATAATTCTTCCCTATTTGCACTTACCTACACTTTCCATAAGAAGTAGAGTTATAACTGGTATTTTGCTTTTAATTTAGCTACCTCGGACTTGTCCTTATGACCTTCACCCATGGTTTTAACTAACCATTTTTCTCACCTGTCAAGATCATGACAATTGCCTTCAGAGTATGCTGTGATTGAATGTAAAATTTCTGCAGTAAAAATAATCCCTTAGGCAAATGTTAAGAGTGACTAGAAAACTCTGACCCTTATATTCAAGTCAACTTGGCTTTCCCAGTAATCTAGAAAGCCTATAGTAAAGAAACAACGTGCCACCTTTATACACATAGACACAGACACAGAATGTGCCAATAAATGAAGCATCTAGAAATGTGTATCAGATTTAAAAAAAAATACTGACTAGGAAAAGAAACTATAGACCACATACTGCTTTTAGAAATAAAATGTTTTACGATATGTAGAATTATATTTTCAGAGATACATATGTGGGTTTCGATCAAATAAAAATGAAATTAGAAGACCAATTTCATAAACTATATGCATTTAAAATGTAGCTTTCCTACTGATTTTCAAATTAAAGTACACGTGAAAAATATTGCTCAATCTTTTACTATGGCTTTTCTTTCACATTCAGTATATTTTTAAAAATAAAATAATTGATATATTTAAATATGGATTTAGGACATCCATTAATGATAGTAAGTTCAGTTTTAATGTTAATAAAAATTGGTTTCCCCCTAAAATTAAATCAGCTAAGAGAAAAAATGTAAATTTAAAATGAATATTTGAGTTTCATGGAAGTTTTGTCTAATTGCATTTGAAACAAAACAAACGCTTCCACTAATTGCATTCTACATGGTATTAACATGTTAAATAGTAAAATACCGGGGATAATGATTAAATGCATACAAGCTGTGCTAATAATCTTTTTTATCATCTGTAACCTAAAAGGAAATTCAGCTATCAAACAGAATCGAAGCCTATTCCATCTTGAAATTAATATTAGATGTGACTTCAACACTCAGGAAAATGACACAGCCCAAACCATATTCACAATGCAACTTCATGCATAATATTCTTAGAAATGATATTTTAGGAGATGAAGAATAAGCCATGAATATTTTATTATAAGATCAAAGTCAGCTTAGTATCAAAACTCAAATTTGTTAAATACTCATATGAATTTACCTATCATATTGTACCTTATTTTCCTCATTTTCAAAATAACACTAATAATTATGTTGTCCTTAGCGTTCTTGTGAAGAATAAAATCATTAAGTAATGCCTAGTTTATAATAAGCACTATAAAATAGTTATTATGTTTAGGTATTAGTTTAATTCAGTAATTGACAATTTTTCCTAAGTCATGGTGCTAAGTTTAAGGTATATTTAAAAAGCAATATCAAATGATGTCTTCTAACTTGATTAGGATATTTTGACTTTATCTCCTGTGAGAAATAAATGATGTAAAAAATTAAAAATTTAGATGGAGATTGGAATTACTATCAGTTCCAACAGTGAGACATAGAGCCACCTTGGGGAATTCTGGGCCATGTACTGAAGAATGCTGTCCATATATAAGATGGGTCCAATCTAATAAGATGCAAAACCACAATGGACAATTACTTGGAGTGAATTACAAAGATTTTCTTGATGAGAGTCCTTCTAACAAACACTATGCTTAGTGTGAAGAAAAAATACTAAGGTCAAATATATTTTTCTTCTCTATATTTTTTCATCACCCCTACCCCCGTTAATGAAACAAGAGTTAATATTTCAGGGTCATCATTGTTCGATTAGTTTTAGTTTCTTACCCCAGAGTTACAAAAAAGTGTGTCATATAGAAACAAAACGAGCAAAGGAAACTATCTATGATGTTCAAAACCTAAAAATTGTCATACTGAGATGTCACTGTTGTGAGAAAATAAAATAAAATATTTATAGCATACAGTTCTTTGTCAATTACAAACCACAAGACCATAAAGATATGCCAGTTTGCTGGGCTGGCAGGGTTGCTCTGCTTTCAGGGATGATATGATCCTCCTTCTACTTTAAAATGCTGACTGAGACAGCATCCCCCTCAGCTTGACTACACTATTTTTTTTATTAAATACATTTTACATATAACATTGTGTAAATTTAAGGTGTACATGTTTTTGATACATTTATGTATTGTACTATGATTGCTGTTGTAGCGATATTTAGCATCTTTATCACATTACATAATTATAGTACAATATTGTTGTCTAATTTCATTATATTATGCATTAGCTATCTATGGCTTATTTACTATTCTTTTAAGTTTGTATCCTTAAACAACATCAATCTTATCCCCTACCATCCATCACTTGAAAACCACCATTTTACTGTTTTGGTTTTTTTTTTTTATGAGTTTCACTTTTTTAGATTCCACATATTAAGTATTACCACGCAGTGCTTGTCTTCCTCTGATTTATCTACTTAGCATAACATGCTCAACGTCCATCCATGTTAACTGAACTTTGGATAGACTTTTTCCTAATTTTAGGCCCCCGACCTCCATTTTTCTTAGATCACGCACTTTATAATACTTGCAATTGTAAATACTTTCTCTTCCCCTTCGGGATCTAAATCTTCTCCCATTCTCTTGCCAGTTTTACAACCTAGAAACATCTTCTCGAAGAACCAGTGAGCCATCCCTTGGAATATAAGGGTTATTATCCCTATCTCTCAGCTTCTGTGGGCTGCCTTGGATCAAGTTCTAAAACTACCTATTGTAATAAACATATGAGGAAGGGTATATTTCTTTTGGGTAAAGTCAACTAGCAAACATGAATGGCCTATGAGCATCTACCCCAGCTCTTAAAAACTGTCCAGTCCTTGTTTCAGTGGAGTTGAGCTCACAATGAATTCTGCCTTCTCCACCCTACTGCAACAGCCTTGAATGAAGTTTGCCCTGATTGTTTAATTTTGTCCATTGCCATAATTGTTTTGACACTGTTCATTTGATATAGAAATTAAGAATCAATTTTTGACTTTTAATAATTAGAAATGTGCCTCTTTCAAAGCTTTTTATGTGCTTAATTTCATTGGTACCTAAAAAATTAGGCTCATCAATCCATTTTGAAACAGTGCATTCTTTTATTTCCTTTTGCAGCCTATGCTGACAGAAAATTTAAAGCAGTCTAGAGTAACTAGACTTCTAGAGTCAGTGTTATCAGAACCCATTTTCCTGAAATGCACAGTAAATCCTGAATCAGATGCTTCTCTGTACAGTAATATCATCAAGTAGTCATAATTCTGGCAAGTATTCACAGCTAATCTCTTTTCAAAAACAACTTTATTGAGATATCTTTGACATATGGCAATTATATATATTTAAGGTATACAATTTAATGTTTAGATATATGTATACATTGTGTAAAGATCACCACAATCAAGCTAAATAGCATCACCTTTACATATTTAAGGTATACAATTTAATGTTTAGATATATGTATACATTGTGTAAAGATCACCACAATCAAGCTAAATAGCATCACCTTTACATATTTAAGGTATACAATTTAATGTTTAGATATATGTATACATTGTGTAAAGATCACCACAATCAAGCTAAATAGCATCACCTTTACATATTTAAGGTATACAATTTAATGTTTAGATATATGTATACATTGTGTAAAGATCACCACAATCAAGCTAAATAGCATCACCTTTACATATTTAAGGTATACAATTTAATGTTTAGATATATGTATACATTGTGTAAAGATCACCACAATCAAGCTAAATAGCATCACCTTTACATATTTAAGGTATACAATTTAATGTTTAGATATATGTATACATTGTGTAAAGATCACCACAATCAAGCTAAATAGCATCACCTTTACATATTTAAGGTATACAATTTAATGTTTAGATATATGTATACATTGTGTAAAGATCACCACAATCAAGCTAAATAGCATCACCTTTACATATTTAAGGTATACAATTTAATGTTTAGATATATGTATACATTGTGTAAAGATCACCACAATCAAGCTAAATAGCATCACCTTTACATATTTAAGGTATACAATTTAATGTTTAGATATATGTATACATTGTGTAAAGATCACCACAATCAAGCTAAATAGCATCACCTTTACATATTTAAGGTATACAATTTAATGTTTAGATATATGTATACATTGTGTAAAGATCACCACAATCAAGCTAAATAGCATCACCTTTACATATTTAAGGTATACAATTTAATGTTTAGATATATGTATACATTGTGTAAAGATCACCACAATCAAGCTAAATAGCATCACCTTTACACAGTCACCATTGTGTGTGTGTCACAGGCATTCCCTTAATAACTCTTTAGTTTTAATTCTGGGTTTTCAAATCTATCCATGGTACAAATGTGAAATACCTAGTCAGGCATGAGCAACAAAGGGAACAAAGAAATAGAGGCCCAGCCTAGAGACTATCCAAAGAACACTCCAGTGGTAGTAGAATTCTGGGTAAGCACATGCACACTAGGCAAAGAGTATATAGCAGCCAAGTGTCAATCAAAATGACCTCACTTGCCAATCACCTAGGAATGTCTTTAGAACCACCCATCACGACCCAAATATAATGCAGACATTCCCAGTTCTGGGGATTATTGTTGTGGTTGGTGGTTGTTGTTGGTGGTTGTTACAGCACTCTCTTACAGCTTTTCACTAAAATCATGTGCCTCCTTGGGGCTTGCTTTGTCTTTCTAAAATATACTTTTAATAAACATTTTCTAAATCTCACTGACCTGTGATTCTTCTCAGCGTCAATGACGAAGAACCGAGGAAAAATGCTAACTACACTTCTGTGCCATTATCTCCCCATGCTTCTGAGGCGACAGCGAAGTTCAAATCGCTCCAATGGTAACATAAATATCCAAACTGTCTTAGGATTTTTGAAAGCAGAAAGGAGCTGCATATATAACAAATGTGATACATTAAAATCAGAGAACTCAGGTGTGCAAAACGTGCAACTTTATTCTTCATTATAAAACTCAGTTTGTCTCTAGACCATATTTTTCAATTGACAAGAATTTACTCTATTGTGTTGTAAATATTCTTTGTCACATCAGATTTCTTCTCAGCAATTTTAAGGTTAACCTCTGGCAGTTCACATGTTTTACCTTTCTCTTCATTTTGCGGCTGATTCTACATGGGGCAGAATGTGGGGAGGAGTTTAGCTTGTGCAGTGCTGTGGTAACATGAGATACTATTTTTCTCTTTCTCAGATGTTCCCAGATGTTCATTTCTCCATATTGATCCGCCTGGTCTTGATGGTCACTGAGAGTCAGATTATCGAATCATTCATTTATTAAACAAATATAAATTTAATCCATTTGGCAAAACTTTACATTCTCTCTTATTTGTGATGATACAGTTTACAGATAATATATCTCTGACCCCTTGGTTCTTCTCCCATTGAAAGAGGCAATCAACATAATAAAATTATGTTAAATGTGTGTATAATGAAAGGGAGACGAACCTCAAGAGAGAGAGAGAGATTAAGAGAGTTAAAGCCTGCAGTTTTAAAAAGGGTGGTAAGGAAAGGTCTCAATGAAAAGATGCTATTGACCAAAAACTAATTGTGATGAGGGAATAAGTCATGTTCATGTTGCGAGGAAGAACATTGCAGATACAAAAAACAATAAGTAAAAATGTCCTGAGGAAAAAAGAGACTAGTGGATACAGAGAAGAGCAAGATCCCTCAGTGACTGAGGGACAGCAGATAAGATTAGATAAATATAAATAATAGATGAGGGTGTATCTCATAGCATTGTGCTGATTTTGAATTTCACTCTGAATGAGTTGGAAAGTTATTGAAGTTAAACAGAGTAATAATTTGATGTAACATAATTTGAAATATACTTGACAGCTGAATTGAGAATGAACTTTGGGAGTCAAGTATGATAAAAATGAAATCAGTTAGGAAGATCTCACAACAATCCAGGAAAGACACAATACTGACTCTATCTTGGTGGATACACTAGAATTCGAGTGAAGTTGTTAGATTCTGGATATATTGTGAAGAAAGAGCCAGTAGCTCTTTTGAAGAACTGAAGTATAATGTGAGAAAAAGTAATACACCATGAGATAAAATAACACACACTAAGATTTGGGCCTAAGCAATAGGAATAATGGAATTATCACTAACTAATCACAATTAAAGTTCATTAAGGTGGGTAGTTACAAATAAATACATAGGTCATCAATAAGTTTTCTGTAAACAATCAATCATCTGTTATAAAATATAATATCAAAATCAAAATAACAGACAGGAAAGGAAATATACATATGTATGTCAGATTTCCCTGATGCAAATTCTAATTTTTAAAGAGACAGAGAATTTTTATCAATAGAGGTATATGATATTACTTAACATGAGATCTTACTATATTAAAATATAAATAACTTGTAAATGAACTAATACATTAAACAATTAAAATTAAATTCTCTAAAGTCGATGGCAGTGGTGAAATATTCTTCTAGATTTAATATGACAGAGTGCTAATATTAGAAAATAATATTTTGCAAATTGAAATGATGATAATTATTTGAATTCTGTTAAAGTATTTCAAAAACATGACAAGACATTGAAAGAGTCAAAACTATAAGGAATTCTGAGACCTGTAACAGTTCTGATACTGGTATGAATATCTCTTGACTGCAAAGCTAAACTTGCTCAAAGTAAAGCAAAAATAATTTTCAGAAGTAAAATGTACTTTAGACATTGTTATTTAAAAATTAGTATGTTAGAGAAAACAACTATTCTCCAATGCTCAGTGTTAAGTAAGCTGGACCAAACTGTGCTCATTTAAAGTTTGTGGTAATATTTATTGGGACTGATATTTAAAGTATACATAAGTATTAGAATTTCTGTGGACTGCATCATTCTTCAAAGAACAGTTTAGTTTGAAGATGAATACCTATGTCTAGCCACTATCACTTGGATATCTCTGCATTGCTTATGCTAACACTTTTAAGCTTCAAGGAACTATCCTAATGAGAGAGCATGCTGAGACAATCTGCTAGCTAAGCTACTCCATGCAGACCAATTTCATTATTTTTAATGTATGTACCTTTGCCTATGAATAAATGATTTCTGTTTTACTCCTGTCTCATCAAGCTTAGGTATAGACTCATAAAAAAGCAACCTAATGCCTGAGAATCATCTAAACCTGATTTTAACTTTGTATTATAAACTTCTTGGCTTTGCATTTGTAATTGAATTTGCTGATAAGCACCTGAAACATCTTTTTTCTCCTAAGATTAGTAAAGCTTCTTTTAACAATGTGCAACAGTGATAGCTGTTATCTGTTCATTCTCCTTTATTTTGCTCATGAAATAACTTATGAGAAGCTGATTTTCTTATATCTCTCTACTTTAATACAAACAGATCGGTAAGGGAGAAAAACATTGCATTTACACTAACCTAATTTTAGCAAATAGCTCCACAAAACTCTCAGTTGTTTTCTTCTTTTTTACCTTTAAATTACTGGAATTTTAAAATAGTGAACTTCCCAGGCATTCAGGATCTGGAGAAGAGTCAATATATATACATATGACAAATAAATCTTTTTGCCAATATCTAAACCTGCGGTGCTCAAATTTTTTGAGAGAGTTATACTAAGAAATCCATTGCATATCTAAATATTTATACAATAGCACTTCCCTGAAATATAACAAAACTGACTGTTGTGTCTCATTATAACTGGCTCTAAACAGCTTAAGCTGATAAAATGCTATGAATTTGAATGATGAGAATGAACATTCATTTATTAGACCAAACTTAAGATACTTTCCTGACTAATGGACAGACATATGAATCCATTTCATTTTATTCAGTGCATTAGCTTCAGCACCTAATTAGCACAAACACCATGAACTTCCCCTTTTAAAATTTAAAATCCCTGATTATCAACCTCAGCTACTTGCTCAGTAAATTTCTTAACTGGCATGCTTGGCAATTAATAGACTCAGCTTTGTAATAATTATTATTGTGGTAAAAGTGGTACTCTGGCTCTGGTCTTTGTTTCATTCTTAGACATTCTAGGTCTCACCAAAATTGCTTTGTGGGCCTCACTTAGTGGTGCTAGTGTTGCTGGATTTCTAGACAGAAACAAGATGCTTACCTGTGTCTTTTGTTGTTTAGAACTTGTGCTGTGGCTGAAAACTGCAGCGCTGGCTGACAGAGATCTCATTTATTCTTGAATCCTCCATAAATTTAATAACTGAATTGGTTTGAGGTATTCTAACTCTGAGTAACTATAGCTCGTGACTTATTTTATAATTTTGATCGTTAGTCATCTGCTACTAAGCTTTCGGTCTACTTTTGTTTCCTTTTCTCTGTAATTGTTTCGGAAAAAGAATCCACTTCTGTCTTTTTAGGGCATTCTTAAGTTTGGCTTTTGGCTGACAAGGAAATCATTTCTTGATCTTGTTTGGAAAATACAGGCACTGCAGTGTTGAAACAGTTATCATAGCCTTGATCCCTTCCATGAGGACTATTTCAATTCTACAACAGTCCGCCTTTTTAATTGGTTTTAAAATCTGTCATTTTATGTCAAAACTCTAGAACTATCCAGTCCAAGCCTACATAATACTAAGTAGAAAAAAAATAAACTGATTATAAGACCTCTTAAATTTCATGATAGCTCTGACATTAATTATAAGTTTACAGAAAGATATAAATACTTTTAAAATAAAACATTAACATTTCTGAAGGATTTTAAAAAATTAATTACTAATTTTAAAGCATTTGATGTCTCCTCAAAAAACTCTGGTTGCGTCTTCAACTACGGGAAAAGTCTGAGACAAAAGCAAAAGTTTAGCCATGGTAAAGAAAAACACCTTGGCTATTTATCTCTTGACTAGGAGATAGTTACAGACGCAACTCATTCGGTGATTTAGAAATTGTTTATTATATAAGAAAGGAGTAGAATTTCTATAAAACATATCTAATCAAGGTGAATATTTAAAAATTAATATTCTGACTTCTCCATGATTTTATTACACTGTAAAAATGTCAGCTTAATATTCTAATTTATAAGATACTTGGTTTAATCTCTCACAGAAAACATAAATAAAATTAACATCCTAAATTTCGTATCCTGAAAGAAAATGCTGTTTTAATAAATGCTTAGGATTTTAAAAGTGGAAACATATATGTTCAACTAAACTGAATTATAATGATCATTGAAAAAATACCAATGATAATATTGTTGTTGAAGAGTTACTTTAATTTCTAAATTCCTATTTATTTCAAAATCTTAAAAGGTTCACTAAAACTTTTATTTCTAAAGAATATTGTAAGATAATCAGATTTCCTACAAGAATGAAAACAAATATAGACAATCATTTTTATTTATTTTTATATTATATATTTATATATAACATTTTACTTATACTTTTTTACTTGTACTCATAATATTCTTATATAGTATGTGGACTTTTTTGTATATAAAGCTTACATCAAAAAGATATAATTCATGTAATTTTGCATATTATTTTAATAAGACTAATTCTATTTAAGATTAAAATGGAAAGCTTCATAAAATAACAATAATATTTTATTCTAAAGTTGTCCAGGATCACTCCCTATATATGTTTAAATATATATAATATTATAACAGAAATTAGTGGGAAATTATGAACTTGGAACATACAGTATATTCTTCATATATATTTCTTCTTCCTGTACTCCTAAATCATAAAGTATAACTGAATGCATCTTTCACTGCAGGAAGTTAGAAATTTTAATAATTATTATTTTTTCTATACTGTTATTTTAATTGTATGTTAACTCTGATTAATGAGTCAATCAAAACACAACTCTTCCTAATGTTTGACCAATGTCATAACTCATTTCGATATTGCTTTTACTAAAGTTATGTCTCATACTGAAACTGTTAAAATGTCTTTACACAATATATATTTTTTTATTTCCTGGACAGTTGCCTGGTAAAACTGACATTTACTTTTACTTTACCAAAGCGGAAACATGAAACTTACAAGTTTTGGTTAGCATTCTCTATACTTTAATTAATTTAAAATTATTGTGAGAACCTTATTTCTTTTTTGGTCCAAATTAAGGATAGTAAGAAGCTTGGCAAATCTAAAGAAAAATTTTGTCTTTCTATCTTTATTATGTAGAGATGATTTGTCAGTCATGTAACTATGATTCAGTGAATGCATTCTTTTCATGTTGAGAAAAGTACACATATTTATTTAAAATCACTGACATAATTGATGACTACAAATTGATTTGTTTAAGACAGACTTGCTTTTTAGATTTAAATATTCTTGGTGACTGACAGAAAATAATAATTTATAGTATACAGTCATGCATCACTTAATGACAGAAATACCTTCTGAGAAATGAGTCATTAGGTGATTTTGTTCTTCTATGAATATCATAGAGTGCACTTACACAAACGTGGATGGTACAGCCTACAACACACATAGGCTTTACAGTATAGCCTATTGCTCCTAGGCTACAAACCTGTATGACACATTACTGCACTGAATATTGTAGGCAATTGTAACACCACGATAAGTATTTGAGTATCTAAATATATTTAAACATAAAAAAGGCACAGTAAAAATATGTGTAAAAGATAAAAGCTCGTACACCTGTATAAAGCATTTACCATGAATGGAGTTTGCAGGAGTAGAAGTTGCTCTGGAGGAGTCAGTGAGTGAGCAGTTAGGGAATGTGAAGGCCTAGGACATGACTACTGTAACTTAATGAGTTATGCTGCAATGTTATGACTGCTATGACATCAGGGATTTTTCAGCTCCTTTATAATCTTACGGGACCATCTTCAAATATGTGGTCTGTTGTTGACTGAAATGTTGTTAGGAGGCTCACCCCTGTCAATTAAAAGCACTAAAGACTTGTCAATGCTTGTCCAGTTAGCACTCTAAGTTATATATTGAGCAAATCCTTATCAATTGACTTGTGAAGGCAATTCTACTTCCCTTTACTCTTACTATTTATTACTGTAACAAGTCCACCAGACAGCTTTTAGTTTTAAACAACTACAGATAGTTTCTGAATTTTTATGTTTTGTTTGCTTTCCCCTTATACTTGGCTGATGGTCTCTGTTACAAGCTTCAAGTTATTAAATCTTCTGGAGTAAATATAAAGAAGCCTCAAAGATTCAAGCAAGATTTTATAGTTTAACAATTATTAAATAAAAGGGCATTAGAAATTATTGCTGTTTATTAAGTATATTGTTATCAGGATCTTATATGTCGTAGTAGAAATGTAACTATCTTATAAAATTACATCAGATGATTATGCATTAAAGAAAGACAAGTTACTGAATAACACAATATTATTCATTAAAAATCTAAAACCAAAATAGAAGTATGGACCAAGGAAATCTGATTATATATCAGTCATTTGTGCCATTATTCTATTGTTTCAAGCCAAGAGACATTAAGGAAAGGACTGTAAGGAAATTTTTGTTTACTTTGAACAAATGACAAACAGCAGCAGTTGCCCGGGAAATATCGAAACGATTATTTTATTTTAGTGCCCCGGGAATTAATCAGCTGCAGCCTGTAAAGAACCTTACCTACTTAGCAACTCTGAGATTATGACCCCTGACTTGATATAAAGTGAAGACTCTTTCCTAATTAATGGAACAATGGAACTCATTTTATTCAAGTATGTACAGATCAAAGGACTTATTCTATTCTCTCCAGAGTACCAATTTTTAGTAGGACAAATTTTGTGACCTCTCACTTTCTAGTACTTAAAAAACTGACTTTTTGCCCTCTACAGACTATTCAGTAATTTTTTAATGGTATGTACACTGTATTGTGCAGTTAATAGACTCAACTTTATAAACATTTTTATCTCTGGTAGAGTGTTTAATTCATTGGCAGTGTATAACTGAAAATAATACAAAAGGCAATTATATCCTTATTCTGTGATATAGTCTGATATTTACACTTTATATTTTATTTTCCAAACAATACTGGTGATGAACCATAATTGATTTCATGAACTATTTATTAATAGGTTGTGGTCTGCATTTGGAAAAAAAAAATGTTGATGTAAATTCTGTGTTACTTGCATTTATTATACAAGTTCTTGCACTGGACTATTATTTGCATCTCTGCTCCAATACCCAACAGCTTTGTGACTTTAAAAAAGTGTACTTAACAACCTTAAGTCTATGTCATCTTACGCAAAATTTGTTCTTAATAATAGCCATGCCTTAAGGTTTTTTGAGGATGATATGAGAAAACTTGCAAAACATGTACCATGGTGCCTAGAATTTACAATTCTCAATATAAGTGTTTATGATAATGGATATAGAATCACCATTAATGTCATTAATATAATGCTAAAATTAGTTATAATAATCATTTTTTTGAAATTCTTATATTAAACAATATCATTAATTGGAAAGGTTATTCTTTGTATGTAAAATCACACACATACCAAAAGCTTTATTTAAGAGGATTTAAATGAGTTATATAATGGATTAATTCATAATTGGTAATTTTTTGAGAATGCAATAAATTTAGCGGAATCTAAAAAGCTTAGGTGAATGTTTATACAAACCTATTACATTCTCTCTGGGACTATACAAAAGTTCTCTTATTTATGTTGAAATTTTAAATAATAAAATATAAGTGAAAGAATTCTACTTTCTTTGACATCCTTTAAGGATTAATAAGAGATTGTCTTACTATGGTAATAATATATGATCAGCTAAATTATTCTCCTATGAGTTTATTTTTACCATAAAGCATCTTGTATCTGTTATTGGGGATGAAATGTATGTAATTCCCAATGCAGCTCTTCTCTGTGAAGGTCAGATATTTAATGAAGTTTCTAGTAAAACTACACGTTGGAGTATTTTCAATTAAGTAGGTAATGGAAGAAATATTTAGGTTAGATGAATAAAAAGACATAGCATTATTTGTAAAGTTAATGAAATTAGTTAGCACATTAAAATATGGCTAATAATCTGTTTGTAATATATTCAAGTAGAACAAGCCAAATGGTAAAATAAAACTAGTTAATATGCAGAAATTGGTTAAATTAAACCAGCTGATGGAAGCCAGCTCCATTAATACACATATTCTAGGCAGAAAGCCCGAAGGGATGACAAAGACAGCTTGGATCCTACAACAAGATGAATAAATAACAAACTTATGAAGTATCTATATTTTTAACCACATATCTTTTTAAGAAATTATAACTCAGTCATAAGAAAAGATGAAGACAACATAGATGAATCTTGAGATTATCATGCTAAGTCAAGTAAGTCAGACATATGTAGGAGATAAAACTGAAAGGAACAAACGAACAAGACAAACAAACAAAAACTCATAGACACAGACAACAGTTTAGTGGTTACCAGTGGGAAAGTGGGGAGGGATGGATAACAATAAAGGAGTCAAATATTTGGTGACAGAAAGAGATTTGGCTCTGGATGAACACACAATGTAGTATATAGATGAAGTATTATTGACTTGTACACTTAAAACCTATATAATTTTATTAACCAATGTAACCCCAATAAATTTAATAAAAATAAATTATGATATTGAAAAGCAACATGAAAATTTCTCCATTTTTTTATAACCAATTTATAAACAAGGTTGTTTTTATTCCTATTATTTCAGTGAACTGATAGTTAATATAATTTTATTGATGTAGAAATAGATAATTTTGAAGTCCAGCATAGTGGCAATTGGGAATATTAAGCTGCAATTAGATTTTTTAAAATATACAAAGCATTTAAATTGCCGATAATATAATACATATGCTCTAATTTTAGGAAATAATATAAACTTTGATAAAAACATGTTCTTTTCAGCAATATTTCAAACACAAACTTTTTGGATATAATCATATTTCCATTTTATTAAAGAATTAATTATAAAATTGAGAATGTTTGCAACGATGAACAAGAACGTTTTGATATTTTAATTTTTGCATCACAAGCACACACTAATCTCCAAAGATTCTTTTTTTTTCTTTTTTTTTTATGTTGTGTCACCTTTGTTGAGCTACCTAGGAGCATCGTAGATTTTTGTTTTTCCTTTTTTTTTTTTTAATATCTAAACCTGTGTAGGTATTTGAGATCCTTGAATTGTTTTAATTGCTTAAAATGTATAAGAACATAAATATAATTTTAAAATTATTTTAATATTTAGCAATAAAGTGAAGGTAACTTTCTATATAATTACAAATTCAGTGATAAGGCAATGAAATTTGAAATATCTATTAAGGACCATTCAAGACCTAAAAATGCTGAGCCTGGTAAAGATATTAATTGTATGCATTTTCACTGAAATAAATGGGATTTTACAAGATAAAGAGCAAAGCAGGGGGATTTTATAAGCTTCTGATGTTCATATAATTTTAAAAAATTAAATGATGGGTAAACTTGGTTCCAGGCACCTGTTCCAATATTTGTAAAAATGTCAACATTTGAGTAGCTGGTTCCTGCATTTACAGGATGTAAAATCAGCATGTTTTCTGTTTTTCTTTTAAAATGACCAGTTATTAAATATTTAATCCAATTTATTTAAAAAAAAAACTGTTAGTCTTTATATATATGTTTTCTGCATATTGTAGCCAAAAGTAAAAAAAAAAAAAATCTATTAGGATCAGAAATAAAACAGCAATGCCCACTTTAACCATTGTTGTTCACCATTATACTATAAGTTCTAGCCAGAACAATTAGAAAAATAAATAAATTAATGGTATCCCAACTGCAAAGAAAGAAGTTAATATATATATACACATATATATATACATTATATATACACATACATATACTCACAGATGACATGATCCTACATGTAGAAAATCCTCTGTAAAATCTATAGAAAGCCACGAGAGCAAAAAAAAAAAAAAAAAAC
>NW_006436300.1:698522-761106 GCF_000325575.1 Pteropus alecto | reverse complement strand
CACACACACACACACACACACACACAATATGTATTCTTATACATATGTAAAGAACACTCTGGAAAATAAAAATAAGAAAGCAACTTCCATTGCAATGACATTTAAAAAACTAATATATTTAGGAATAAATTTAACCAAGGAAGTGAAAATCACTATTGAAAGAAATTAAAGGCCTAAATAAATAAGAAACTTCATGTTAACGAATAGGGAGACAATATTTTAAGATGGCAATACCATCCAAACAGAACTACAAATTCAGCCCAATCCATATCAAAATTTCAATAGTCCTCCTTTGCAGAATGGGAAAAACTGATCATCAACTGACACGGAATTGCAAGGGAACTCTAGTAACCAAAATGCTAAAAGTGAACAAAGTTGGAGGACTCATATTTCCTCACCTCAAAACTTATTAATGGGCAGCATAGTCAAAACCATTTGTACTGCCATAAGTCCAGAGATACAGATTAATTAAATAGAATTGAGAGTTTAGAAATAAATGTGTCTATGGTCAGTTGATTTTTGAAAATTATGACAAGTTCACTCAATGGGGAAGGAGAAGTCCCTTCAACAAATGGTGTTGGGGCAACTAGATGCAACATACTAAAGAATAAAATTGACTTCACATCATATAAAAATAACTCAAAATAAATCAACAATATAAATATAAGGGCTAATATTATAAAACTCTTAGAAGAAAACATAAGGGAAAATATTCATGGCCTTAGATTTGGCAGTAGATTCTCAGGTATGACACCAAAAGCAGGAGCAGCAAAAGAAATAAAATAATAAATTGGACTTCATTAAAATTAAAATATCTTGTGCATTAAAGGATATTATCAAGAAAGTGAAAAGACAACCTATAGAATGAGATAAAAAATATTTCTAAATTATATATCTCACAAGAACTTAATATCTAGGGTATATAAATAATGCCTAAAACTCAACAACAAAATAACACACAATCCAATGCAAATTGATCAAAGGGCTTGAATAGATGTTTCTCCAAAGGAGATATACAAATGCCCAAAAAGCACATGAAATGATATTTAACACCATTAGTCATTAGGATGACTACAATTTAAAAAAAAAATGTTTTTAAGGAAAATAAATGTTGGTTAGGATGTGGAGAAATTGTTTACAAATATGTGCACTGTTGATGAGAATGTAAAGTGGTACAGCCATTATGGAAAAGAGCAATTCTCATAGAGTTAAAAGATACAATCACTACATGACCCAACAATGCTCCAAAATATATATTACGAAGAACTGAAAACAGGGACTCAAACAGACACTTGCATGCCACTGCTGATTGTGGCATTATTCACAAAAGCCTTAAGTTGAAAACAACTCAAATATTCATTAACAGATGATTGGATGAGCAAAATGTGGTGTATACGTACAAAAAAGAATGTTATTCAGCCAAAAATAGAAAAGCTAATGCATGGTATAGAATGGATGAACTTTAAAAATGTTATTCTAAGTGAAATCAGCTAGACAAAATAGACAAATATTGTATGACTGTAGTTATATAAAATATCTAGTACAGATACATTTATAGAGACAGGAAATAGATTAGGGTATCCAAGAGGCTGGGGAGAGGAGAGAATGGAAAACTAATGCTTAATTGTTAGAGTTCTGATTATGGTGATTGAAAAGTTTTGGAAATGGTGGTAATGATTACACAAAATTGTGAATGTTATTAACACCTGTGAATTGTACACTTAAAATGATTAAAATAAAAATTTTTATTTTATATATGTTTAACTTCAAAAAAATTAAAAGAGAAAATTCTAAAAGTATATCTATGTACAATTCACGATAACTGATGTCTAAGGAACAATATGAGTCTCCCGAAAGGGATCATGATTTGACCACTTAGAATTAGCACAAAATTAAACATTCCTAATTTATAGCAGCATATTATCTCCTTTGAAATAATTTATAAAAAATTCTATCCTTAAATAAAATAGTGTGTGTCTAATTATAACTGGTAGCTTTATTACATACTGGGGATGTATAGGGTAAAATAGAAATGTATGTCTTAGGGAGCTTAAGGAAGAAACTAAATAGAGGAGAAAGAAGAGGGGGGAGGAAAAGAGGGAGAGGGAGAGGTAGAGAGAGAGCAAATGAGGAGAGGAGATAGGAGGAAGAGAGATGACAGAATAAATTTTTTAGATAAGGAAATATATAATCTAGTATAAAGATTAGATAGCAGAAGAAACAGCCACTTTTTTTTTTTTTTTACAGCAGAATGCACCGCATCCACAGGGTGTAAAATTATATGTATATGTTTGATTTTCAGAGACAATGAATATGTATTTAATAGAAGCATGGAAATAGATTTTGAAGTGCATGAACAATCTCTGAAAGAGTTGAAATGGGATAAAGATTAATTGACCAGATATCTTGTATAGAATTGAAGTGATGAGGGATTATTTTAATTTTATGATCATCATTTCATACTAGGAATAATGTGTCCTAATATTTTATATAGACAGGAATCATGTAGCTTAGTTCTCTAGATGAGTGTAATGAAAAGTGGAAAAAATCATAAGACTTTAAAATAATGAAAAAATCTTATTGACCTATGAGCCATGGAATGTTACTGTGAAGTTCAAAGATGATAACATCAAAGAAAGGAAAAGGTTGGTAAAATTGAACTGTTTGATCTTAAAATTAGTATAGGTTTTTTATTCATCCATTCTCTATGAGGGGAAAGAAAGGAGATAAAGTGAGGCACAATTGCCAAAGTTCTTCGTCATCTATGTTATTTATAAAACAATCTAAGCCATTGACCATCTCTCTCTGTCTCTCTCTCTCTCTCTCTGTGTGTGAGTGTGTCTCTGTCTCCCTTTGTCTCTTTCTTTCTCTCTCTCTCAAGAATAAAATTTTTGAACAAAAATGAAGGACTCTCAGTTTTGATACCTATATATGCTTTAAAATCTCCTTCCCTAAAAATGTGTGCATCTAAATTATTAATTATCTCAAGAAATATTTTTAAATTTTTTTCTGGAATATATCTCTGTTGAGTAAATATTTGAGATAGAAATTTTTAAAAAATTATCAGCAGAGAAGCTTTTTGTTTTCGCTACATTTGTTAAAATTTTCTTTCCAGTTAGAGAGTAATTTAAAGTAAGTTAATATTATAAATATAGCAAGGTGATTCCAACTAAGCTATCACTCTACTGTTTTTTTAGGTGATTGATAAAAGTTTATTGGAAAAAATTGATGTGGGTACTGGTTGTTTCTTGAGGTCAATATATTGAAATAGATAAAAGTTTAAGAAGAGGGGGGAACATTAAGTGGAAAAATCAATAGCTATCATAAAATGAGTTTAATAAATGCAAATTTTTGTTCAAAAAGGTATAATATTTTTCAAGCATATGTCACATGTTCTTTTTAACATTTATAAGTTATTGCTCATTATATTAATGAGCACTATTTTCTAATCTTTTTCTTTTAGTAATATAACTTCAGTTGCATTTTCTTGTTATCAATTTTATGATAGGATTATCTACTTGACAAATTTGGGGTATAAAAACTAACATAAAAAATGTGACAAAAATGTTAAATGTGGTTTTGCACATGTTCATAAATCTTTGGGTTTTTTTAAGGTTTTTTTTTTTTTTTTTGGTGTTTCTTGAAGCTGGGTAATACCACTGGCCTGTAATTGTACTAACTAAATGAGAAAATCATATTCACCTTCCATGTTAAAGATATTTTCATGGGCTCATAAATCACAATAATTTAATAAAAATTATTTTATTTCAAACATTTTACATTCAATATCTTATTTAATATTTTTACAAACACCTCTGCTAAATTTTATTGAACTATTTTATATTTGAGAAAAAAGACTTAAAACATCTAAGTGGTTTGTATAAGGTGGCAAATGGCAAGTAGAAGTCATAGCTGAGATTAAAACCCAGGTGTGCCCAGATTTGTCTGAACCAATATCTTCACATATGTTTTGTTATTCACCCTAATATGCCGTCCCAGATTCTCATTAATATAAAAAGTTATTTTCTTTTACATTGCCATAAACAATAATTGTAAAATATGGGTTAAGCTGCGATTGATTATAGATTCTATGAACGCATACTATCTGTAGCAGTTGTATTATATTTCTGAGATTAGATTTAGAGGATCTGAAGAGATTTTAGAAAGCACAACAGAAAACAATCACAATTACAATGAGACCTCTGCAGCAAGAACTATGACAACTCCATTGTTGCTTTGCTTTGTTTGTCTTTTATGCTGTTACTTTCAGCCTGTTAGTATTGTATGAGAAAGCAAAAAAAATACTGTTCCTGTAGAAGCTTATACTGCCTACAGAAAAAATTTCATCATGTCAACACGATATTCATGTTATGTTCTTCCATATCCATTGCATACAGAAACTCTAAAAACATTTGGCTCGCCATATTTTGTTGAAGTACCATTATTTACCTCACCTCTTCTTAATTGCAATTTTGCTAATTTATCAAAGTTCGGTTCAAACTCTACCTTACACATGAAAACTTTCTCAAACCTACCAAGCAGATTAAACTACTTCTTTTTTGAGGACTATGGTGTATATACCTCATTCGTTTATTTGGGGCATTTCTTTTCTTCCAGCTGCTCTCCTACTCCTTGATACAAGACCATTAGGTCTTTAAGTTCAGACAATGAGAGTTGTTTAACTTTGAACCCATTCTCTAACATATAATACTTAACAAATATCTAAAATATCTTTGCTGAAACATGAAATATTTAATGTCATTTTTGTCTTTACCTTGAATCAGCAGTAATGATATTCATGTCACAACATTCCTGCAAGATAATAGGGACAGGTGTGATTAAACTATTGTGTAGAAAAAGAAATTAAGTCTATGAATTTAATAATATCTCCAAGGCCAAAGGATAAAGTTAATTATATATAACTTTGAATTCTGTATTGGTAGTTCAGTACAGTATTACACTATACCTTTTGGCTCAATTGAGCTCCAATATATAGTAATATTTATAGGTCTAGTAAACATAGAAATATACTATTGACTCATAATATCATGATTTCAATTATGAGTCCAGATATTATTCTAGAAAGTTTTATTTACAGCTTTTATTTTCCTGATGCAAGTGCACTTATCTATATTGAATTTGATTTTGTCTGTTTATAATTAAAAAAAAAACATTTAAATTCTGTTTCTCTTATAATGGTTGTAACTACTTTCTATACAGTGAAACCTCAAATGAATAATTATACTCTCTTCCATTAGGAAGACAGGAATATAGTCCTAAAAAGCATTACAAATTATATCAGGTGATAATTTATCAAAGATAACTGTTGTGCTCTTCACCTAGATTTAAGACAATTGCATTAGAAATGGTTTGAAAATCCTAATTAACATGTGCAATATTCTGTGGTTAGAACTGCTGAATGTTTATTGGCATATGTAAAAGAAATTGATCCTGAAATTCCCATTCTTAAGGTAGAAATTGTCAAACTATGAAGCAAATCTCCACAATCAGCATAAATGCCTGCTTAGCAGTCTTGGCAGAAGAGCCAAAGACAGTTACAGATATAAAGTAACTATGGCATTATCCCTGTAGTTTTCCTCTCAGAACTTATTCAAGTAGAGGTAGCCAAGAGTTTCCAGAGTCAGTTCATAACTTGTCTGTGTATCAATGTTTCCTTGACTGGGGATCCTTATCTGATAGCAAATGATCTCTCTACAATTTCATTTTAATTTTAGGTCTCCAGAAGGACTTCATACCAGAAAGAAACAAATAGTTCTTGCTTAATCTCTCTATATATGACTTTTTAATGATTTTTTTTCCTTTTTTGGTTATAACCCAGATAAAATACCTCAAATGTATGTCAATACATCTAAATTTTTTTCTACAATGTTTTCAACAACAACAAAACAATTTTTCTAGTTTCAGCAAGTAGAAGCAGGAACAACAAATGAATTCTGACTGGGCTGGGCTGGTATTAGGTAACCACAGGAAATACTATATATTTTTGAACCTATAAAGATTGCTTTAATATTAAAAAAAAAAAAAGCCCAATGCATGAACATGAGAAATGTAGAAACTGAGTCAGGCCTATGTGTCATATCTAGCAAAACAAGCATTTATTGATGAGTGGTAACAACATAATTCCTTATACCATCAGCCACTTCTAGATTATAGCATTGATACTCAGTTTCTAACTTATTCATTTCTAACTTATTCATTTAGCCAGCACATTTTATCAATTTTTTAAACAACGTTAAACAGCTTTATTGACGTATAATTGATATACAAAAATCTGGACATATATAATGTACCTGTTAATGTGTTTGCACATATGTATACACTTATGAAACTATCACTATAATCAAAGTAATAAACTTACCTATCACTTCCAAAATATTTCTTGTCCCTTTTTTGAGGTTAGAACACTTACCATGGGATCTACCCGCAACAAATTTTTAATACTGCATACAATATTGTTTACTGTAGATATAATGCTGTATAGCAAAGCTCTGGAACTAATTCTTGCATAACTGAAACTTTACACCAATTAAACAAGTCTCCATATCTTTCTACTCCCAGTGCCATAATATGTTAATCATATATGGTTCTGTTCTTTGCTATTCTTTTCTATTTCATATTCTACTCTATCATATCATTTTATTTTCTGCTTCTTTGAATTTGAATATTTTCAGTACCTCATATTAAGTGGAATCATGTAGCATTTGTCCATCTGTGAATTATTTCACTTAACATAATGTCCTCTATTATTTCATCCATGGAACAAAAGGCAGAATATTCTTCTTTTTCAAGGCTGAATAATATTTCATTGTATTTATACACCACATTCTCTTTTTCCATTTATCAATGAACTTTTAGGTTGTTTTCTTATCTTAGTTAGTGTGAATTGTGCCGCGATGCACATGGGAGTGCTGATACCTCTTTAAGATTCTGATTTCAATTCTCTGGATACAACTGGGATTGATAGATCATATGGTTGTTCTATCTTTATTTTATCTTTAGTTTTTTGAAGAACCTCCATGTTTTTTTCCATAATAGTTGTACCACTATGTTTTAAATTCCATATTAAATCTTTTTCATATTAAATTTCAAAATTAAATTTTTAATCCATTTTGAGTGTATTTTTGTGTATGGTGTAAGATTAGGGGCCAATTTCATTCTTCTGCATGTGACTATCCAGTTTTCCCACACTAATTGTTGAAGAGACTATCTTGTCCCCAATATGTATTTTTGCCTCTCCTGATAAAAATCAGTTGGCCATACAGGTGAGGGTTTAATTCAGGCCTTTCTATTGCTTTATATTCCATTGTTCTACATGTCTACCTTTATGCCAGTACCATACAGTTTTATTAATTATAGTTTTGTAATATATGAGAAGATAGAGAAATCATTATAAACATAATATAATAAATTCTTTATGGTAAAGTTCTCATATGTAGATTCATTAAGCCTATTAAAATAATATTTAGATGTATTACTATAATTCATTTTTTAAATGAATTCATTTACTTTCACACTAAACCCAATACCCGTACTTAATGTTCTTCATCTAGTAATTCAGAATTTTTGCACAATATCCAAAATTGTTTTCCAAGCTGTTTATTAGACATTTGCAGTTAGAAGTGCTACATGAACCAGACTCCAAAACTAAAGTTATTAACTCCCCCCCCCAAAAATTCCTGCTCCCTTACTTTAGTGTTCTAATACACACATAACAACACTACCACCAGGGGCTGAGACAGCATCGCTGACTTCTTTCATCTCACAAGCTTAAAAAAGAATCAGTAACTAAGTTCGGTTAATTTAGCATCTAATATTATCAATGAAAATAAAAAGAGAAAAATCTTTCTGCTCCAAAAAAGATGATAGCTACACCGATATAAAGAAAGAGATACAAAAAAATAAATAAATAAACAGCCAATTTATGAAATAAATATCTTATGTAGTATGGTACAATGAGATATGAGAAAATGAAAACAAAATAGCTTAGTCAAATTGTTTCATGTAACTGGAGAAGTACACATATAAATTTCATTTCAGATTATATGGTTATTTCATTAATAAGCGTTTTGACGTTTCTAATCAAAGGTCATATCATTTTAGGTGTATCAAAATGTTTTGATTGATTTATTTTAAAACTTTAAATTTAAGATAGAAACATAAAAGAAAAATAGATTAACATACAGTTTTTTGAAATGTCCTACTTTTCTTTGTTGAGTTTTCATAGTTTTAGTGTTTCCGGTTTCTTGTCCAAGAGATATGTCTGAAACTGACACAAAGCCTGTTTCTCTTCAGTATAATTGATCTGAACCATAGAACTTCATCTTCCATCCTTGTTTGTTAGATATTGGTTCCTGAGAAAAAAATAGTCTTTCTTAATAAGAGAGTTAAGTGTTTCTTATTATGTAGACTTCTATCAATCATAAACAAAAAGTTTCCTTGCTGGTGTTTTTGGTGAAAAGTCTTTTGAATAGAAAATTCATTAACCTCTTCTTAGATAGATGCTTCTTTGGTTTTTTGAATGAACAACCTGGAAATTTATGCAATATTTATTTTTCCTTTAAACTATATATTTCTAGTATTTATATTTATAGTGTGATCTGCTCATGTAAGCTTTAGTAAGCAATAGTTCAAATAAATTAATCTAAAAAAAAGCTTCTTCAGAAGTTTAGAAAAAAAGACTCCATATTTCTATGTATGAATAAATAAATAAATAAATAAATAAATAAATAAGCTTTTATAGAATGGGTTAGCAAAAAAAGATAGCTTATATTTTATACTTGGCAAGTATGACAATAAAGTATTGTTTTGATGACCAAGTACATATAAGTGCCTTAATTTGTTCAACTAAAATGAGTAACTCTATCATTATAATACAATGTTACATCAGTGGAGAAGAATTATTACTGCTTCTTATCTCTCACTCTATCTCTTTACCTACCTACCTACCTATTTACTTACCCACCTACCTACATACCTATCTATCTACATACCCATGCATCACAAAATATGATGGAAGTTAATAACCTTTTATTGCTTGGGGTTCTTGTGTGTGTGCATCAATTAAACAACTTTCTAACTCATATAGAATCATTCTTTGCAATTCAAGTATTATTTCCTTTTAATGCAATTCAGCTGACTGAGACATTTGCAGATTCCACTAAGAGTAATAGAAAGAAAGTAAAGGGGATGGAAGGAAACACACCTTTATCAAGTGCCTGTTTTAAGCTAGTCACTAAGATAAAGACTTCCATGTGTTGTATTCACCTTGTAACAATCTTGATGGGTGTTAGCTACAGTCCCCAATTTTTCACAGTTCTGATTATTATTGTCCCAGTAAACAATTTATACAAGTTATCACTGAATACACTCTTACCAACAATAGTTATCTTTTTATTTATTTATTTATTTACTTATTTATTTTTTATTTATTTTTTATCAATTTTTTTATTATGGTAACATTGGTTAATGAAATCCAGTTTCAGATGTACAATTCAACAATTAGGCATATATATTGCATTGTGTGTTTACCGCTCATAGTTAGATTTCTCTCTGTCACTACATATTTAACCCTTTTACCCCATCTACCTCCCTGCTTCTCCTCCACCCCTTACCCTCTGGTAACCACTAGTCTATAGTCCATGTCCATGAGTCTCTGTTGGTTTGTCCTGTTTGTTTGTTGCTTTTAGGTTTATAACCCACATATAAGTGATATCATGTGATTTTCAACTTTTTCTATCTGGCTTATTTTGCTTAGCATGATTATCTCGAGGTCCATCCATGTCATCATAAATGGCAGTATTCCATTTCTTATGGCTGAGTAATATTTCATTGTCTATATGTACCACAACTTCTTTATCTAATCACTTAAACTTACTTGAGTACTGCCAACACTCTTATAGATCACTACAGAGACTCATTGACATATCTGAGAACTAAGGATTTGTGGATATTGGTCAATAAATGCAGAAGTAGTGCCCTTAGGAATGATAGATAGTTAGAACTTGTGCTGCAAGCTCAAGCCTCTTGTATTCCTGCTCTCTCACACTCCTAATTTAAACATGCATCACTCTTCTGGATACTATGTTAACTTCCAGATTTCCTTTAGCCTCCAGTTTGCCTTTTTCTAAGCAACACAGTATTTCTAACAGAACGAGCTTTTTAACATAGAAAGTCAACCATTTAACTCACCTGATTTAATTCTTTCAATGCCTGTAAAATGAAATTTAAATTCCTTGTTTTGGTGTACATGGCTCTCCATTTTTCTTTTGCTTAACTATGCTGCCATTGTCTTGGTAGTCTCTTCTGGGCAGCCTAATTTAAATCCTATTAAAACTTTTCTATAGTTTTTACACTTATACTCTCTCACACCTTCACACTTTCATGACACTTTATCTAATTTCCACTTACCCTTCAAGACTCCAGCACCTCACAAAATTTCCCTTGATTCCTTGAGGTAGAATTAGATGTGTCTCCCTCTATATATCCTTGACTCAGTAATAGTGCTTTTCACCTGGCATTATGATTGTTTTGTTATGGGCCTTGCATCTTACACCTAAACACTGGTTTGGACATTTTGAATTATGTCTAGCAAATGGGGCTATTGATATGTGAAACTAAATAGCTTCTTGGAAAAAAACTCTTCCTTGAGTAATGTAAAAATTGATAAAATAAGGTAAAAATTCTTGGCTGTCACAAGAGAATGATTTTCTGTTTCTATTTCTCTGTTTATCACCTATTCTTCTCTGGCCGGATGTTGATCTCTGCAGATTTTCTCTCCCAGGCTTAGTTTCCAGCTGAATTCAAGTTCATTTGACAAAAAGGAGGCAGCAGAAGGAGATAAAGTGGAAGGGGAGTAAAGAGAAAATTGGAATATTTTTTCCCTCCTTTCCTCCTCTTGTCCCTTCTGGGTGGTATTAGCTTCCACAGTTACAAGTCTTTATTATTAATTCTCTTTTCTACAGGGATTGTAGCTTTTAATCATTTAAATATATTAAATGGTTTAGTGACTGTCAGAAGATTGTCCAGGAAAATTGAGCGCAAAGAGACAATAAATCAGTTTGTGATAAATATTTCACCACAACACTGTGGGGGCCCTCATAGCACTCTTTTGATAGTTTCTAATGGTATATAATAGAACACAAAGGAGGTGTCTATTTTGCCTTTTTGAAACTCAAGACTATACTTTTAGTCTTGCTCGCCTGAGAGACGTGGGTAGAAGGGAAACTGTAGAACACACAGGAATTGAAATTACAATTATGCCCGATGAGATGAGATGCTACAACAATAGTGCTAACAGGTTGCAGAATATTTTATTTCAAACTTGAAGCACTGAAAGTTCTTCCTGCAAACACTCAAAGCATTTTTCTCTCGTCGTAATCAATTAGACTTTACAAGGATCACATACCTTGCTGTTGAAAAGAAAGCCTTAAAAATATTACATCTTACTAACACTTAACTCTGAAACTAAACATTATTTATGTTAACACATGAGTATGAGACAGAATAAAAAAATGTAAGTATATCCCTGTATTTAGAGGTAGTCCCTAATATTAAACAGTATTTACTGCAAAATTTTGGTGAAACAGTATTACATGGAAAAACTTCATTATTTTTCTTTCAAACAGACTTTTTCTCTCTATATATATTTTTTAATCAGTCTACATCTTAAAACTAACTATCATCACTAAAGAGGGTCTGAAGTCTACTACTATAGGCATCATCATTTATCTAAAATCATATCACTCGTATTGAAGAAATAAAGGTAAGGGTCCTGAGAGAGTCTTAATTCATCTATAGAAAGTGAAAATCAGTAATATATCCTGGATATTGAGATTTTATTTTACGCATAATAATTGTGTTAAAACAACATCAAAACCATAGCAAACTCATTTTTATTGCTTCTAGTGAAAGTGATCTGCTGATCTAAAATCTTGTTTTGTTTTGCTTTTGTTTATACTAATACTTATTAATATTATTCTTTACTTTCTCATTTTTCATTAAAGAGATGTCAGAAATTCTTAAATAATTTTCTGCTTTTTAGGATTGCTATAGATTACTTATTATTTAGATTACATACATCATTTAGATTATTATTACTTATGTGATACTCTTCATTTGAAGTTATAGCTAACCAGCAAATCTATCCTAATTTGTAATACTAAAAGTCAATAAGTAGACTTGTCAAGTACTAATAGCTGTGTTTCTGATATACTTGTCAGCTGTTACTGACACTGTAAAATAAGGCTGCTTGTCTAGATTTATATTCAAATATCAATAGCACTAAAATTTTCAGTTTTTTCCTTTTCCTTTTTTATATTCCTTCTTATTCTATATATCATATCTATCATCTATCTATCATTTATCTATCTATTATCTATCTATCTATCTATCTATCTATCTATCTATCTATCATCTATCTATCTAATCTATCACCTATAGTGAATTTCGTATGTGATGTCTGTATATGAGAATTCAATTAAAATAGTTCATATCTGTATAACGCAGCAGTTTAAAAAGTGCTTTCTTTTGATAATCAAAACAACTTTTGACACAGGTTTCATTATTGTATTTTAAAAGTCAAAATAAAAATATAAACAAACATGTCAACTTTCAGTGGTCATTTTTTTTATTAGCATTAAAAAAGCAATAGATAATGTTATGGTGCTTGGGTATATTTTATATATACTTATGCTTAATTGTACATTTATGTGATTATATGGGTCTATCCATATGTATTCATAATCATTTCATGTGTTATATTGTAGTCATATATGGTATTTAATCTTATACAGAGATTTAAAAAGACAACAGAACATTAAAGATTTTAAATGACTATTCAACATCTTGTAAGCAATGAGTAACATATCTCTTTCAAACTCGAGACTTCTCCTTTCTGTTTGTCTTTAACATAAAAACATTTTACTCTTACAAAATATTTAAAACTATATTCTTGACTCAAATAAAACAATTTTTGTATGTTTTACGTAGAAGATATTTCTATAAATTACTCTCAGAACAATGTCTGGCACAATAGTCTATGTTTATTTCTGTTCCCCTTAATTTTTTAAAAATATACACAACAAAATTTATTTAGTAAAAGATTTAGAGGACAAGTCTTACTATTTAAATATATATTTTTTATTTTCCTCCTATCTCACTATAATTACATGTCTCTGCAGCTTTGAGAAGTATAAAGAAAAGAAAAGGTAGCAAAAAATTTTGAAACTTTCTGTATGTTTATTTCAAAATCTCCATTAGTATTAACATTATAATGAGGCTCATAGTTTAAAGGAAAGACTATTTTGTAAAATGTTTCATAAGGAATTTATTTAATGGGCAAAGGGAATTAAATTTAGACAACATGAAAAGGTAGATCTCCTTTATGATTATATTAATAGAATTCTTTGAAAAGATTAATTGAAGTAAAATTCATAGGGTTCAAAGAATAATAATCAATTAGGATTTATATTTGTTACATTAAAGGAAATGTTGTAGTTTGAACTTGAACCATCAGATATACTTCCCATTTTTTTCTTAGTTATTCATCAGTGTATTTCAGCTGTCAAGAAAAAAAGTCATACATATTTTATATATGATTAAAATATCTGCTAAAACATTCCATAATCAAACACACAATGAACATAAATGTAATAGTCTGAAATGTTTGGTGATTTATTCTTAAATTGAGAGGAAAAGTAAAATGTCTTTTTCTTTTCTTCATTATGAGTAAATTAACACTTTAAAATTTTACTTTTTCTTAATTAAATATATCCCCTTCTTTCTTTAACTTTACTCTTTTTGTCTATTCTTTCAGATACCTCTTTTTCCTTACCACATTGTCTTCATGGCCTTGAATAAGAAAGAAATAAAAAGAATGAGCTGCAAAGGAAATGATTGATGATTACAAATACATGAAATATTAGTTTGAGTGATGTCAGAAAAATGACAGTGTAGAAATTTCTAGTGCCTATCCCTCCCAGAAACATTAATTTGGATAACTAACCACATCTCAAAATACCTTTCCAAGAGCTAGGATTCCAGATGAGAGATTATAGCATCTGAATGAAACACAAAAATAAGAAAGACACATTGGGGAGGGTAAAAAGACAGATTCACATTATCCCCATCACCCCTCCCTCAAGCTCAGGAGGTCAGAGTCAAAAGAGAGAGACATTCACTCCATGGGAGAAAGAGAGTGAAGTAAGTGCCAGACTTTACCATGAACCCCAATATTTCCCTGGTGACTTCACAGACTTCCTGCAGGCTCCCATGAACCCAGAGCCCTGGGCTGCCCTGAAATCTGCCAGCTCCCATAGGCCCATGAGGCTTTTTGAAAACAGACTCTCAGCCCACTCCAATACAAGACTGTCTCCATGAACACCAATACCAAGCCCACCCCAGTGGTCTTAAGGGACAACTTGGCCCTTGTGGATCCAGGATCCAGGTCTACCCTCACCAGTCCAGGCACAAGCCTTGTCCTAATGTATTCAGCTAACAGGACTTCCTATTTGCTGACTCAGAAACCAGACTTACTTACACACAGACACCAGCAATAATCCCAACCGTGGGCACCAAAAAAAACAGTCTGCCCAGAATCTCTGGATGGGCTGACTGATAAAGAGTTACCTGCCAAAGCCAGTTTATAAAGACTGGAAGAAGTACCTACTTCCTCAAAAGTGCAGACACCAACACAAGGCTACAAGGATCATGACTAACCAAAGAAACATGACACCAACAAAGGAAACTAATAAAACTCCAGTGGCTAAACCTAAAGAAATGGATATCTACCAATTATATGACAAAAAAATTCAAAGTAATCCTCTTAAAAAATTTTGGCGAATTATAAGAAAACACATAAAGACAACTGAATGAAATTAGGAAATCAATACACAAGAGAGCAGGGGTATCTATACTTATATCAGACAAAATAGACTTCAAATTAAAAACTGTAATACTTCAAGAGGATATAAATATTATAAATATATATGCACCTAACATTAGAGCAACTAAATAGACAGCAAATCAGTAATAGTAGGGAACTTCAATACCACACTTTGAACAATGGCTATATCATTCAGATAGAAAATCAATAAGGAAACATTCTGACTTGAACTATATCTTAGGCCAAATTGAACTAATAGATATACACAGAACATTCTACTCAGCATCAGCAGAATACACATTCTTCTTGAGTACACATGAGACATTTTCTAGGTTAGGTCACATATTAGGTAAAAAGCAAATTTTAGCAAATGTAAGAAGATTGAAATTATACCAAATATCTATTCTTAGTACAATGGTATGAAATGAAAAGAACAGCAGAAGGAAAACTGAAAAATTCATTAATGTGTAGAAGTTAAACACACTCACATTAATAGATCAAAAAAGAAACCAAAAGATAAGTCAAAAATGTATCAAAACAAATGAAAATGAGAAAAGAACATACCCAAACTCATAGGATATAGTGAAAGCAATTATTAGGGAGAAATTTATGGCAATAAATGAGTACATTAAGAAAAAGAAAAGATAAAAAATAAACAATCTAACTTTATACTCTTAGGAACTAGATAAGGAAAAACAAATTAAGCCCAAATTTAGAAGAAAAAAAAATAAAGATTAGAGCAAAAATAAATAAGATAAAAACCAGAAAAAAAAAGAGAAAACAAAAATCTAAGAGCCGGTTCTTTGAAGAGATAAATTGCATTCATAAATTTTTAGATAGATTAAGAAAAAAAGAAGAGAGAAAACTCAAATAAGTAAAATAAGAAATGAAAGAGGATACATTACAACTGACACCATGCAAATAAAAAGATCATAAAAGATTACTATGACTATATACCAACAAATTGAATAACCAGAGAAATGGATAAATTCCTAGAAATATACAATCTAGAAAAACTTAATTGTGATTAATTAGAATATTTGAACAGACAAATGATGAGTACGAGATTGAATCATTACTCAAAAGCCTCCTATCGAAGAAAATCCCAAGACCAGATAGTTTCATTGGTGAATTCTACCAAAGATTTAAAGAAAAATTAATAATAACTCTTTCAAAAAATTGATAAAAGAGAACACTACAAACTAATTTTATGAAGTCAGCATATTTTATACCAAAGCCAGGTAGACACACTGCAAAAAATGAAAATTTTGGCCCAAACCCCTGATAAATATAAATTTAAACATACTCAACAAATTATTAGCTAATGAAAATCAATATTACATTAAAAAGATCATACACCATGATCAAATGGGATTTGTCTCTGGGATCCAAGGATGGTTCAACATACACAAATGTGATACGCCGTATTAATACAGTGAAAGATAAAAATCATATGATCATCTCAATAGATCAGATAAAGCATTTGACAAATTCAACATCCTTTCAGAATAAAGACTCTCAACAAACTGGGTTTGAATATGAGAAAGAACATATCTCAGCATAATAAAGGCTACAGATAACAAGCCCACAGCATTATGATAGCGTTTTGACAAATCACCTTTATTCAACCTGTGATTGAGCTGATTAAAATTTGAATTTCACTCTCTTGGCACATATTTCTGATTATAGTTTACTCTCATACTCCAGGAACCACGTAGAAATATGGAAAGTTTAAACTAAAACACGGTTTGGTCAATAAAAGCTAAATTACTCACTCTCTTTCCAAAATTAAAAGTCGTAATTAGGTACATATATGGAAAGGTTCATCTTTACCTCTACATTACACTATAAGCAAAATTCTATTCCATATGGATTAGAGATATAAATTAAAAATAGAAAACATTAAAATTTCTAGCTTGGAATGGGAGATAATATTTTAAAATGCAAATACTAAAAATAGAGGAAATGTTGTAAATTAACTACATTAAAATAAAAAAATAATGTTTCTCCCCTAAACAGCTATAATTAAGAAAGTGAAAAAACAAGTGATAAAGTAAAATTTCTATATAATGAGGCAGCACTCTTATTATATATATATTATATATATACATATTATATGTATATATGTATATATATTCAACAGAGAACTCATAATGTGAGTACACACATGCACATTATAAATGAAGATACAATGAAATATTTAGACAAATGGAAAAGTAGGAAAGGAACTTCATTGGGAATTTCACAAAACATTTTTTCAAAACAACATAAAAATACCACTGTATGCACAGCAAAATGCCTAAAATTATAAAAAGACAAAGTTCATTGAACATTTCAACAGACATGTTCTTCAAAAACAGAATAGCTCCCTTTCCCAGAATATTGTGATAAAACAGATTCAGAACAATATTGAATATAACATTTCTTATGTGTTTATACTTATTATAAATATTCCTCCATGAGTTTCTTTTTCTAATATTTAGGTACAGAAATTATTCCCTTTGTGATTCTTTCCAGTAAGTACTCTTTTCTAGTTAGCATCTTTTTAGCACATTAATATAGTCCCTCATTTAGCTTGGGTATATTAATCCAGTAACATTAAGCATCATACAGAGAAAGGTTTATGCAACAATGTGAGTGAAATGTCAACTAATAATCAGATGAATGAAAAAGAAAGGACTTCTCAGTTTGACTTTGGTTATACCTGATGTTTAAAATATATATATAAATGTATGCAGTGTTTTCAGTCACTGAAGTCATTTTAGAAAACAAGAAAGACAATGGTTGGTAAATAATTCATAAGAAATTGATATATTAAATAAAATGTTAACGTATTCATTTAAAAAGAAAAATATGTTTCTAAAAGAGCAATAAGATAAGGAGAGATAGCATAATTTTTCTCTAGGATAATTTACACAAAGATTTATACCATAAACAGAGATTACCTGATCGGAACATAACTAAGAACAGTTACATGATTCAATTTGCTTTGAAAATAGGAAATAGGTTCACAGAGTATCTATCTCTATAATAGAGATAGTCATTTTCATAGCAGTCGATAGCATCTTAAAATAGCTTGTAATTTTAGAGTTTCCAAAATCTACATTTGTATTAACAATATGAAAATAATAATGAGTGTATCTTTTCATAAAAGAAGGCTGTAGGACAAAATCTCAGGCCCGTTAAGGCCTGGCCATTTGATTTTCAATGCACCATGACCCTCGATAAACACATATAAGTGCACAATTTTTCTCCAATTACTGTATTTGCCCATTCAGATAGGAAGGCATGTAGCCAATATCTGGAACTGTCATGTGTGGTCAAGAGTTTACACGTGTCATCTGATATGGAGGGTAGGAGCTCTTTGAATTACCTCACAGGACCATCACCTCAGTTGTAATATCTCTTTGGCATTTGTTTGACCTACAGATTTAAGGTCAGAGAATATGCCAAAAAACGGTGCACCACTATGATCCCACACTTTGAGAAACATCAAATATTACAAAATTTTTATCTTTTACCTGGGTATGCAGTTTCTTTTCATGTAACAAATTTACACTTGAGCCAACCATGAAGTTAATATCTTTTTACTTAGCCGTATAGCATAAATGTTATGCCAATGATGACAAATAATACTATAAAAATTAGTATTGTTCAGAGTACGAATTTGATAAAGAATAGAGAGGACATCATATCCTCTCAATTCAGTAACTAGTTTTCAATTGTTTTCAATGAGTAGTTTTCAATTAATATATATTATGCATGAAATAATTTAGCCTCTATGTGGAAATATAGTTGAACAAATGATTATCCCAATTGTTTAGATGGTAATCAATCAATCAATCAATAAATAAATACATAAATACATAAATAAAAGACTTAGACCTTCACCAAAAGAAATCTTTTAAAAATATATTTCTTCTTTGAAAAAAATAAAATTGTTATCATTCATTAACAATTTCAATATTAACATGACAGTTTTCATTCTATTTCTAAGTGTTGATTATGTAAAATTTTATTTCTCCATATTTCTACCAGTCCAGAAGTCAATACACAAAATCTTTCTGCTTGTGAGAGGTTTGGCAGCTATAGCCTCGCAGATGTTAAGATATGTGATCTGTTAGCCTCGGCAGCAAGGTATATGTATGTGCCCCACTAATATTTCTTGTCTGACCTCGCGATTTACTCCACCGTTAGCTGTGGTGACAGCTGTTCAGCTGTATTGAGGCTTTTCTATTATTTATTATTTATTGCATACTACAGCCCAGCTCAGTTAAGTAGCACTATCTACTAGACATAATTGTGCTGAACAAAACTCTTGGCCCCAAATCCCTGATCTGGAGGACATGATATGAAAGCTCCCGAGGAAGCACAGTCAGCAAGAGCAGGAAGAGTGCTCAATCTTTCACCCCGCTTACTAGAGAGACACTTTTCTTATCTCCTCTTCACAGCACCAATTTAAGATATAAACCGTCAGAATTCATTAAAAGCAAATTTAATATTAAATAGCCTATATTGTGGCATTATAAAACAAAATACAACAAGATACTTGAAATTGCATTATTTCGTGAGAATTTTTACAAAACAGAGTTCCTGCAACGAATCATAAAGTATTACGTTTAGCAGACATGAAAAGAAAGAATTGAATAAATTCAGTGACTAAATATATTTACACCTATAAATTTATTTCTAAGCACTAGTTGGCAGAGTACCACAACATTTTTTATGCTGTGATTTTATTATCATTTAATTTGACATATTTTCTAATTTCTCTTATGATTATTATTTTTGACTAGGCATTATTTACAATTGCACAATTGTCATTTAATTTAAAATCAAGTGGCGATTTTCTAAATGACTTTTTGTTATTGATTTTTAATTTAATTATAGTATGAATAGAGAACATACTCTATATAATTTCAATCTTTTGATACAATGTAACTTATTCTGTGACACAGTTTGTGATCTAACCCAGTGACTATGTTGCATGGATTTGAAAAGATCTTATTTCAGTTCTTGGATTTCGTATCCAACATATCAATTAAATAAAGTTATCTAAGAATATCTAGATTGTTTACTTACTTTTGTATGTATATGTGTATGTATTTATTTATTAAACGTGTTATTTTTAAAATTAATTTCTGAAAGGAGATGTTAACAGATCTAAATATCACTGTGAATTTGTCTTTTTCTCTCAATAATATTATCCGAAATGCTTTAATTTTTCTTTTTTAATTTAAAGTGTGTATCTTATAGAGAGCAGCATATACCTGACTCTTGTTATCTTTATCCTAAGTCTAACAATCTCAAGCTTTTACTAGTAGAGGTTAATCTATTTGTATGTAAAAACAAAAATGATACTGTTAAATATTTTTCTAATGCTTTATTTGTTTTTATTTGACCCATCTGTTTTTTGATCATCTCATCCCCATTTCTATATTTCTTTTGGCTCAATCCAATAGTCTTTAAAAATTTATTTGTTGACTTTTGAACTTTAAATTTTATATTGTTTTAGTGATTAAAATTTGCGTTCTTAGTTTTTGATCTATTTAGGTTTAAATTATGTTTGGTATAAATGAGAAAATACGTTCTTAGGATATTTGCATTAAATGGTCATATCTTTTAAAGGAAGAAAGAAACAATTTATATGGCCTTTTATGTATACCTACATATTTACTATTTACAGTACTCTTCTGTTGCCTCAAGTTTTCATTTGTGTCAATTCTTTTCAGCATGAAGAATTTTCTTTATTATATCTTATAGTGTAGGTTTACTATCAATAAATTATTTCAATTTTAACTAATTGAAAATAGTATTATTTTATCTTCACAATTTAAGAATATTTTAGCTTTAGTTCTAATTTGACATTTTTTAAAGTCCTTTACAGAGTTCAGAAAATATATATTTTTTTCTTCTGACCCCCATTATTTCTCATTAGAAGCTCATCATCATTTGCCTTCTATGTAAAATGTCGTTTTTAAAAAAATTTGGCTGTTCTCAAGATATTCTCTTTATACGTATTATTCAGCTGCTTTTCAGCAGTGTGCATTAGATTTTTTTTGCGCTCTTTGTTATTCATGCTTATTTTGACTTTTGTCATTTCGTAATTTTGTGTATTACAATACATTTTGGAAAAATTTAGCCATTATTTCTTCCAATGCGTATCTGCCCCTCTATTTTGGGAGCTTCGAGTATGTATGTGTATATACATATATATGTGTGTGTGTGTGTGTATATATACACACAGACATACGCACACATATATACACAATTATACATGTACAATTACATAGATAATGTAATAATCTCAGAACTAATTGATCATCTATCCTTTTACATGACTGTAAGTGGAACACTAGCTTATTTCGTAGCAATACTCATTCAAGATAAATAGAAAATCTAAACGAAATATATTTAGATGTATATAAAGGCACTGGTGAGCTAATAAAACAGCAGATATTTGTGAAGCTAACATATAAGAAAGAAGGGAATACTGGAGAAGTGAACATAATTATTGTTTTTTTCCTCCTTTAGATATATGACAATTTGAAAATAACACCAGAGTTGTTGAGAAAGAGAACAGAACTATCTGTAATTCTCATGAGGCTGGCAGGGAATGCAAAAAGTGGACTTCAATGCCCTCTGAGAAAGAAAAGACTTAAATAAAACCTCAGGTTATCGTGTGGGCCTCCTCAGGAATACATCTTGTAAAGGGTATACCTGAAATAAATGTGTGTTCACACTGATTTTAATTAGATTGTCTTCAGGTTTTTCATCTTTACAGCTGTTTGCTTAAAGCAAGGAAATCCACACTGAAGGAAATAACATTATCCAGGGCCTCAGATTTGTCTCTTCGTCTTTCTATACACAATGCCTAACATTCATATAAAAATGACAGAGGCATTAAAAGTGTAGAGCACATTACTGAAAACCAGGAGAAAAAGTAGATCTACAAAGGTTTTTTTGACCAAGTGTTTGAAATACCCATGGTTAAGAATTTAAGGGAAATTATGAAGATGAAAATAAAAAAAATTAACGGACCTCATAAACCCAAATGCCAACCTTGTTCAGAATTCAAAGTGTCTGTTTAATAAAATAATTGTCTTCTGTTAGAAGCATCGCCTCTCAAATTCCCTATAATTTCTCAACTACACTGGTAAGTAGCTTCTCAAAATTTATGAAATATATAAAAATATATGTTCTAGTGACTAGAATGTAAGAGAAACAATAATTAATACAACCAATATATTTGAGATTAAGTTGCTAAGAACTGATAAGAATTAATATGGTCAAGAAAATAGAGAACATGGACTAAAATGGAGAAAATCTGGAAAATTTTCACAAAAATGTGGAATCATTAAAAGTTATCAATAGTAGAAATGCAAAATACAGTTATTAAATGGGTTTAGTAAAAGACTAGACACAGCAATCAGTGATCTGGAACTATTAGTATAGACAATAGAACTGATTTAAGCTGCACTAAAAAACTTTCAACTTTATCTCTGGGAATGCTTGCATGTTGGCTTGTTTGCTTGTTGGTTTGTTGGATTTACTACTAGCCAAGATAGGGGCAGTTGCATTTATGATGTACTATTCAATATCTGAAACATTTCTGGTAACAACCAATGTTAGTTTCTTTAGCGATGTTTTACAGCCACCCTAGCCAGTTTGACAGGTCTCGTTTGATTACTGGGAAGGGTTGAGGAGCTTTCTCAAAGCCAAGATTCTTCACACAGATCTTGAGGGTTCAAGTTATAGGTTCATTACAGTCTAGCTTGCAAAGATGGGGCCCAAGGGGAGACATTCCAGGATACCCAGAGCTCCCATGCTTACCTGCATTCTCTCTCTCTCTTTTCCTCTTTCTTCATTCTTTTTATTCTTCTTCTTCTTTTTTTTTTTTTTTTACTATACTTTATCTTTCACTCTAAATGAAAACCTCACTTGAGTGTACCCTCTGGTGTATGATGAGTCCTTTCAAATATGTAAAATGAGAAAACAATATAATTAGTGACCTGAAAGATAAATCAATTTAAGTATTTCTAAACCAAGGGGGAAAAAAAAGATAAAGGAAAACATAAAAGATATGTAAAATATTATCCAAAGGAAGGAGACAGAGAATCAGGCAAAACCAATCTCTGAAGATCTAATAATAAATTTTTTTCAAATACAATCCTTCAATCCTTGGACAATATCTTCTTCAATAGAGAACAACTGCTTGATATTTGAAAAGAAGCTCCTTGTGCGCTAATGATCTGTGTTAGTTTTGTATGCTGCAAACTAAATTATCACCAAATTACTAGGTTAAAACAACACCCATTTATTATCAGTTTCTATGGACCAGAAATTTAGACACAGTATAATTAGTTTCTCTACTCAGGGTCTCACAAGGTGAAAATCAAGACTTTAGCTGGGCTGCATTTTCATCCGGAGTTCAGGATTCTCTTCTGAGCTCATGAGGTTATTGGCATAATTTAGTTCTTTGTGATTGTAAAACTGACAACACTATTTTCTCTCTGGCTACAGAGAAGAGATTGCTCAAGAGGCCACCCTCAAGTCCCATCCCTGTAGACTTCTCAAACCATGGAAACTTACTTCTTCAAAGACAACAAGAAAATCATTTTCACTTCAGGAAGAGCCTCAGGCCCTCTTTTAAGGTCTTTCACTGAATTAATTGTGACCCACTCAGGATAAATTCCTTTTTAATTAACTCAAACTGATTCGAGACTAATTACACATGAAGAATACATTGTCCATGTATTATAGTCTAGTCATGGAGAATAAAATCCCATCATTTTACAGTCTATCACCACAATCAATGGCAGAGGATATAGCCGGTGTGTACAGGGTTGGCCAGAAGGATCTTGGGGACCATCATAGAATTCTGCTTATCACATGATCCTAGTAGAGAATAAGTACCTGATCACAGGAATTAAGTGATGACATGACTAGAACTATCCATTATCATTGTCATATCTGTTAAGTCAATTGCAGTATAAATCTATTACATAATCAATGTGGCAATTTGATATTAAAGGGTACTTTATCAAATACTACTAAATATCATGAACTAATGGTATATATACATATTTCTATTTTTGCACTGACCCTTTCCCTTGGCTCACATATATGACCTTATGGGAGAGTTCCTTACAATTAACTCATAGAAGAGGAAAGATATTGTTCTTGGTTAACTTATGGGTCAATTTGATATGTTGGAATAAGATCAAAGTAGAATAATTATTCAGAAAGTGTGGTTCGAAAGTGCAGTAATAACGGACATCTTTTCAGCTGCAAGCATTATTCTTTGTTGTCCACTTGATATGCAGAGAAAAGTGACTTGCAGAGTATGTACATAGACTGCTATACACTATCAAATGGCTTGGATGGTTGAGTAGTACTTTGAAAAGAGCAAGATTAGAGATCAGATATATAAAAGTATGGGGAAAATAGATGTGGCTGGACATAATTCAACTTTGTGTCTCACATCGGTGGGCCCCAGGAAGCATTCACAGCAGATAAGGAAGACACTCAACCTGCTAGAAACATATCCAATGAATGTCAGCTAATCTTTATCCTCAGCCACTCCAAGCTTGTTCTTTGGGCTCATGAAAAGTGTAGTCTGCTAATGTTGAGGGGACTAGGCATAGATCTTACAGAGTAGGGTCCTGCAATGGACTGAATGTGTCACCTCAAAATTCATATATAGTAGCCTTAATCTCCAATGTGATGATATTTCAAAGTTTGGCTTTTGGGAGGTACTTAGACTTGGATGAGCTCATGATGGGATTGGCAACCTTATAAGGGGATGGAGAGATTAAAGTTCTCTCTTTTTCTCTCTGCCATGTGAAGAAACCAGAAATCAACCATGCTGGCACTCTGATCTCAGACTTCACAGCCTTCAGATTGTGATTAATGAATGTTTGATGTTTAAACTACTCAGTGTATGGTATTGTTGGTGCAGCAGTTTGAACTAAGACAACTGCTCTCACCAACCTGTCAGTAGTAGAGACTAATTCTGAGCCCTATATATGGCACAAATCTTAAAAAGACAAGCTAGTCACTTGTCACTAAATTGATTACATCCATCCTTTCATCTTGAAGTGCTTAGTGATCATCCTTGTCCGAAATCATGCCTAATCTGAAAGTGAGTTTCTTTTGCTGTTGTTTTCCTTGTCAGTATCACTACCTGACTATTTTATATTTGCCTAATGCAATAATCACCAATATAGAATCCTGAATATATTGCCTTAAATAAAGAATCTGTTTTATAGCAAATTAGGTGCAAAAATGAGTAAAATAAATCTCATAGGATCAAATACTCTATCACTAGAAGGAGTTGTCTCAGTAAACTACTCTGATGCTCATCTAAGTTGTCAGCTCAGAGGCAACATTCTACATTGAACCAATAGTCACAAAGTGAACTTGTGTCCTACAGAGCTAAATTACATGGGTCTGAAAACCAGGTGATAGAAAGAAGTAGAATGGCTTTGTCTTACCAGTATTCCTTGACCCACTTCCAGAATGTATATCCTGCCCTTGTTTGGAAGTACCACAAACTTCCCAGGAATTAGGTCTTCTAATTGATTCCTGGGAAGTTTGTGGTACTCCCAAACAAGGGCAGGATATGGATGAAGCAGTGACTGCCACATGAAGGCCTCACGCTGCTGTACCAACAGGGAAACAAGGAATTACTTTATCAGTGGAGGGAGCTAGGACCGATGATATTGTGTAGGCAGAGAAGAGTAGATTTGAAACCTGTTATTCCCTGGAGTGTTTCTTGGTTACTTCCATTGAAAGTGTTAAAAATGACAGGGCCATTGAAGAGACCACTGAAAACATTCATGATGTTCCGGATCACCTCTCCTTGGAAGTGAATTAGATTAGATGAAGTGCTGGAAATGAGTAGGGAAATCTATGGTGGGTGGTATGGGAAGGAGATGATAAAGATGATTCACAGCTTAGGGATCAGTTTCAGGAGTGCATATTTTACTTACTGAGAGTTGGGATAAAAATATTTTAAAAAGGAAATGATATTAGAAATAAACAATTTGTTCCTCATTAACTGAAAAAATATTTTAAAAGAATATGTCTTACCCACAGAAGGAATGTGGAAAACATAAAACCAACTAAAAATAAAATACCATATGATGGAAGTAAGGGTAAATATGTAAGGTATGAGCAAAAAAAAAAAAAGTGTTTAAACTCTCCTATTAAAAGAAAGAGACTATCAAGTCATAATTTTACAACTCTGCATGTTATTTAGAAAGTAAAAGATAATAAAACAGAAAAGTTAAAAATAAAGTTATGTGAAAACAGACAATGTAATTTAAGTTGTAATACCCTAATTGGGAAAAAGGACTGCTAATTTTGATGAAAAGTACAGCCTATAATTGATATAATAATCTTTTTATATAATCATATCAAATATTCCAAAAGAACTGCAGTGTATAATAAAAATCCATTAGTCATCATCATTAAAAAATGTTAATGTGTAATTCTATTTGTTTTAAATTCTTTATTTTTTAAATGAACATTTATAGATACAAACAACTCCACGGTACCTTTGTGTTTCTATGTATTAATATTAATTATTCTATTCATGATTATGGACATTTTAATTACATATATGAACATATTTGTTGAAACCATATTGCTTTGCTTTTTTATTTAATGTTTTCAGAATTTATTATATAATTTTCATTATTATGAATCTGGATATTTATGCCAGATACTGATGATCAGCCCATTCTCATCTGTATTCACTTTTGCATACCAAAGGCTTCATAATGTGAACTCTTGCAAAATTTTACCTGAGATAATTTTTCAGGTCACAGAACTGTGCCTCTTCCACTTACAAGACAGGTAGCAATCGCCGAGTTGAACTGACAATGGTAGCACCCCTCACACTATGACGGATGGGGGACTGGTAGATAAATACCTCAGGTTCCTCATCCTTATGGTACAGTAACTAAAAGGCCCATGTTCTACACTGACCCATAATTTTCCAGGGAGATTGCAATCCAGCTGCCCAGAGGGGTAACTGGCTTGAAAAGACACACTTCCTTATGTCCTGATTTCTCCTCTTTCACTTACCACTCCTACCATTATTTCCTGGATCACTTTCCAAATAACCCACTTGTACTTGAATTCTTGACTTAGGTTCTATTTCTGGGGGTATCCAAACTAAAAGAGGGAGTACAGTTGGTATCCAAAGTGGCCTTATGAACTAGACAGAGATTCTCAAAAATATTCTGTAATTAAATAATATATTAGCCAAATGGCAATTAATAACCATTGCCGGTAGCTAAGTGTATTGATATCTCTGCATGCTGCATCATCACAGTTATTAAGACTATCATCTGTAGTAAACAGGGGTACAAGTTTCAGGTATATCGAAATGCACTTATTTATGCAATATCTTTAACACTTAAGAAATACAAGGGACAATGAGGCATTGTAGAAGAAGCTAACTATTGCAAACTATAGTACCCTGGAAAATAAACACACAAGGTAAGCTAACTCAGCTCAGGGCGCAGTTTGAAAGCCAGAATGGCATCACTGATGAGAGAAGCTTGTGTCTGGTGACTATTGAAGTGTACAGCTCAGAACTCCATCAAGAGAGGTGAGCAGATATAACTGAGAAAGTCAACTGCCGACCTTCTGTATCCAGCACCACATTCACACAGGAGTCACTCTTTAATCAGAGCTAGTTCTTGAACATGTTGGGGGGACTAGGGTCAGCCCATTGCTGCTTGACAGAGCTTCTATTAGGAGAAAATTTGGCTCATGAAACCACATTTTTTGGCTGATCTGTACTGCACTCTTAAGGTCCTCTTAGCCAACTGTTTTTTCCCCCTTCTTTCTCTTATTTTCACAGGTTTCAAACTTGTATCACAATGTAAGTTTCTCCCTGTCTACTCCTCTACTTCTCCTTTCAACTTTAGAATTTCTCCTAATAAATTTTATAAATTTCTAATCCTGTATTCATATCTACTTTACGGAAGACCGAAAATGACACATGTCATAAAGGAGTATTGGTTTTAGGCTTTATTCCGGAGTGATTATTGTGTTTTTACCTGGTACTAAAGGTGAATTCCTTACCATGGGCCTAGAAGTGGCAAACCTACAGTTTAAATGAAAAACCGTAAGTATTTATCTAGCCCCACTTTCTAGAACAATGAAACTGTTGAAAATTTTGTTCACTCTTTCAGATTTCAGGAAATGTTGTCTACTCTGTATCTTAAATTCTTAGCCTAATAAAATTCAGTAGTTCTTAAATGTGCATTCTTGGCAAAGGCCAAGTTTTGAAGAGAATTTATATGCAGACTTTTGCAGCACCATTTTTTTGGCTCCCTTCATTCTGTGATATTACCTTTAATTTCCAGCTGCTCTGGCCTCACCGAAGCTTTATCTCTGATTCCTCAACCCACTAAACAACTCAAAACACTGTTGTTTTCTGTGTGAGCTCCATTTCTTGTGACAAAGAGACTGCCTTTAGGGAAAAATTAGAGAGAAAATGGATTTCATCCAACATGGCACACTTTTTAAGGACTGATCTTATCTACTTCCTTCCTTCTTTATGAAAAACACTATTCATAGCAGTCAAAAGTTCTTAATAAAGAAGGAAACAAAGAATTTCCTCAAAAATTGAACTATTTGCCATAAAGCAATGAGACATTGAAAATACAATAAAACAAAAACAATCTCGATAACTGTTCTGAATGAAACAAACAAACAAAAATCTTGGTAACTGTTCTCAAGAGCTTTCAATGTTTAGTTCAATGACCTTTGAATGCAATGGGTACATATTTTACCTACATTATTTGTTTACATGCAGATAATCAGGACTTGCAGAGACTTGGATTCAATGAGATCATGGTAGGGTCTATTAATGTATATTTTAAATAAGTACCCAAGTTATTCTGTTGCAAATTATCTGGGGACAACTTTCTGAGAAAAAAAAAAAATCTTGTTAGATCAAATAAGACGACAGAATTCATGAGAAGATGCAATTCTCAACATTACTCAGGGAAGATTGAATTTTTCTATTTGTATAGGGCTTTAATGGAATTTCCGTTGAATTCACTGTCCAGAAGACCTGTGGAATGCCCTGCTTAGTATAATTGCAATGAATCTCAGCTTGTTTTCACTTGGTGGCAGTGTAATCATTCAGTGTGATCCGAATGTGTGCAGTTTGGCTTCAGGACTGACTATAAGACTTTGCGTTGGGCTGAAACCAAGAGCTGTCTGACCAAACTTGACATTTACTGGCATAACTCAATTTTGTACTGATGTTTGAATGTTCACAGAATCCTTTGCCCTACTTCTCAACACTATTGATGTCTTAAACTATTTCATTTATCAAAAGCTCTATCTCCAAGAGAGCAAAATCAAGCATAGGTCATTTTAATACAAGCACTCAATCAATTTTTCAATTTTAACCTTGATAGAATCAAATGATTTGAGTGTTTTTACTCACTTAGAGCATTCTATTTCAGCTTTGTCAAAAGAATTGAACTGATTTTCTTTTTACCCACTTATCAAAAAATTACCTAACCACCACCAAGATATGCATATGCCCAAATGTATATACACACTAATTTTATGTGTATATACATTTGGGCATATGCATATCTTTCTATCCTCACTATTGTGCTTGCTATGGTGCATGTTCTGTGTGTATGTATATCTTATAAATTGATAAAATTTATGTCTATAGAGATGGAATAGATAGATAATACATTTAATAGACGAGAGACACAGATTGATAGATAAGAGAGAGAGATGATAGATAATAGATGATAGATAGATAGATAGATAGATAGATAGATAGATAGATAGATAGATAGATAGACAGATGATAGATTGATCAATCTTATTGTGCTAACTCTTGGACATACTACGTGTATGCTATTGGAAGTGTAACTTTTCTAATGGTATACCTCTCTTTATCTAAAGAAAACATTTTCGATGGATAAGATTACTCCTGATTTCAGAATGATCTGAAAAGTCTGTCATGAGTGAAACATAAAATTAAAAAAAAAAAAAAAAAAGAACTAGAAAGGACAAAGTAGTTACTTGGGGCAGAATCTTGACTCAGATTATTTTTGCTTTTATGAAGAATCTTGTAATTTGTATACAACATGTCTGGATATTAAACTATTAAATCAACGAACTCTTTAAAGTTTTAAACATTGCACAAAGAGTGAAAGTAATTGCATTTAGCAGAGTATGCCTTGCTAAAATATGAAAGTATATTGAATTACCCAGTATAAATACATAAATTATCATGTACTGGGGGAAGAGTATGAGACTAGCATATCTATATGTACACTGTTTTACAATTTTGATTGATCTCTTAATGTAGTTATTTAACACAAGTACTTATATATTCAGAATGGAAAATTGCCTGTATTTGTTTTATTGAGAGCTTATTATCTAACTTGGAATCCATTACAGAACAAAACAGAGATTGTGGTCCATATGAAACTTCATTGTTGTGCTTTGGAAGGATAATAAACAATTAGAAAACTAATTTAGCAAAAATATTTATCATATGACCCAAGGATAAATGTGGTATGAAAAAAGAAAAGCAAGCTAAAGGGAGTCAGGATTATGTGTGTGTCTGTTGCGGGTGAGGTACACAAGCGAGCCTAGTGAAGAAGCGATATTAGAGCAAAGGCATAAAAGTAGTGAGTAATTTGGTTATGAATATATCAAGAGAGGAATGATTTATAAAGAAAGTACAGACAGTCTGAGGCTCTAAGACATGTGAGTACATGACATGTTTGAGTAACAGAGAAGAAACTGCTGTAGCTTACTTAGGTAGAGTGAGAGAGCACTGAGAGATAAATCAGAGAGTTAACTTCTATACAGATCAAATAGGATTCGATCATCAGGACTTTAAGTAATCATAAGGACTTTTCATTTTCTGTGTGAAACTAAAGGAATGGGAGAGAAAAAGAACCAATTTCCTAACAACCTATAACCATCTGAGAGTTTAAACTTTGATGCACTTTCAACATTTATTTTCCACAGTATTAAACTTCCTATTAAAATAATATTTCAATATACCTTGAAATTTCAAATGTTTTGTAATATTATTCTAGATAATAAATCTCATTAAATCAAAACTTAAAAAGTCTTCAAATAGAAGTAAATAACCAATAATATATTTAATTTAAAACATTTTAAAGAGAATGGAATTTGTAAGAGATATTATGCAGAAAGTTAGAGTAAAAACGTTTAAAATGCTTCATAATATGAAAAGCAAATATGTATTGTATATCATGGATATTATTTTTCCTAAAATCTATATTACTATGTTTTTTCTATAGTCACTATTTGGAGGAATTGTATATTGGTCATTGCTTCCTCAGTGAGGTATTCTTATTTTTTCTTGCTTTTATGAATTTACAATCAGCAGAAGTATATATTATATAAAAACTTTACTTACAATCTTAGGGCACAATCCAATGAGTTTTTTAAAATTTTGGTATAAGTGGGTTACTTGCCTTCTAATACCTATTCGTAACATCAAACTTTATGAATGTAATTCTTATTGTGTTCTCTTCATAGTAAGCAAATCATTTTACTTACTATTAGTTATATTCAAACTCCTGAGTGATGTGATTTTACATTTTTAATATAAACACAATTTTTCCCAAATTCCTGTCACTTACATAATTGCACATAAAAATACAAATTTCTACAGAAATCCTGTGCATCAGTAAAAAACCAAACACAGTAGTAATGTACAAAACATTAAGTTCTCTAATATACCATAAGCATGTTGAAAAACTTACAACTAATACATATATGCAGGATTCTATTAATGTAACTATTTATCATAATATTTATAGAGTTAGATGGAAAGAGATTAGGAGAATTACATAATCAAGAACATATTTTACAAGTATATTTAATGTATTACAGATAATTTAGATGAAAAAACAAGATTTAAAATGACAAAAATGGAAGACAAATATGAAGATGATAATCAGACATAAGAGTTTGGAGCTGATACCATAAAATGCTGCAAATAAAAATGAAATTTGCAGATACATGCAAAAAAAAAAAAAAAACTGAACCACCTTCTTATACCAAATAAAAGAATAAACTCAAAATGGAGTAAAGACTTAAATGTAAGATCCGAAACCATAAAACTTCTAGAAGAAAACAGGCAATAAACTCTCTGATATTGCTAACAGTAATTTGTTTTCTGATATATCTTCTTGAGCAAGGGGAACAAAAGAGAAAATAAAAATTTGGGACTACATCAAATGGCAAAGGAAACCATCAACAAAATGAAAAGACAACCTACTGAATGGGAGAAAACATTCATTTATGATATAGTTGATAAAAGGGTTAATATCCAAAATATATAAAGAACTCATACAACTCAACAAGAACAACAAAAAAAACAAACAATCCAATTAAAAAATGAGTAGAAGATCTGAATAGATATTTCTCTAAAGAAGAAATACAGATGGCCAATAGACATATGAAAAGATGCTCAAGGTCACTGATCATTAGAGAAATGCAAATAAAGAACACAATGAAATATCATCTCACACATGACAGAATGGCTATCATCAATAAATCCAAAAAACAACTGTTGAAAAGGATATGGAGAAAAGGGAACCCTTGTATTCTGTTGGCAGGATTGGAAATTGGTACAGCCACTATAGAAAACAGTCCAGAGGTTCCTCAAAAAATTTAAAATGGATCTGTTTTTTGACCTAGCAATTGTACTTTTGGGCATTTATCCAAAATAAATCAAAACAATAATTTGTAAAGATCTATGTATCTTTATGTTCATGGCAATGCTATTTACAATAGCCAAGACATGGAAGCAACCTAAATGCTCATCAACAGATGATTGGATAAAGAAGTTATGGTGTATATATATAATAGAATATTACTCAGTCATAAAAAAAATGAAATCCTACCATTTGCAATGACATGGATTGACCTAGAAGTTACTATGCTGAGTGAAATAAGTCAGACAGAGAAAGTTAAATATCATATGATTTCACTTATATGTGGAATCTAAGGGACAAAAAAGAACTAATCGAAAACAGAGTCACGAATATAGAGGACAATTTGTTAGCGGCCAGAGGGGATGGGGATTAGGCTCAGAGAAAGGGTCAAAGGGTTAAAGAAGTACAAATTAGTAGTTGATAGATGGTCATGGGGATGAGGAGCACGGCACAGGGAATACAGTCAGCAGTAATGTAATGGCTAGGTGGAGAGTGAGAGGGAAGATGGAGTCAACAGGGAATTGTTTCATAAACTATATAAATGTCCTACCAATGTACTGTACACTTGAAACTAATAATAAAATAAAATGCTAAAAAAATGTGATTTTCTGCTTTAGGAGCCATTTCTCATGAAGCAAAGGTGTTTGTAACTGGCTCTACGTGCCATTAATGGGAAAAAAGTACTAACGAACATAAAAAGTATTATTTTTGAAAAGATTTGTGATATAAATCAGTAATTTAAGGCTTTGCATAGAGATATTTAAAATATGTGATAAAAAGAAATATTTTTATTTAATAAATATATTAATATGCTATGTTTTATATTTCTTCAAAAAATGATTTAGTATTTAAATATAATTAGTTCTATCTATTTTTCATTTTATGTAGCTAGATATGTCACTATGTCAGGAAGAAAATTTGAGAATTTTTTATTTTGTAAATAACCAATAACTATTTTTTATTTTACTAAGGAGGCATATGTGTTATTTTTTTAATAGGCAGGCACACTTATTTTGTTTTTTATTAAGTCAGTGTTTTCTTTAAGGATTAAAGCAAACCATTAAGAGATAGGAACTTATTTTAAAACTAAGCATTCTAAGAAAAAAAAAGCCTTGCTGTATATCATTCCATAGCAAATATAGGTTGGTATGTTACATTAGTGGTCAGTAGTTTTGTGTGTTAAACAAATATCTTGAAAATAGGAGTCAATATATAGAGGACAAGTTTATCGTGAGAGTAAACATAAAAGCAAAATGACAACATGGATAATGCAGAAAATGCTAACACGGATAATGCAGAAAATGCTGGGTACTTTAAAATCCATACCAAGTTATAAACTTGTCAGATATGACAATATTGATTTGGTAAATACTCAGTTATATACAGCAATCTACAATTATCCATTTTTTGGCTCCATTTGACCTAATCCCACATGTGTACTTATATGAAAACTACAGAATAACAAAAGCGTACAATGCAAGCTGCTGTAGAGTGTAGGACAGGGGATAGTTAGCCACAGACACCACCCCACCCCATCATTGCTGCTTCAGAAGATAAGACTGCGTGATGGGAGTGAGTAGGGGGGTGGATCTCCTCCCTATATCTTTGCTGGGCTGTCCTTTTCCTGGTCTTTTGGGCAGAAAGCAAGCTTTCCCTGTTTCTATTGTTGTTGTCTGCAACTATTGGCAATTCTGAGTTACATGTCTTTCTCTGGCACCCAGTTCAAGAGACAAAAAGAAAAAGAAAAAGAAAAAGGAAACCCAGGGAACACTGTTGTGTTTTTCCTCAAATCCTCAGTTCTTTGGACAGTCTGCACACTTCCCTCCACCTTCGGAATCCTTTTATAATTGCATTTTTTGAATTATTCCCAGGCTATTTAGGTGCAATGAAAGAGGAGGAGCAGGGAAAAGTGAATCTACATCAACTTGTCCCAAAATTGAAACTCTAATTTTTACTTTTTAAAATTGTTATAAAATTACCTGCATAGAGAACTCTATTGCTAAAAGTACCACAATTTAACTATAGACATTAGAAACAATTTTTACTGCAAACTGTGTAGTCTCTTTCCTTCTGCTTTATCTGAACATCGAGACGATCAAAATAATGTGGAAATGTCCTCGTGGATATAAACTTGACTATGATCTTTTATACCTATGTTACGTAGAGAATTGATTTGAAGTATTATTATTATGGCTTTTCTAACTCATAGAAACTAAATGCTAGTATTCCAAAAAAAAAATGAAATCAGTTTTCTTAAATCAAATATAAGTATTTGCTTGTCAGAACGTATGGCATGGATATTCGGTCCATTGGTATGATGGCATAACAAGGCCTCTGAGGATATAACTTTTTTGATCCTATTTTATTAAATGTCAAAAAGTATAATGTTGAAGGCTCATGTTGAAGGCTCACAAAATGCAATTTACCATTCTCATCTACTCTCTCTCTCTCTCTCACACACACACACACCCCACACACACATACAAATTTTCCAAAGACACTCTATAAAAGATTTATGGTATCATGCAAGTTTTATATCAGCAAATTCACTAATGGCTTTTACCAGAGAATCCCTCAGGAGTTCTGCTTTTTAAATGTCGAAATATAGCTCTTAAACTTCAAATGAGCAGAAATTTTGTGTGAAAGTTTTAAGAGCAAAAGGTGAAATAACGCTAAAGAAAATTCCAGCCCTAATATTTCAAGAACTTTATTCTTTTGTGGTTAAGTTAAACCTGACAAAGCATTATAACCCAAACTGTGTATACAGCAGCTTACCACATGTCAAGAAGTATGATAGCACTATGTCTCATGTCTCGAAAGAAATTTTTATAAGGTTATACTATTAATATGGCCTATCAACTTACCTCTTTATTTACATGTTTTCAAATCCATCACTTAATTTTTGTGTATTCAGAGTCACATTATAATAGTAAAATACAAAAAAAAGAGATTTCCCTCAGGATAGCCTATTTGTGATACTACAGTTAATTGGTGAATGGGAAAAAAAGAAAAGCTTCTTAAAGTGCCTGTGCCTCAATACTGGAGTTTGAGTCAATGTTGTGAGATTATATATGTTTATTTTTCCCTAAGTTTAACATTTGTCATGCAGTTTCCTAAATATTTAACTCGTTTAATTCTATAAGGTGTGTTGTATAGCATTTCTGTTTTAAGTATAAAGAAATTGATGCACAACAATTTTAAATCATATCTTCAATCACATAGCTGTTAAATGGTAACGCTGGGAATGGACAAATAAACAATTAAGCTTTCACTCCAACCATCACATGTAGGTAGTCCATTTGCCTGATTTTGATCCTATAGTTCCAAAGCATTATCATATCACAGATTCTATCCTTGTAATGGAAAATCACAATCTCTTTTGTATAAAATTCAATTGCATTATCTGTAACTACTTCTTATTATGAAATTTTCAAACACATTAATTTCTTTTTACTTTTCTGGTTACCATGCCATGGGAACTGCCTCACTGTTGTATCCTAATAATGTTCCTGGTGTGCGGGTATGTGCAATGACTCCTCCATTCCTATCTCAGTTGATCCTTTTCCAAAATCTGATATACAATTAGAGACATGCAGATAAATTTTAGGTTGTCATTTTCAAATTAATTTTTAATAATCTTTAATTTTACATGATACCAAATTTTAGTATTATTTTATGAGTTTATTAATATGGACAGTTATTTATTCATACAATCAGACATTTAATTAACAACTCATTTTCAAAAGTTTCTGATACCTTCAAAAAGATAGTAGAAACTTAAAGTCTATTTGATAATGTGGACAAATAAACAAGTTTAGGGGATTGTCATGAAAAGTATGGTAAAAAGATAGGCAAGTTCATATTTAAGAATTTATAGTTTTGATAGACTATATGGGGCATAAACAGAATTTTTCTATAGACATATATGTATCTAAGTGTTGAAATCTCTCTCTCTCTCTCTCTCTCTCTCTGTCTTTCTTTGAGCTCCTCTATCACGCCCAAACCTGAAACACACACACCATAAAATTTCCATTAAGACACCATTTTGTGTAATCATAAAGGTATATTCAGGCTATTTCCACTTCTGCATATCTCTACTACCACTGTCAAACTCCAATTTAATAATATCTTATTCTTGCATTATTGCAATAACTTCCTAACTCTTCAATTTGCTGCCTATCTATTCTTAACAATAAACATTGATTCCCATTTCACCCAAAGTAAGTCAAAGTCCTTTCAATGAATTTCAAAACTCTGCTTTATTTTATATCTATTGACTTCCCGATATTATCACCAACTATTCTCTTATTTGCTCACCCTTTTCAATCACACTTTGCTGCTTGTTTTTCCTGAGATGGTCTCAGCATGATACTGCTTGATGATCTTTGCACTGAATCTTCCCTCTGCCTAGACTGTTCTCTCTCCAGATACACATATTACTAATTCCTTGAACTTTTCTCAATTATTTACTCAATTATGTTGTCAATAAGCCCTACCATGACTATAATATTTAAATCTAAACCCTCTCAACTTTCATACTCAAAACCATCTCGTACTCTGAGTTATTTTCTCCAAGGAATCTTATGAATTTAATTATCTATAATGTTTATGCTTTATGTTACTTCTACTCAAAATTAATTTAGCATCTTTAGGGCAATTATTTTTCACTAGTTCATTCACTGATATATCTTAAGTCCATATAATAGTTCTGAGCATAAAGTCACCACCTAATACATTTTGAGGAAAGATCTGAACAAGCCTGATCCTCGGAAGCTAAGCAGGGTCAGGCCTGGTTAGTACTTGGATGGGAGACCAATTAGAAAGACCAGGTTCTATAGGCATAAAAAAATTTTAAAAAATAAAGGATTGTAAGCTAACGAGGTCCTTGCAATCTGTGAGGTCAACCAAGGGTTACCTCCTCTAAAACAATAAAAATAAATTAAAAAGTTTTTAAAAAGATATGACAATAATAATCACAAATGTGCACGTACCTAATAACAGTGCTTCAATATACATGAAGTAGAAGCTGTAAGAACTAAAGAGAAAAATAGACAAATCCATAATCATAGTTAAAGATATATTATGTGTTGCTCTCAATGACTGAAAAAAGATTAGACAAAATTTCAGAAAAAATAATTAGAAGATATGAATACACTATGACACATTGGCCTAACTGATATATTGAAAGACTATACCCAACAACTACAAAATATACATTATTAAGTATACCTGGAATATTCACCAAGACAGATTATATGCTGAGCTATTATAAAGAAGCCACACTACATATCAAAAACCTGATATGTTTTTGGAATATCATACATAGTTCATTATAATTTTGTGATTAATAGTTAGTAAACTTAGATGAAATGAGTGGAATATTTCATAGAAGAATATCTTCACTAACACTAACTCAGTAGAAAACATAATATTGAATAGTCATAACTATTTGAATACTTGGATCATAAGAAAAAAATTTCCATATATAGAATTCTAGGACATGAGAATTCAACTTTAAACTTTGAACAAGTTTTCAAACAACAAAGTTTCCAAAACAGATTCACATACAATGGTCACTTGATTATAAGAAATATTCCACTGCAGAATCATATAGACACATTATTCTTTTACATAATTAATCACTGTTACTTCAATTTAGCTCACTTAATAAGACAATTGGATATTCTTATAGATAAACATGATTTCCCCTCTTATCCATGCCCTATAAAATCAGTACCAGCTGGGTTAAAAATTAAGTGTGATATATATTTTAAAAGGTAATAAGCAAAGATATCTTCATGACCTTGTTAGGAAAATCATTCTTAAATAAAAATATATCTTAAATTAAAAAGTCATAAATTTGACTATATTTAAACTAAGAATTTATTTTTATCAAAAGATACTGGAAAAATTAACTCTCTGATGCTATTAAGAGTTTTTGAGAGAAAGATGACAACTCCCCTATTTAGACAATTTCAAATCAGATCCAGGAGATGGTCTTGTCTCTCTTGCTCTCACAAAGCAGATAACAGTTTCAGTACTTGATATCACAGACCACTAGCCTCAAGTGTGAATGTATTATTTTTCTCCCTGTCTCTTATTCACAAATGTTGATGACAAATTATCTTCTAAACACAGCAGGGATGAAATTTTTTAAAGTTCTTTCCTTCTAAAAGTTGTAAATGTTTCACTTAGAAGACAAATTTAGTCTAAAGGGTCATTTTATTTGGACATTGATAAAAAAAACAAACAAAAAATTGAAGGGGTTTGGCCCTAAGAAAGAGCAAGCAATTTCCCATTTGCTATAGGCTGCACCGCTTCTCGTTATTTTATTAAACCCAGATTGATCATATATTCATGTAACCTGCAGGCATCTGATTTTTCTGATTAGTTCTGGGACAACAAATGCACTGTATCAAATGTGTGCCACCGTTCCTTTCTCTAGCATTTGTAAGAGTATTTTATTTGTCATAGCCAGGATCAGAATTCTTTCTCTTTCTATTCCTTTGCCTTCTCTTCTTTTCTTTTTGCTTTCTTCCTTTCCTTGAGTAAATATTTTCAAGGCACTTATTCTAGATATTTTAGATACAATAATGAAAGAAATCTGAATTATAATGAAATATCTTTGCTATTCTGATTCTTATTGAGCCTACTGAACATTAAAAGCCACAAAAAACCCTCAAAATATTTATAGTTAATCAATGCAGTTAATAAAGAACATGCAAACCACTCGTATAACTATATTATCACATAAATGGATATTATTAATTAAACATTTATGTACATTTTGATAATATATAACTATTAAATAATTAAATATATATCACATGTATTTTTCTAAAATAAAAAAAATTCCATAAACTACTCTTTAAAAAATAATTTTTCTCATACGATCTTTCTATCCAATTGATTTGTTTCAATGGATATTCTTTTCTCACCTGATCTCAGAACAAAACTTTTCATATAGTAATATGTTACTAGATCTTATAATTTAGAATATGGAAAAGAAAATTTAAATCACATATTTGCCTACATATAGAAAAATCTGTTTAACATCAGGATCATAAATTTTGACTATTCATTCAATACTTTTTTCTACTATTGTCTACTTGCTGTCTAATAAAATATAGTATTTCACCTTTGTATTGCAGACCTGTATATCTTAGAGGTATAAAAAGTTGTAATACTTTTGGGCTTATTTTAAAAAGTTGAACTACAGAAAAATTTGTCTGGTTACATAAGATTAGCTAAATTGAAGTAAGAGAATATTGAAAGTTTCTATTGATAGAGCAAAATATTTGCTTTTATAAGATATGTACAAGATTAGCTAAAATTATTTAAATTTTTAAAATCTATATTTAAAAGTTAAATTTATATCATTTAAAATATAGTCAAGGATATTTTGGAATATTTTACTTGGCATCACAGATTTCTGCATCATTTGACTATCATGGTCAAATATTTAAGGTTATCTCTACAAAAAGCAAATATAAGAAAGATCATCATCTAACATATTTAGTGTTAAAGGAAAGGTATATCTTATGGAAGATATATGTTAAGAAAGATCTTTTAAAGAAAGCTCAACAAATTCAGAGATAATGACTCTTGCTCAACACTTTGTCCTCTCAAACATAGTTTAGCAGTGCCATTTTATGATTCTTAAAAATATGACATAATCAGTAATTACATGAAAGACCAGAGAGAGATGTAACATAAATCTGTGAAAAGAAAAGGAAAGGGAATATAATAAAACCCCAAAGTCCACAAACTATTAAAATTTGCTATTTATACTTCCTCTAATTATCTTGCTAATCCTTTCAATTTTTCTCTATACACTATCAAAAATGGTTCAAATCATCACCATCTCAGCCTGGATAACAACAAATACTCCAAATTAGATTCCCTGTCTCAATTTGGAATCTTATATAATCTATTCCTTATTGTTTTTAATATGAAAGTACATAAAACATAAATGTAAAACATTTTATAAAATAAGCAGAAGTAAAATGACCTCCTAAATCAAGAAATAGTGCATTTCCCTAGATGACCCTCAAGATACCATTTTCAATGTAAACCTCTCCTTAGTTTCCTACTTGAATTTTGTGGTAATCATTTTCTCTGTTTTTTTTTTTTTTTTTCTTTCCTAAATAGATTTCTTTCCCTGGACAATATACTTTACTTTTGCCTTTTATGGTAGAATAATAATGAATAGTGTCCCAAAGATGTTCATATCTTAATCTGATGTCTGTAAATATATTGTTACCTTACATGGCAAGAGGACTTTGCTCATGTAATTAAATTAAGGACCTGAGAAAGGATGGATTATCCTGAATTATTCAGATGTACTCCATTTAATCACATGGTCCCTTAAAATTGGAGGAAAATGTGGCTATGGAAGGAAGACACAGAGAGATGCAAAGTTGCCGGCTTTGAGAATGAAGAAAGGGAACCAGGAACCAAAGAATATGAGCAGCTTCTAATCATTTAAAAAGACAAGGAAAAGGATTCTTTCAGAGAGTCCCCAGAAAATAACACAGCCCTACCAATACCTTAATTTTAACCCAGTAAGATTCCTGTTAAACACCTAAGCTACAAAACAGTAAAGTAATAAAGTCATAATTTTTATTCATTAATTTTATGGTAATTTGCTACAGTAGCAGTAGAAAACTATTTAAATCAAAACAAAATTAGTGAACAAGAACAGAAGTTTCTTCATGGAACTATATTGTTCCAAGGCATTTGTATTTTCATAAAGTGGTAAAATATTAACTCTAATTAGACTTCGATACATTAAAGGAACATTTTAATTTAAAGAGGTAAATCTAAAAGCTAACAGAAAAATTAAATTGAAATAAAATAACAGATGGTATAAAGAGGGAAATTAACAAAAATAATAGTATAAAATTCAACTATATCGATAATTTAAATATAAATGATTTAAATACTTCAAGCATAATGCAAGAATGCCATTCTGGACAAAAAATATCAAGAATCAATTATACTTTTCCTCTATGAGATATAACTGAAATATAAAACTCTATTAGACTTAAAGCTAAAGAATGATATAATGATAAAATGCCATGAAATACTTGAGAATAAAAAAATGACTTTGTTATTTTAAAGTCAGAAAATATTAGAATTTACGACACAAAGCGTTACCTGAGATAGGCTGGGGTAATTTCTTAATTATAACACTATAACTTACCACAAAAACAAAATAATTCTAAATGCATATGCATCTAAAAGAGAAATTAATAATAAATGAAGCAAAACATGACAGAATTTAAGAAATAAGTCAACCCACATTAGTTAGAAATTATAACTCTTTCTCAAGAACTGATTAAAAAAATCTATACAGAAAATCAGTAGCCTATAGAAATCTGAATGCTAATGATTTAAAACTGCATTTATTTTATTAAACACACACACACACACACACACTTAAACAGTGCTTACTTTGTGTCTGCCACTGTCCTAAATGCTTTACAAATACTGTTATATTTGATGCAATCCTCGTAATATGCCTATTAAGAAGTTAGTTCTATCATTGTCATTTATCTTATAAAGAAACTGAGGCATAAGGTAATTACTTAATTTTCCCAAGGTCATATAGTTAATAAGTACCTTTATTTTTCTTTATTTAGAGTACTCTCTTTGCAAATGAACAAAAAAACCAGTTTTCTTTCTTACTGTGCTTGCTAGGATTTTCAGCAGCAGAATTTTTACCCAACACTAAGAGCTCTTACAGGATACTGTCACCTATAAAAATAAATGTTGTTTTCCTTTGTAGTCCTGATAGTGAATTATGTTTTGCATTTTCTTTGTTTCTGGGTGGATAGATATAGGCATAAAAATCAGGATGGGTCCAAAGACTGAGATCTAGATAAAAGTGGGATTATGAATGCAGTTTCTGTATGTTAAGCCAAGTACACTAATATTAAATCAATGAAAAATGATAATTTCTGTATTTGATTAAAATTTTAATGTAAGTTGAAAATAAATCAAATTTTAAAATAAGAAATATAAAAATAAAACACATAGAAAAGGATCATACAAAATCTTAGTAAATACATACATTAGTTTAAAAAGAAATCATAAAATTTATTTTTCAAGCTAATTTAATATATCAAGATTTTTTTGTGATCGATTAAGAATTATAAAGGTCCCTGGGGAAATGAAGGTCTTAATATATCAATCCAATTTTTAGCTTAATATTTGTATAGATGTTATGAGACATAGTCATTTATAAATTTCTTGTGTTGGACTTTACTAACTGGACACTGAAGTCATGAGGCAACGCTTTTCAAGAGTCACGCTATTCTATGACATAGCTTATGCCATGAGAAATCTATCACACTCCTTGATAAGATTCAAGAAGTTTACATGGCCTTAAACTGAGTTTTATATTAGCTATATGTAATATTATTATGCAGGTAATAGCACTATTCTTTCCAGATAGAGCTGACATTGAAGAATGTTTTTATATGATTCCGTCATTTGGCACTTATTCTCTAAGTTAGGTTGACTTGTACTGGAATCCTGCCTCTGCTATATATCACCAGTGTGACAGCTGATAAATTATTTTACTTTTCTAAAACTCAATTTTTCATCTGAATATTTGAGTCAATAATAGTATCTAAATAATGTAGAATGTTGTCAGGATTAAATGAGATCCCGTATGTAAGAATTTATAGCCTGGTGATAGTTTTATAAAGGCTTTTTTATTGATGTCTGGAATCCTGCCTCTGCTATATATCACCAGTGTGACAGCTGATAAATTATTTTACTTTTCTAAAACTCAATTTTTCATCTGAATATTTGAGTCAATAATAGTATCTAAATAATGTAGAATGTTGTCAGGATTAAATGAGATCCCGTATGTAAGAATTTATAGTTTGGTGATAGTTTTATAAAGGCTTTTTTATTGATGTGATTTATAATTTTTATCATAATTTTTTAATTTTAAAATTAGTTTTTTAATTAATAGACTTAATTTCGTGAAGTTTTACCAAAAAATTTAGGTTTACCAAAATGGGGTAGAAAGTACGGAGAGTTCTCATATACCCTGTTATCCCCAACATGGTCTACCCATTAATGACTTTTCCCTTTATTGCAGTACATTTGGTACAATTAATGATCCAATATTAACAAATTCTTATTAACTAAATTCCATAGTTTGTAATAGGGTACTCTTTTTGTGTTGTACATTCTATGAGTTTTGAAAAGTATATGACATGCATCCATGATTACAGTACCATACAGAAGACTTTCACTATCCTAAAAATACTTTATATTTTGCCTATTTATTCCCCAAAACTCTGAAAATCACTGTTCTTTTTATTGTATCTCTATTTTTGTCTTTTTCAGAACATCATATAGTTGCAATTACATCTTTCATATGGCCTTTTCAGATTGGCTTCTTTCATTTAGCAAAATATATTTAAGGTTTTTATATCTTTTTATTGTCTGATCACTTGGTTTTCTTTATCTCTAAATAATATTCCACTGTCAGGATGTAACACAGTTTATTTATCCATTTACCTACTGAAGGAATCTTGATTTCTTCCAGGCTCTGGCAACTATGAATAAAGTTGCTATTGGATATAAGTTTCAACCATTTTAGTAAATACCAAGGAATGTGATCGCTGAGTCCTAACATTAGAGTATGTTCAATTTTTTAGAAAATGCCAAAGTATTTTGTGAAGTGACTATATCATCTTGCACTCACATTAGCAATGAATGAGAGTTTCTGTTGCTCCACATTATTGTCAGCATTTGGTATTGTCAGTGTTTTGGATTTTGGCCATTCCAAATGGTATATGGTGGCATTTCATTTATCTTTTACTTTGTAATTCCATAATGGCATATCATGTTAATCTTTCTCTCTCTCTTTCTTTCCTTCTTTCTTTCCTTCCTTCCTTCTCTCTCTCTCTCTCTCTCTCTCTCTCTCTCTCTCTCTCTCTCTTTCTTTCTTTCTTTCTTTCTTTATGCTATACTATTCTATCTTGGAAAATAGGTGAAATGAGTCCAGAATAAAGATGGAAGATTTTGTTTGGGCGATTAGTGTAAAAGTGTACATACATTATGACAAGATATCAAGTAACAGAATAGAGAACATATATTCAAGACTGGTGAAGCATAGTACATATGATGAGGCATAAAAGAGATTAATTTGATTAAATACTTTGAGTCACAGTTTTGTAGGACCTTAAGTAATTTGCTAATTTGTGATCCTTATTTGCTTAATTATAGGTTTTAGAAAAACATTACAGATGGAGTTGAAAGATGGATTTGTTATGGAGAAATTCAGAAATAAATGATTAGACTATCACAATGGTCCAATTTGAGATGATAAAGACCTTAATCATGATTATGGTTGAGAGAACTATGAAGAGTGATCAAACTTCTGGATAGTTTTTCAAATAAGTTCAATATATCTCTGTATACTCAATTCCAGTATAGAACAGATATTTTTTAGAAGATAATATGTTCCAAATTGAGCAGATGCCTAAAACATTTCCAAGTAGCACTGAATTTTGTTCAATATGTTGAGGCTACATGTTTGATGTCCAAGAGAAATTCAAACCTTCTGAGAGACATGAGATAAGGAAGGAGTAAAGGAAATCTATGTTGGCGGGTTCAATGGAGAAATGACATTTAAGGAGGAGAAGGTGATTAACTACATGAATGCATAAAGTGCCACATGAGATAAAAAGAATATATGCCTAGTTGAAGTTTAATTTTGAATCTGATAGTTTTGAGCCGGTCGATTTAGAATTCTCACAAAACCTATTTAGTTAAAGAATGAATGTGAGGTATATAAGTTAAGGCAGCACATTTAAAACTGTATTTTAAATATACTTTTTAATACAAGCAGAAGTAAAATTATGTTGTATTATAGCAAGGTATAACTTTTTCAGAAAGTAGTTCTTCGAATGAAAGAATTGAGCCTGTTTGTTAATAGGCCAGGACATATCTGGTAGAAATAGAAATAATAGAAATTGTCCATTGCTTTTTTAAGTTAATAATTAATCTCAAAGTTATATTATTACTTATTTAGAGTTCTTTGATTGTAAGGAGCAGACATGGAATCAGATTAAGTTAAAAAGTTAAATACTAAGAAATAATATAATTTTGATTCTCAAAATTAAAGATTTCGTGGGAAAGAAGTAGTCCAGAAAAGGTAGAGGACATGATTTTCTGAGTCATTCAGTGAGAAAGAATAAACTGGAATCTTTTTCCATCTGCTTAAAATTGAGATTCTCAGGAAATGATGATAATAATGCATATGGATTAAACATCAACACAGTCAGTAGGAGAATGGAAGGCAACATGATGGACAATTCTCATTGACTGTGTGAAAAGATTGACATTTTTTTTAAAGTTGAATTAAAAATTTTTAAATCAATAATTTATTTTTAAATTATCCTAATTTAATTTGCATATTAATAAAATTCAAGAAATTCATTAATCCTTATTTTCATCTTATTTCCAGAGAAGATGGAAGACAATTGACTGCATCTATATACTGTAATCTCTAATTTACAGTAAAAATAATCTTGCTTGCTCAATTTTTTGGTGAATCCTAGAAATTCCAAACATCTTTTCCTATAACAATCTCCCTATCATCTCAAAAATCAGCAATATGTAATATATTTATAATGATTTCATCATCTATTCATTCAATAAATATGTAAAAAGCATCTTCTACCGGGAAGAAATAAATATTTAAAGAATGACTTTTATGTGACAGGCATGCTGTTGTATTTAATCATCAAAGACATGCTTTGAGACAGGCATTAATGTCACCAAGTTATTAATAAGACAAGTGAAATTCAGAAAGATTAAATGATATCCTTAATGGTACTTAATATGTAGGAAGAAATTTAATTTAAATAAAAAGTTCTTTACATGATTTCTATTATTTTCTGCTAGATTATGTAGATAATGCGAATATCAATATCATGCTGCCTTTAAGGAACTCATATATTAGTTAAATAAAGTACGTAACTAAAAATTATGTATTAAGTTCAGAAGTGCTGTATAAAAATTATAGATATTATTTCAGGGGAAGAAGGGATTATTTTGCTAAGGGACAATGGATCAAAGGATTCTTAATGTAAAGTTTGCCATTAGATGACAACAATTATTGTTAAAGACACATATCCAATGGAAAAATATTCAAGATGAAAGGAACATAGTGTTAAAGTGGTTGGATAGGATCTTTAGCCAGAAATTAACATGCATGGCTTCTAACATAAGAATGATGAACACATTTTTAAAAACTATTTTAAATAAATCAACATACTAATTCTATATACAAAGGGAGAACATATTTTACTATCAGCAATCCCTAAAAAAAAAAAAATCATAGAATTTATTTTCACTAATATGCCTAATAAACCACAATCACATAATATTAGAGATTGTAGGAGAAAGTTTCCATTCTACATTTCCAATAAAGGCAAATATAATCAATTTCAATTAAAATAATTCCTATTTGAGTTTAGCAAAGAAAAATCTTGAGTTTCTATAATTTAATCATGTTCTTAAGATATAATTTTAATTCATTTTTTTATGAACTCTCCTCAAAATTTAGTAAATATTTTCAGCTTATTTCTTTCTGATTTTTTTTAGGGGGACATATTTTGATTTTATTTTCAATAATAGCAATTTTGAGCCAGAAAGAAATCACTGTATCCTAGGAAATGGTTTGCAAATGCTTTATCTCTAATGGCTATTTTTTTTTTATTAGTTTCAAGTACACAGTACATTGATTTTTTTTTTTTTTAATTACTTTGGGGCTAAAGAAGAAGTGCTTTTCAAATCTCAGAGAATTTTATAAAAAATAAAGGTAGCATTATATCTGTTACCACTTTGCACTCTACTTCTTCACAGAAATGAGGAGGCCAAGTCATTTGGGGATCTGGGCTTTAATTTTCTTACAAGAAGGTTATTTTCCAATATTGGACAAATATAGAGTTTTCCAAAAAGGCATATTTCATTCAGGTTGTACAATTAATGTCAAGGTCCCAGAAGGTCATTATTCCTTTCAAGTCAGTCAGAATGACATCTGCCTCAAGCATCCTAGAGGCACTGCTGATTGTTCTAGTTTTATGGTAAAAATATAAGCTTTTCCTGTAACTTTGGATTTAAGTCAGTAACTATTCAGTGGTAGAAGGAATGCATTTGGGAAGAAGTAAGAAGAAATATCAAACACATTTGCTTAACTAAAATATAATTAGATTGTAAGTAGAGATAGACACAAGTAAATATTAAATAAGTATGGTTTTAGGCTTCAAAATGTCACTGGTGAGTTAGAGGAAATAGTAAAGGGAAAACTGCGAGTCACTGTTTCATGACTGGATTTCCGTATTTTATAAAATATTTTATATAAATTTATAGCCTCAAAAGAGAACTCCTAATTCACTATGAATTTGCTATGATACTTGATATTCCTATTGTTGTTTTTGCTGTTGTTATAGCTCTGGCTCAAGCATAGACAAAAACTTCACTTTCAATTCATTTGTGCAGCTATTTTCCTTATACTGTGCTTAGTGGGGAATAAATAAAGTAGACAGGATTTTTTTTCTTTTGGAGAAGTTGTAGAATATCTAAACTAAAATAGAAAAGTGCAGATTCTATGATAATCTGGAAATGTGTTTTCTAAGCTTTCTTTGAGTTAAAGCCTTAGAAACAAACAAACAAAATAGCCAAAATAAGAAAAATCTCACTAGTCCTCTTGCACTTGGGAAATAATCTATTCCATCTCTTAAGAGTATGGGTCACAAGGAAGCCAAATCATGAGATCACATCTGAGTTAATTTAGTAACTCTCCACTACAAAATACACAATTGTCTCAAAATTGGAAGCAGAACACTGATGCAGATATGGCTATAATTCATAAAGCCCATTTCTAGATGTACAATATGATATGAGACCAGATGCCGGGTTCTGCAACCTACTGACAATTGCAGGTGGCTGATTTTAGAGGGCCTGAAGAGGTTGCATAGCTTTTAACTACATTATTTGCTTGGCTTAAAAATAATCTCTTTATTCAACTCAGATGCATAAGGGATAAGTAATTAACTTTAAATTTTTAATCATTGTTTAGCCTATCTAAGGCATTCTTCATTTCTGTTAGTGTTTTTACCTCTCACATTTCTTTTTGGTTTTCTTAGGATTTCCATCTCTCTGCTTACCTCGCTGATCTGTTCTTGCATGCTGTCTACTTTATCCACGAGAGACCTTAGCATATTTATTACAGTTGTTTTAAATTCCTGGTCTTCTGATAATTCCAACATCACTGCCATGTCGGGTTCTGATGCTTGCTCTGTCTCTTCAAATCGTTTTTCTGTCTTTTGCATCCTTGTAATGTTCTCTTGATAGGCAGACGTAACATGCTGGGTGAACAGAACTGCTGTAAATAGGCCTTTAGTAATGTGGTGTGAGGTATAGGTGCAGGGGCAGCATTCTGCAGTCTTATGATCAGCTCGCAGGTTTTTGGAGAGCCTGTGCCTCTGGACTGAGAACTTCACAAGTGTTTCTCAGCTTCTTCTCTCCTTTGGTGGGCGTTTTTCTCTCTCCTTGGAGTGGTCTGGAGCTGGGCATTTCCCTTCTGTAGGTCTGTCAGGCTTAGCTAATTCCTTAGCAAGCTGGGCTCCGGTTAATGTTCCCCACGAGCACAGGCCTTAGTAAGAACAGAGGAACCTGGGATATTACAGTCATGGTTCCTCTTCCCGTCCCAGAGTTCCTGAAGTTTTTAACTCGCAGAGTTGTCCATGCTGAACCTTCAGCAATTCACCAATTACATATCAAGTTCTCTTACCCGGGCACTGGTTTCCATAACTTTCTGTCCGTGAGTCTCTGCTCTGGTGAACTGTGACTCTGTGTGTTCACCTTTCTGTCTCTCCAGTCTTGCAGGCAGAGGTTTACCCTGTGTCATACTCTCTCTTATGGAGCCAAGATGAGCTTCAGTCTATTCGGCTTTTTATTTATTAAGATAGAGTGGAGACTTCCAGGCTCCCTACATGCGGAACGGAAAACCAGAAAAAATAATTCTTTTTTGACTAATCCTTTTACCAAACATAACTTGGTCTTATTTATAAATCAAAGTATCTAGTAGGAAATTAACCATCGTTTCACTGTTGTCATAGTTTTCCTTCAAACTGTATCAATCTAAACTACAAATAATCTTTCTACATTCACTATGATTTTTACAAATTGCTTGAGCCTCCCATCACGGCGCCTCTCATATAGAGTTTTAGAAACTCTAAAATGAGAACTGTGTGTTATGTGATCATTGTATCAAGTGGCAGGAATATCAAGTCCAGAAGATAAGAATTGAGGGATGATAATCCTACAATATTTCTCAAGGGCAGTTAGTTCTTGATGTTCCTATATTACTATAGTTCCTGCTGCATGAACAATCCATTTTGAAAGTTCTTTCCTGTCCTACGTTATGTTAATATTTGCGACAATTAGCCACATAAATGGAATGGAATTATATATGGAACTTCCACATAATAATAGTAATAATTTAATTCAAAAACATGAAGCTGACTTTTCACATTATCATTCAGAAATCTCTTTATCTGCATTGATTAAAGGTTGTTCAATTTCAAATACAGATATTATGTCTTGAATCTTTGCTAGTCCAAAAGTGAATTACATTTATAAGCTACTAAAGTTTTTTTTTTTTTAAATGTGAAAATATGAAATCATGGTTGATATCTTGCTGTAAACATTTAACATTTGTTATCTTATTTCACCAATAAATATTGTGTGGCTAGTCACTATAAACTACATATTATTCTCCTCAATTTTTGATTAAGCTTGCTAGGTAATTAATTATAATTAAATTATGTTTAAGACCATGGGCTTAGGAGCAGACAGAACTGGGGTTTTTTAGATCCTAATTTCAACATTTTGTTGATGTTTAACTTTCAACAATTTACCCAATCCCTATAACCCTCAATTTCTTCATAGAGTTTACAGGTAGATTAAAGTGACTACGTATTTCAATAAAGGTAATGAAACTTTTTGAAAAATATGGCTCTAGATAACCAAATCAAATTTTATACATATATCCATCATTAGCTTCAATAATATTTACATTGAGTAAAAAAAGAAAGAGAGAGAGAGAGAAAGAAAGAAAGAAAGAAAGAAAGAAAGAAAGAAAGAAAGAAAGAGAAAGAAAGAAAGAAAGAAAGAAAGAGGGAGGGAGGGAGGGAGGGAGGAAGGAAGATAAGCTCTAAGGAAATAACCAAAATTCCTCTTTAGGAAATAAATATAAAATAATTCAATTTCTTTTTAAGTGTAGGAGATACGTACACAGGTACAATTGAAAAGAGTATAATTTAAATTTTTATAATTAAAATATTTTGATGCAAATTTTTAATATCAATTATTGTTTTTTTAATCAGTTGAGAACATTATTTTCAACTATTTAGCTTTGAAATTATATAGTAAATTAGGGAAACCTAAATATTTACTCTTAGAAATAGGAACTTTTTTTGGAAAGAAAAAAATTAAACTGAGTACACAAGATAAGAATCATGTAGATTTTCTTGTAGAAGATATCATTATTAATTCTCTTTTAGAGATAAAGAAATTGAAATGTAAGGTAAGTAATATATCCAAAGACACAAAGGCAGTAAGTACCAAACTCATATTATTGTCAAAAATGTGTGTGAATCTGGAGATAGGTATGTTAATTATCAAAATTAGGAAACTTAGAGGGTAAATGTTAAAATATATTTCAACTGTTAAATATCCTCAAGAATTTATTTGTATCTCTGTCACAATTCCCATTAAGAATCCTAGCTGATCTTCTTAGACATGTTAAGATGATCTGGAACAATAGAGTGTTTCTGAGGCAGAGAGGTTCACAAGGTTTTATTAGATCCCATGGAAGAACATCAGCTTGTTCCAGGCTCCCATGAAAAGCTAAGAAATTATCTCAGGAAAAATCCCCTTAAAGTGGATCTTTCAACACTGACAAGGAGATAGAGCAATAGTTGGTGTTAGAGAGGTTTGATGATGTTGAAAAAACATGAAAATACATTCCAATTAAATCAACAAGGTTAGTTAGAAGCTAATAATCATATGCCTCACTACCAGAATAATCCCTTGGAATTTTAATCCCATCTTCAGGGAGAGAGAAAAAAATGTGGTGAAATCTTAATTTCCTGAGATTATTGTTGAAGGAGAAAATTCTGATAAGTGTAATGCTGAGAGATCAAAAAGGGGATGTTGATGTGATGCAATTATTACTAAATAAAAGAAGGAGCCACCACCTTTAGGATGGAGTAATACCAATATTAAGTGTAGGAAGCAGCTACCATTACCAAGCCTTAGGAGAATTAAAGGGACGAGGTGGGATATCATACCTAGAAGATCACGGGACGGGTGCTGGCTCCTCCTGAGAGGGAATAAATGGCACAGCAGGAGCTGGAAAGACAAAAGAAGTTTGGAAATTTCAGCTTTAGATTCATTCTCTTGATGGAGCAGCACTGAAAGGACATGTTTGTTTGTTCAAGATATTAAATGTCCTTTAATGTCTTGAAAACTATTGTTCTGTGTATTTTATCTAGGGTTTAATATTTTTTTTTTTCAGGAAGATTGGTTTCGACTGGCATTGGAAGTCCAGAAGTTGCTTGCATTAGAATTGATTTACAAAATTCAACAACCTTGAAAGATGTTATAAATTTTAGCTTGGTCCCAAATATGTATGGAAAAAAAGGCTCATTCGGTGACATACGAGCTTATATAAATTATTATTATTATTTCAATTAAATATTAGTTAATATCTTGTAAACATTTAATTCAAGTTAATTACATTATTTTTACAATTTAAATTAAGAGCCTTATAATCACATAAAGGTCACATTGTAGATGACTTGGTAAACATTTTCTTAAATTACCAAAAAATACATTTGCTTCATTTTCATAATCAGAAACCTGTGATTTACTTAATTAAGTCCCCTGTATCCAGAGTTTTATCCTAAATTGAAAATAAATGAATGTTTAGTTGCCTTGGCGTTTACGTTTAATCTTGACTCAGGAGTTTTATGTTTATACTTTGGTACAATTAGAAGACTTCAATACTGGTTTTCTCATTTCATATGTCATTTCAGTTACTAGTTTCATCTCACTACTGACAGATTTTTATTTGTCTTTACCTTACCTAAATCTAAAGCGAATATACAAGATGGTTTTACTTTTTTTTGTTAATATTTAATTAACTTTTTTTGCCATAAATTGATTAACTTCTCGACTGGACTCTCCCTCTGCTTTACACTGACTTTAAGAAAATTTAATTTTGTAGAAAGCAACATTTAAATTTAAATAATAAACATATAACAAATTATTAAAAAATCCATAGTTAAGAATGTCAAGAAATTACTTAAAATTCCTTCTCTTTAGTTAAACAAAGAGTCAAACATCATAAACATCAGAGTTATTTCTCGTAATCAGTCTCATCTTAATATCCTTTTTACTTACAATATTTTCATAATAAAGAAAGAAAAATGAGACTGAATCTTCTGTTCCTCTGCAGATATGTAAGCTTTTATGTATTATCTGGTAATTTTTTGAAAACCTAACCTGAATATATACTTTTTTTTACATCATTTACTGTTACCACTGACTAGATGAAGATAAATACTTAAGTTAAAAAATGATATAACCAATGTTAAATCGTATGTACATTCATCAAACTATTTTGGAGTTTCCTACACAAGTCTATCTTAAGCACTGAGGAAAAGTTGGAATACAAAAGTTCTCTACTCTCTACTCTCAGGAAATACTCAAACTATTAAGATTTTTATATTTCTTTGGAATAACTGCCATATAAAAACAATGTATAAGTAAATAAGAAAGAAACCACAAAATAGTCATTACTGAATAAATGTTTCAAGAAAGTTAATGTAGAGAAGGGGAAGCTTAAAATGGGTAAGAGTTAAATAGCATATCACTAGGCCAGATGCATCAGGTAGGAGGAAGCGGAGAGCATTCCAGGAAGAGAAAGCAGAACTGAAACTGTGTAGACATCAAGAAGCATGGACCAAGTCGCTCAGCAAAACTAAAGCACAAATATCAGTGGGAATTGAGTGGGAAGAGATGACACTTGGAAAGAAGAAAAGGGCAGGTTGATGAAGCTCTTTGAACATAACAGTAGATGGATTTATCTTGCAGGGAAATGCAAACACAATAAAAATTTGTAAACAAGAGTGTGACATGATAAAATGTGTATGTTGGTTGTAGTGAAAACAAAGATTCAAAGGAGGACAAGACTGGAGGGAGGGAACAATTAAGAATATGCAAAACCATGTTTTAGTGTTATAATACTTTTTACTCTAAGGGCATTAAAGGCTTTTAAAAATTCATGTGAAATATAAACCCAGAATATTCTGTATTTTTAGATTACAGAATCAAATAGCAAAGCAAGAATCCCAAATTCAAAAATGTATTCTAAAGAAGAAGAAAATTATTTTTTTCCGTAAGTGGAAACATATATTCCAATAACATCTGATCAATTGGTTTCATTAATAATGGCAGATAGTGTTTCCAACTGACTATTAAATGTGAATCTGTCAGGTTTCATTATTATTATTAATGTTTCAGTCCTTCAAAGTCAAAACAGCCTATTCACTAGATAAGATCAGCTATTCTTTGTTCCTGACATTACAGTTAAAACAACTCTTTTCAACTGTTTAATATTGATTTTTGAAAAAGATTATAATAAAGACAAAAATTAGTTATAAAATATACATTTACAATGGAATGTGAATCTGGAAATGAGGAAAAATCAATCATAATCTGAGAAGAAATATTACTTTTCAAAATAATGTTATACTTTTTAATATTCAGCTATTTATCTTGTTTTTATTTTTATTTTTTGCTTAAAATCAGTTCATAATTTTTGAACTATATGATCTTCATATAGATAACTTAATACACAGTACAATCCTAGCATATATAACACGATTTTGAATTAGAAGTAACCAGTGATTGAGCTGTATTTATTATGTTGACTTCCAGAGCAGTCGATGGTCATAATGACCTTGTTTCTTTGTTAAAAAAAAATATATATATATATATATGTGTCTATATATATATATATACACACATATATATATACTTTGAAAGTGCTCAGTTTTTATGTTTTTATTTGTTTTGTGTTGTTTTGAGACAATGCTCCATAATTGTATATTTTCGATGCAAATATTTTAGATTGTTTAAATGTATAAGCAAGGGAAGTTGAAAATAATAACAAATTAAAATAGTACTTAAGATATTTATTATAACAGAATGTAAACATTATCCATCTAATTATAGGATTTCTAAACAAATGTGATTTTTTTCTTTTATGAAAATAAAACTTATTTTATGAGAAACTATTTGAAGTTGTATTCTCATACAAAATAGTATTATTTCATTGAAATCATAATGCCATTTCCAAATTAGTTAGCAAGCAAAAAATGACCCATGTTCTGTTCAAATCTGATGGTTAACTTTATGGCCCGCTTGCTGTGATTATCTGAAAGAATAATGACACAAAGGATTCTGAGGGGATGAATAAAATCCTCACATTCCCTTCGGAGAATGAGAAAGACAAAATATAAACAACTAATAAATGGTATAAACTCATTTTTGTGAAGCTTTTGTTGGTCACAGTTACTTGAAACGGGCGAGTCAGTTCACCTGATTCTGTTATTACAGGGACATCTCTCAGAAAAGGGAAGAGTTAGTGATGAAAAAGAGAAATCTTGAAATTACACAATTAATTATAAGGCATTTCTCCTATGGCTATATATTACAGCTAGGAGAGCCTGAGCTTAAAGGTTATATTACTAATTCTCTGTTCAAATGGAACTTTTATTACCCATTAAATATCACTCAGTGTGTGCTTATTTTTACCCTTGACTTAGAAACTGTGAACCTGAGACATTAAAATGGGTTAGTGGATCTAAATCAGACAATACATAAAAACTCCCGACTAATTGGTTTTTATAAATTGTATGGCATTCAGATATATTCAAAAATGAATATATAGCTTCATGGAGAAAAAAGTTCAATAAACATGTGATATATAATAAGAAAGTTATAAAATATCAATTCTGATACTCATATTTCATTTAACATCTCTATCTCAATAATTACTGAGCTGCTTCTATAGTGAAGAAACTCCCAGTATGTCCATCTGTTGGTAGTCTTCCATATGTACCATCAGAGATCTTAAGTTTTATAGAAATGCTTATTTTATAGGAAATGTTTGTATTGTGCAATAAAAAGGGAAATGAATATCCACTGGCCTACAAAAAAGAGTACAGTTTCCCCATGAACAATGTGGGGTTATCGCGCTGAGCCCGCACAGTTGAAAATCCATGTATAACTTCTGACTTCCCCAGACCAGCAGCCTTACTGATAAACAGACTTTTAACACATTTTGTATGTAATACGTTACATATACTGTATTCTTACAATAAAGTGAACTACAGAAAAGAAAAGGTTACTAAGAAAATCATAAGGAAGAGAAAGTACATTTACAATATCTGTTGAAAAAAATCCACGTGTTAGTGAACCCGCATAGTTCAAACTGCGTTGTTCAAAAGTCAACTGTAAAATGCTAATGAAGGTACTCAGGTGAAAGCCCTGCGACAGCTGGGGTATGTCTTTCTCACTTTTACATATTCAAAGTGTGAAAATAATTGGTCACTACATAGATACTATGTATATAATAGTGAAAAAATAGAAAGCTTATCATTAAACAGCACGCAAGTGTCTGTTAAGGATACATACCATCTGGAGGCTGGTAAAAAAATACCGAAGAAGTTAAGAAGTGTAGTGGGGTCAGAGGGCAGACAGTACAAAAAGAGGCATCATGAAATTTTTATTTTCATGTTTGAGTCATATAGGCTTTATCCCATGTACTTTAAATACTAGCCCATCTATTTATCAGCTATCATCTATCTTTCTACCTATCATCTATCTATTTATCTACATAATCTATATACACACACGTATATGCACCAGGGTCTTGGATAACTACTGCAATGAAATTACTCAACAAACATTAAAGAAATTAAGAATTTTAAAAATATTTATATGATTTTACGGTGTAGTACCTCATAGTATGTGTGGTCAATGAAGTTTGACGTTTCAGTATTCAAGAGAAAGTCACAATGAGCACTCCTTCGCATCCCACATTGTAAGAGATTATCTACGTAAATGGATAAGGCTCTTGCATGTCTTTTCTAGAACTCCACAGTGTGCATTCCCAAATTATTTTAAACAACCATCATATTTATTATTGGTGATTTTAAATTTATATGTTGTTTCTTCCTCTAGAACAAGTTTTGGTATCATTCAAATTAAATTGACATAAAATGTAACTCATGTCAATTAGGACATCACATGACTAGTTTGATGCTACTGACCCTATGGCCGCCTGACTTAGGTAGAAACGATTTTCTATGCTTTAGCTACATGAATTTTTTTAACATATCATTTATATGAATCATATGTTAAATCATATAAAACATATGATTTATATTACAAGTAAAAATGCACTTGATTGAAAAAGTATACCTATTATTTAAAACTTTATTACACATACGAGGAAATGGAGAATAAGTATGCACTGTCTGTTTTCATAAACATTATCCTCATGAAGTAGCAATAAGCCAAGTATTTCAGAATAACTGGAGATCCTTGCCACTTGTAGTGTACTATAGAAAACAAGCCAATCATTTTTGAAATCATTAGAAAAAACATTAATTACCCATCTGCTATTTCTCTTAGAAAATGATGGTATAATTTAAGCAAGAGTTTATTTATTTTTAGCCTGCTGCAAATAATTTTTAAAAATTAGAGTGATTCATAAAGTGTAGCACTTTATCAATAAAAATATGTGCATTAATGTCCTTTAAATAAAGCTTTTATATTAAACTGGTAAAATATACTATATGTAACATAGAGATTGTAAATTTCTCTTGTTATAGTAAAAGTTATGTTTGCTTAAAAAGAAGTTTTGTTCTTAAAACTCCTTGTGTAACCAGCCAACATTTTTATATTTAATAAAAAATAAAATCACATTTAAGAAAAAGCATTTCCTGGAAACACGTTTAATTTTTTAAGTCAGGTTTATTTTGATATAATCTATGTATGATAAAATTCACCCTTTTTTTGTACAGTACTATGTGTTTTGACAAATGTATATAGCTGTATATGTACTACTACAAACTCGTCACCCTCCTAAAAATATACTTGATGTCTTTTTTTAATGAACATTTCTTCACAACCACTAAACTCTTTTGTCCCTATGTTTGTACAATCTCCAAAATGCCTTACATACCCATTCAGTATGGAGTGTTCAAAGTTTGGTTTCCGTCACTTTGAATAATTTATTTAAGATTAATTCATATGCTGTGTATTTTAGTAATTGGTTCCTATGTATTGCTATGTAGTATTCCATTGTGTGAATACACTATATTTATTCACTAGATGAAAGACATTTGGGTTGTTTCTAATTCTTGAAGATTATTAACACATTTTCAATACAAATGTGTGTACAGGTTTTTCTGTCAACATAAAATTTCATTTATTTGGGGTAAATACCAAAAAGTAAAATGCTAGATCATATGACAACTGTATGTTAAACTTTAAAAAATTGCCACATACTTTTCGAAAGTACCATTCTTCATTCTCACCATCAAGTGTAAGAATTCCAGTTATCCAATCACATGAAAATATGTGGTAACAATGACTAATAATACTGAACATCTTTTCATGTGATTGTTGGCCATCCATGTATTTTCTTTAGTAAATTGTTTAAATCTTCTGTTAATTTTTCAAATTACATTGTTATTCTTATATTCTGAGCATTTATTATCTATTCTAAATATAAGTCCTTGAGTAAATGTAAAATTTGCAAATATTCTCTCCTAGATTATGAGATGTCTTCTCATCTTTTTTTAATATTGGCTTTCAAAAAAACCCAGATTTTTGAATTTTTTGAATTTTAATGAAGTCCATGATATCATTTTTATTTTTATTTTTATGAATTGCACTTGTGTCTTAATGTCTAACAATTCTTTACCTAACTTTAGATTACAAAGACATTCTCTTAAATTTTCTTAAGGAAAATTGATGGTTTTGAGTATTACTTTGAGGTTTGTAATACATTTTAAATTACTTTCACAAGCTCTGATCAATGGCTATTATTCACTTTATTTTTACGTATAGATATCTAATTTTTTAGCACCTATTGTTGAAAATATTCTTCTCCAATAATTGCCATTTCCCCTTAGTGAAAAAATCAATTAACTATACATTTTTAAAACTATTTTTTGTCTCTATTCTGTTCATTTATCATAGATGCCTAAATTAACTGTTTATGGCTTTATAAAGTCCTAAAATCAAATAGTATAAATTTTTCAACTTTGTTTTTTTATTTTAAAATTATTTGGACAACTGTGCTTTGCATGTATTAGGAGTTTTTTTTTTTATTGCAATGTGTATTCAATTGTAGATTTTTTTTGCAATAAAACTACTTTTGAGAAATATATCATAAATGGAGATATGTTAAATACATAAAAGCTCTGAATTTGGCAAAACACCATTTAAAAAATTGGTGCTTTTTGTGATTATTTATTGTGAGAAATTTAGTTTGCTTTTTAACCCATTTTTATTTTTTACATTTTGTGACAGTAAAAGTCGAGATCAGCTGTGCAATCTATCTTGATTTGTCAGAGAATCAATAGCAAGTCATTGCAATTATATTTTTCAGGTTAACAAATATTCTATTAATGACATGCAATAATTATAAATTAATTACTATGAATTAAACATCTGTTTTCAAAGGAAGTCTTATTATAAAAATGGAGTTTTATGTCTTTTGCATCAGATATGATTGACTTGTTTATGGACCATTTTTTACATTTATTAATACAATTAAGAAAATTTACACACACATGAATACCACTTTGCTAATGCAAAACACGTTAGACAATTTATTTTTATTTTTTATGTTTTCTTCCATTCACTGACTCTAAATTGAACTGCTCAATACCATCTGCACTCAGATTTATCATAATATAAATCTTCCTTAGTAGAAAAAAGATATTTACACCATGCCAAATTTTCATCTATTGGAACAAACTAATTCTTAAACTCACAATATTTGAAAATCCATCCTGCTATAGAACTCTTTTCTTTTTTTTCTTTTTTTTTAAGCGAGGCAATGCTTTGTTAACCTGACAGATTGCAAAAACCTTGTCAGTTTACAATCCCTTATTTTTCTTTTTTTTATTTTTTTTTACACCTACAGCACCTGGTTGGAATTCCTACAATCCCTTATTTTTCTTTTTTTTATTTTTTTTTTACACCTACAGCACCTGGTTGGAACTCCATTTTTTTTTCTTTTCTTTTTTTCTTTTGATATGAGATATTAAATTTTTACAGGATTAATAAAAAAATAATTCTATTTCTCTGTTCAACTACCTCATTTCATTTTGGGGATTTTTAGAGATATAGAATCATCATCAGAAACAATAGCTGAAATACTGGTTTACTCTTTTTGTGGTTATAGATAATATTTAGTATTAAATAATTATGAGTATAGGGTGACAATTCCAAAACTTAAAGCCATTTTTGATATGTAAGATTTCTTGCATGAGAATAATTATTAATACAGATAAGAAAGGACAAATCAAATAGAACATTTGGTTCAGGATTAATGAATATATAAGCTGAGAGAAGGAACTTTTGAAATTAGAATTATAAAATACAAAAACCAGGCTACTATGAAAAATAACAAAGAATAACAGTAATATTATTTAAAAATTTAACATCAGAGACCTCACTACTCTCTCATCAAATCTATGTAGATGTGGCAGCTGGGGCTCAGTTCACTAGTCACTAATCAATCTCCTTATATTCCTGTGCACACTGCTTAGACTAAATTCTCCAGGCTCTAAATTCTCTTAGGCTCCGTTACACTTAGATGTGGCCAAGGATCTGAGTTCTTGCTAAGGGAATGTAAATAGAAACCCTAAGTGCCACTTCCAGGCCATGACTCTGAAGAGTCTGTCTCCCTAGATGCAGACACTGAGAAAACCATAAGGAATGACTGAGTGATAAGGTTTACATCCTTGAATGGCTATTTTATAATGAATAAGCCATTCCATTTGGGACTACTTATTATAGAGATTAGAATAATTCCCTTATTATTAGAGCAAATTTTGCTTTATTTCCTTATATTTGGTTTTACATATGAAGACATATGAAAGTCTGTCTCAAATTGTGTCATGAGTTTCCAGTTTATCATATCTGGCTGCTCTCAAGAAAATTTTTTGACATGAATTTTTCTGTCACTTGGAATAGATGTTTTCTGCTAAATTTTCAAGAAACACTTTGATCTATTTAGATTCGCAGAATCAGGCCTCTTGCTAGTTGCAGAGATGTATCATTCACTTTATGCTTTATGGTTGCTTTTTATCTATTTTGAAAGGTTTCATCTTTTCACATTGAAAATCAAATATTCGTATTTCATATAACTCTATCTGTTTCGACAACCATTTTCTTTTTTACTGAATTGCCTCTACATTTTGACATTTATCAGGATTCTCCTACCATGTCAATGATTTTCAGAGTGCTCCAAACTTCTTATCCCTACTTGATCTAAATGTTGATTTCTGTGCTTCATTTGCATTTTGAAATCAATTTTAGCTTTTTAAAATTTGTTTCCTTTTTCTCACCCTTTAATACAAGCATGCCTTTTCTTTTAGTATCCCATTTTAAATACATAATCTATATTCTTTTGTATTTTATTAAGACTGCCAAAATATATTGTAACATCTTTATTCTATTTATAAGTTTTCTTTTTAGAGTGTTTTTAGTCTCACACATCATTCGTGTGCTGAAGATATTTTCTCTAAAATTGAAATTTATTGTACAGTATGAAAAGCCTAGACTCTAAACTAGTTATTAAATTGTAGTACTTGCTCATTTTGGTGTAGAGTGATCTATGAAGCTATTGAACATAGGTTGTATTTATGTTTCTTTTTCATAGGTTGAATTAAATAAAAGATTAAATTACCATTATATCTTTCTCTTGGGCCTCAAGTTATCTCTGATTCTGCTTTGAGTGGTGTTCTCTGACATCACCACACCCCTATGTGATGTGAGCTGCTTTGCCTACCCTATTTTAGTTGGTGCTTATTGTGTTCACAGAGCTATAGGTTCTGAAACTGTCTACGAGGAATGGAGTTTAATATAGAAAATAGAAAAGAGGAAACACTTTTTGACATTTCAATTATTCCCCTATGAAGTAAGATAAAGGCAGTATGTTTCTCAAGCTCAAGAAGCCCTTGTGTCCTGGGTAGATGCAAACAAATGACATGGTTAAAGCAAAATTTCCTACTTTCACTCGTCCTTATGTGGTCTATTCAATCATTAAAAAAAAAAAAAAATGTATGATCATAGTCTTTGGTTGAGAAACTCTCCCCAGCATCTAGTTTTCTTCATTTCTTTAAGAGTCATTGCCATAGCAATGGACTGGCTTTGTGGTGTCTATGAATATGTTAATGGAAAGCTAGGAGAGTATATGTATGCAGTGCTGGAATGTCTCCAGTCTTGAACATATATTAGTCTTTCCAGTAAAATTTGTTAGCAGAGTCAGAGCAGCTGGTAAGTTATTGTCCTTCAAGTTTCAGAATGAACACTGCCTGTTCCAGTATGTGAAGAACTTCACCGTATTGTGATATCCTACATTTCGGGTATGTCTTTTTGTCTTGCCCTAGCACGTCCTAAAGAACTTTGGAAAGTTAGTATTTCCAAATAAATGAATCGATAATCAAGAAAAAATATTTCTAGTATCAGAATTTATACCAGGTGTAACCAGGTTGTCTGAAGC
>NW_006436300.1:671713-698504 GCF_000325575.1 Pteropus alecto | reverse complement strand
AAAAATAGCAAGCAATGAAATGAAAAACAACTTAATATTTGAAAACATTAATTTGAACACTTTAAGGAATGCCTCAAAGGAAAGTATTAATGGCCACATATTGTTGATGAGTTACCAAATTTAGAGTAGAACTTTATAAATATCCAATCAGAGAAGGAAATTTAAAAAGCATCTCTAAGAGATAAAAATGTTGTTCTCTGAAGTCTGATTTAACTTCTTCTGAGCATGATTTGATGCCAAAAGACCTTTCTTATACCACTCTGATGGAGAAAGGTATGATCTAGAAATATTTAAGCAAAATATTATTCAAGAATAAAGGTTGTCATTCTTAAGACTAAAAGTATTTCTAGAAAGTTGAGAAACCTGCTAGATAAAGAAACTGTATTTTAAAAGCCTTAATGTGAAAGTTTTGACAAAAAATGTTGGTTTAATATAATTTTTAAATAGGTATTTAATTCCAGAATTTGGAAAAATAACATTATAAGCTTGAGGACAGATGAAAGGAAAACAAAATAAAACAAAATTCAATAGAAAAATATGAAAAGCTAGAATTAAAAAATCCACATATTTATTATTTGAAGATATTACCAATAACACAACTACTTATAAAACCTTATGAATAAGGTACTATGACTAGTCTCATTTTCAAATGATGAAACCAAGATCAGAAAATTTACAAAAGATATAGTTAATAGTATTATTTCTAAGGAGAAAAGACTGAAGGATGAGGGAAACAGATAAGGCATTTTTATTTTCATTTAATGCTTTTCTGTATTTCATAGCATTTGAAAAAGAATATGGATAATGCTATAACAAATAAAAGTTTAATTTACAATAAACGTGTTAATTTGCAAATATTGAAACATAAACTGATATCTATACATATTTTTTATGGCATCTTAGGAACTTTATTGACTCAGTAATAGGTATAGATAATCTAAAATGTCCAGCTCGGTTTAGAGGAGGAAACAGTAAAATTTTCTGTAGGTTGTCATTTTTAAACAATCACTATTTTCCTGGTTTTTGTTTGTTTGTTTGTTTTTTAGTTCAAATACCATATGCAATACACAATTGGTACTGTAAGAAGAAAGAACCTAAACAAGCCATTAAGGCAAAATCCAATTTAATTCTTTCAAGTATTTCTCTCATGAATTTTAGGTGATAGAGAACTAGCAGTGAACGAAATAGACACGTGCTTTCCCTAAGTTATAGTACATTCTATTTGAGAAGACAAAGGATAAACAGAAAAACAATTATATAATGTAATGCTAGAAAGAATGATATGAGTATAATGCATTTGTCTTTTGAGGTCTTCTCACCGTTAATATTCATTCACCAACAAATACTTGAAGGTCAAACATGGAACAAAAGCTATTAGGTATTTGTATTGCTCTATATTGATTCAATAAGTATTATTTGGTTATAACAAGTGGTATAATGGGAAAAAGACCAACAGAAAGACAATGAATTCAATTTTATTGCTGGAAGAAAGGATTTGAACTGAACATCATCATAACATTTATACAGTGCTGGGCCTTCATTGTGCTCCCAATTAGAAGTGCTAAAGTGCTAATAATGTTAAAATATTTTGATAAAAGTCCAATTAAATTATTTGGGAAATAATCATTACCATTTTCAAAGTATTTTTGTTTGTTTTAAAGTATATAGACCTTTTCTAAAGAGGATTGGTTATATGCTATTCGGATCAGCAAGTACAAATATCTGATACAATCCTAAACATTTTATAATTGTTTTTTATAACTGCAGTTTATGCCTATTTTCCTGGTATCAGTCTGATATGGTTTTGCCTAGAGTTTTGTTTTTGTTTTTGTTTTTGTTTTTAATGGCTAACAATGACTAGTTGCATAAAATGAACCAACTTCATTTCTGATAATGTACAAAGTGCCCATGTTGTGGACAGACCTCTCACTTCAATAAATGACTTCTCTTAAAGATAAGCAGCAATAACCATCCCCTACCCTTTCTTTCTCTCATCTTGTCTGGACAAAGCATAACTAAGACTTCTGTTTTGTAGCCAGCAGATAGGCACTCAATAATTCAAAATGTGTGTGGATGGCAGCATCTAGCAACTACTAATTTTCTATGCTTGGGTGGTAATGGGAAAAATACTCAGCTACTTCTCTGCTGGAATGTAATTATACCAGAAAATTGGCGTATCACTAGTGCTGTAGCCTCTAAGATGCATGAAGCTGCCAGAGTGCCAACAGGCAAGTACATTGGGAAACAGGGAGAAATTATAGGCAGGATATGTGCCCGAAATGACAATGAGAATGGTTGAGCAGTTCTGCTTTAGAACTTAAAGGAAGTAGTCTAATCACTCTTATTGCAATGGTTTTGTCATTTACTCTGTAGTGTAAATATAAGACTATTTATTTTACTTTATGGAAATTATTTTGTATTACATAATAATCTTTTAAAATCAGATTGAACTGAAATGCACATTTATAAAAAAGTAAGCACTGAATTCTGTTTCTCAAGGAATTTGAAGATAAATGTGTAACTTTTACAATGTTTATCTAAATGTACCTTCTAACCTAGAATCAGGTAACTTCCTTAATCACTTTAGCATCTATTTCCAAAGTAGTAATAATTTTTAAGACTGGAAGTTGTCATTTAACTTGTGCAGCTCCAGAAGATGTGTTTATAAATCATTCTTACAGCCTGACTTTTCATTTAGATCAAATGACTGCTCTAATTTAATCTAACTCACTTTTGCTTTAAAATTTTCATTTACATCTATAAAAAGTAAAGTAATGATTGCTTATATGTATGTCAGTTCCGTTAGTGGAAGAGGAACTTCAAATTTGCTTAAACAATGTCAATTTTATATCAGCCTTATTAAATATTTCAATAAATATCAAATAAAAAATTAAGTTTCACAATTACTTGCTTTTCCTATTCAATTTTGCTAGCTTAAGTAAAGTTTAGGAAGTTCATTCTATAAAGGTTGAAATATCTAATATCATTGTGAAAATTTATAAATTCAGTTAAAAAGTTTAAGTTGACTTCAATCACCAGTTTTTGTGTTAAAAGAATTTTGTTAAAGTACAATATTATCATAACCATAATATTTTTACCAAATTAAGAATAATCCAGAACAGAAATATATTTTAATTGGTTGTGGTACATATATATTATAAATAATTTGTTACAAACAAATCATTTCTTCCAGTTGAAGCGGAAGCTGATTATAGAAATGTGTAGTTGACATTTGAAACATCTTTAGTTAAGTTACTTGTATTGAAAGGGAAGGCAGAATTTTTATTTCTTAGAAAAGTAAATTTCAAAAAAAAAATAAAAGAATATAAGTTAATTAAACAGGTTAGACAGAAAGCACACTTAAGTATCAATAATTAAAAGAGAAAAAAATTCTTAGAACTTAGAAATTAAAAATTGATTAAGTCAGCATTTAAAAAAAAAATTTAAAGGGATTATCATCAATGAGTAGGTGTTCAATAAGTAGAAACTATTATTATTTTATATCCATTATTGTCCCATTTCAACCCAACTAATTGTCTTTATCCATTCTAATCATTTACAACTTTTTATTTGACTATTCGGATTAACTGAAGAGTAAAAGTATTACACACAAGATTCCTTTAAAAATGTTTTTTTCGCAGGAAAATATAAAACTGATATGAATTCTAGATTATTCCCAGATTCGACTTTTTTCATTCATTGTTTTAATTTCATCCAATGACATTCATTTCAATAGAGATTGCAAGGTACAGAAGGGAGAAACAAGCCTGTTTTTTTATCAAAATATTTACTTTATATTAGAGAACTAGCTGCTACAATTCCAGTAGGTTTTCTAGGTTATTTGCCAAACATGAAGAGAATTGGAAATTAAATGTTAAGGATAGTTTTATACAATTGGCTTCTGTAAACCTTCATCAAATGACTTTGTACTTAATTAAAAATTTTACTGACTTTCATCTGTTCTTACTTTAATAAGCTCCTGGGCAAATTCAGCTTGTTTTACAGGATCACAGAAATTATTGTTAATGGTATTTAATGTAGGTTTTCTTCTATAAGATAGCATTCTTCATAATAACGTTATGCATCTTTTGAATCTCCTTATTCCCACAATTGTAGAGAATACATTATAAGAAACATTCTGTAGGAATTCAACATTTTTTATTAGAAAAATATTTTTAAACAGTATCTTAAAATTTCTAAGTAATAGTATGATAAAAAGAATACCACTCTGAATGTCCAGATACCCAAACTTTATATCACTCATTTGTTACTTAAATTTGATAAAGTCACTTAAGTATAAATGTCCTTGATTTATGAGTTCTGAAATGATAGTGTATAAATAGGTAATAACAATGTGCAAAATTTCTTCCGATTATAATATATTATTAATGTATATGCAATACAACTTTGGGTACATTTTTATCAGCCACCACAAGTTTCCTAATTTGTTTCCTTTTCTTTGTTAAATTTATTGGGGAGACATTGGTTAATAAAATTATATGGGTTTTAAGTGTATAATTCAATAATACATCATATGTATATTGAACTGTGTGCATATTTCAGAAGTTATAGCTAGATTTTTCTAATCTACAGTTATTAATTTATTGTTGATTTTTACTTCATTCTCCAGTGCGAATGTCCTAAGCCGTTTTGCTATTTACTTTTCCTAACATGATGTGTGATCTTTTATCGCATTGTCTTTGTTTATATTTCCATTTTCATAGAAGGTTTCTAGGTAGCTTTATATTTCTCAAATGATTATATATATTAAAATTGTGTTCATATACTTCTTCTGGAATTTTTTTTATTTTAATTTCATTAAAATAAATGTTCTCTTAAGTGTTTTAAGGTTTTAATCTTGAATATAAGTAACTTTCTTACTTAGTCATTCATTTGGATAATCACATGCACCTCTATATAACTTAACTCAGACTCCTTACATGAAAATTATAGGTCTTTTCTGTCAACCATTTCTAAAATAGTGCATTCTCTACACAATTACTTTGCTTTATTCTCTCCACAACTTGTACTACAACCTAACATTCTATACATTTACTTGTTTTTCTAGTTTATTTTGTCTCTTCACTAGTATAAACTGCTTGTAAAAAGAAATTTTACCTATTTTGATATCTGCTCTACCAAGTACTAGCTATACCCAGCCAGATATTTAATATGTCTTAAATATATGAATGAATTGACAAATCATAATTTAATAAATGAATGAATTTGTGGATGAATGAATACATAAATTAGGAAACAAAGAAAGGGATAATCCATTTATTTATAAGTAAAATACTGGGTATTTGCTATACGCCATAAAATATTTCTTCTTTCAAAGGATTAAAATTAATTAAAGTAAAAGAAAAGAAATTGTAAGTAGTGTAGAATGTAGTCATTCACATTCATGAAACAACAACCATGTGACTCTCTACTTCTCCACTTCCAAACACATGAATCTTCTCTTCTACTGTCTGCGGGTGATACACTGAGAATCTGTTCTTTATGTCACATCCAGGTTACAGCCCTGAAAATCAGTGCTGGGAAGCCTAGTACATTCTAAGTGAAGTGCTTGACTCCCTTGGCACTATTGCCAAGTGTCATAATTTATGTGCCAGTAAAGCTATGGATTTATAATTTGATTACAATGGAGTGCCATGTCAAAGATGAAGTCATGACTTTGCAAGGACTTTTAAGCCTAGAGTGTCTCTACCAGAAACATTGTTCATCCAATGCATAAATGAAAAGCAGCAAAACGTCTTAAAACTCTTTCAGAAACACTTTTATTCTACCACTTCTGGCCATTTTGAAATTGGTTTGTACATTTGCTTTGAGTTGTTGCTTTGGGATTTAAGAAACTGTAATCCAGTTTCTATATATACCTCCAACCATTGCAATCTGACAGCTTCAGTTTCCCCCTCTTGATTTCTTAGATTTTAATTTTCCCCTTATTTTTATCCTCATTTTCTTCTTTAGGTTGATGGTTTAGGAGAGAGATTTCTATTTTGTAACAGCCATGACTGAAATTCATCCCTAACAAGGCTAACCCCACATACCACCTATCCTGTGATCTTATGCAAGTTACTCAAGTTATCTGAGCCTAAGTTTCATCATCAATAAAAAATAAAAATAAAAATAAAAATATCTGGTAATATTTAACTTTAAGTGGTGCAGTCATATTAATAGAAGTAATATTTATAACTGCTCTAATATAGTCCTTATATGTATATCTTACAAATATTAAATACCAATCAAACACATATCTTGACCCCCCCAAAAAAGCCTCATAGATAAAAGAAATAAAGTAAATATACTTTTCCTGGCTTCAAATTATACTACAAAGCAACAATAATCAAACAGCATGGTACTGGTCAAAAAAAAAAAAAAAAAAAAAAAAAGACTCACAGACAAAAGGAACAAATTGAGAGCCCAGAAATTAACTCACATATATGTATGGGAAAATAATTTTTGACAAAGGAGCCAAAAATATACAATGAAGAAAAGAAAGCCTCTTGAAAAAGGGAGCTGAGAAAATTGGAAAGTCATTTGCAAAAGAATGAAATTTGACTGCTATTGGTCACCTACATGAAAATTAACTCCAAATGAATCAAAAATTTAAATAAAAGACCTGAAACAATAACTGGCATGGAAAACATAGGTATTAATATCATGGACCTTGGATTTAGAGAGAATTTTATAATTGACCTCAAAGGCAAAGGAAATAAAAGTGAAAATAAATGAATAGGATTATATTAAATTAAAAGGTTTCTTCAGAGCAAAAGAAACCATCAACAAGGCAAAGAGGCAACAAGGCAGAGGCAACAAACAAAATGAAAGAAGATATTTGCAAGTAACGCTCCTGATAAGGGGCTAATATTCAAAATATATAAAGAACTCATACAATTCAACAACAGCAACTACAACAGCAGCAAAAACAATCCAGTTAAAAAATTGGCAGAGAAACAGATATTTCTCCCAAGAATGGCCAATAGATATACAGCAAGATGCTCAACTTCACTAGCTATTAGGGAAATGCACATCAAAACTATAATGAGATACTACTTCACACCTGATAGAATGGTTATTATCAACAAGAAAGTAATAAGTGTTGGAGAGGTTTTTTTGGTTGTTGTTTTGTTTTTTTTTAAAAAAAGGAATCCTCATACACTGCTGGTGGGAATGTAATTTGGTATAGCCACTATGGAAAACAGTATGGAGGTTCCTCAAAAACTAAGAATAGAATTATCATGTGACCCAACAATCCCTCTTCTGGGTATCTACCCCCCAAATTTGAAAACATTTATCTATAAAGATATATGCACCCATGTACACTGCAACATTATTCATGGTGGCCAAGAAACGGAAACAACCAAAGTGTCCTTTGATATATGATTGGATAAAGAAGATGTTGTACATATATACAATGGAATATTTGCCATAAGAAAAGATGAAATACTACCATTTGTAACAACAATGATAGCTCTTGAGATTATCATGCTAAGAGAAATAAGTCAGACAGAAAAAGTTGAGAATCATATGATTTCATTCAGACGTGGGATATAAAACTGAAAGCAACAATTGAACGAGACAGATAAACAAAAACTCATAGACACAGACAACAGTTGAGTGGTTACCACAGGTAAAGCAGGGAGAGGAGGAGGTAGATAAGAGTAAAGGGGGTCAAATATATGTGATGGAAGATTTGACTTTGGGTGTTGAACCTACCACACAATGCAACATACAGATAATGTATTATTATATTTTACACTTGAAACCTATATAATTTTATTAACCAATGTCATCCCCATAAATTTAATAAAAATACTTTTTTTAATACAAAACAAATTATTTAACAGAAATAGCATTTTAGACTAGATCCAAAATAAAACATGGTAATTATAAATCTGCTAATCATTAGTCATAGTACTTAAAATAATACTTGTAAAATTTTCCAAAATTATATCAAGCTCATTTGTCATGGTAATAAAACTGTCACATTGTATTGGTTCTCTTACAATGAAATGTTCCAGTTGACAGTCACCCATCAGGATATAGCCATCAATCAAGGAAGTACTGGAAGACCTCCCTTTGTGTTGCAGCAATCTGCATCTTAGAAAATGTCTCCTCTTCTCTGTGATGTTTTCCCTGATCCCTAGAGTGAGAATTTATCACATCTGCCTTTGTTTCTCCAGAAGCACATTGCTTCTCTCTCAGAGTCCCAATAACATATGGTATTTAAAATGGATATGAACAAATCTGCACCATAATTGCTGTCCTGGATATTCCTTAAACAATAGGGCTATCATAAAAAAAAAAGAAAAAAGAAAAAAAAAAAAAGAAAGAAATCTTATCATTTGAGATGACATCCATGGATCTAGAGGGTATTATGTTAAATGAAGTAAGTCAGACAGAGAAAGAAAAATATCATATGATTTCACTTATATGTGAAATCTAAAGAACAAAATAAACAAGCAAACAAAACAGAAACAGACTCATAGAAAATGAACTGATGATTGCCAGATGGGAGAGGAGTTGGGTGTCTGGGTGAAAAAAGTGAAGGGATTAAGAAGTGCAAATTGGTAGTTACAAAATAGTCACAGGGATGTGAAAAGTACAGCATAGGGAATAGAGTCAATAATATTGTAATAACTATGTATGGTATCAGGTGAGTACTGGTACTAGATTTATTAGGGGGATCACTTCATAAATTATATAAATGTCCAACCACTATGCTATACACCTGAAACTAAAATAATATTGAATGTCAACTCTAATTGAAGAATAAAATTTTTTAAAAAACTTAAAAAAAAGAAAAGCAATAGGGTTGTACTTTTAAAAATCTATGTATTTGTCAAGTGATCAAAAGAGTCTTATAATTTCCTCTGCTTGACTAAACTTTAAACAGGCTTCTTCCTGACTCTAGATCCCTAACCTTCCTTTTTTTAGAGTATTTACTTTAGAAAACTTGAAATTGCAAACTTTATCTGCCCTTTGAGATGTAAATCTTCTTTCATCTGCCTGCCAGTGTGACAATCCAGGATGCTTTTCTCAAGAATCAGAGAGACAGACCTTTGAATTTAATCATCAAAAAAGATTGTGGCCCTGTTTCCTGGTCTCTGTGGGAACATAAGAATCTAACTTCCATAAGTGCAAATTACCAAACCCAGATGGCCTAATCACATTGACAACCTCCCTCTCATGTCTTATAGTAGCTTTCCATTGTCTAACCCCAGTACTTAAACAAACACTCTCCTTCTTTTTATTTCGGTAGATTTGGGTTTAGTCTCTCTCCCTTACTACAATAATCTTGAATAAAGTCTTTCTTCCCTGTTTAAATCTATCTAGTACATTTTTTTTTGACACAAGTCATGAATATAGTATTAGCCAAAATGCAAAATGTACTTATATTTGCCTCTGAAAAATATTTATTTCTTTTCCTGTTTTTTGTTTTATGAAAGACTTAGATGTGATTGCCTATATGTGCACTTGAGAAGTCTTGGAGTATTAGTAAAGGATGAAATGAGTAGGAATACTAAAGGCACGAGAGGAAGTTGCAGCTACCAGTTGATCCATGGATTTCATGAGTAACACAAACTCAAGTCAAGCTACTGCATATATTCTAATAGCATTACAAATTAAAACTCATTATGAACATTTATATTTCATGTAAATCAAACAGTATTAATCAAAAGTATTGTAAAAATAGATTTTCTCTTCCATGGTTTTATGGTGAAACAACTCATCATTTGACGCTTCCTTGTATACCTATCTTACCAATGTCATGATTTCAAAATATTATTGTATACAAATCAGAGGTCCTCATCCCTGGTCCAAATATTTATAGGGCTTTTAAGATGAACACTGTAGTTTCTTTGATCTTGTGAAATTTTATCCCGCATACATTAGTATGTGTACATGTGTATTGTTTAGAGAGATATTGAATAATTTTGCTAGTATTTTCAAAGAAAGTTAGAAATACTGCCAATGTGAATGGAAAAGGAAATTAAAGAACCCTCCTTAGGTTGAAGGTAAAGTCTAGTTTTTTAAATTAAAATGGTGAGGTTTTTGTCTACTTCAATTCATTTGTTTTGGTGGAAGTAGTAGATCAAGTTACTATTTATATTTTCAATAAATGTTCTTAAATTATATGTCCAATGTTGCTTCATATGAAATAAAATACACACACGCGCACACACACACACACACACACACACAGTGTCTGACCCTATTTTTTTGTAATCTGACAGCTTCGATTCTCACTCCTTCTTCCTTTGTAACACACACATCTGGGAAAACTGATAAGAAATCCTAGGTGCTCTTTCCTTTGGCAGCAGATTGAATCCATAAAAGCTTGTGCCAGTGCAGTGAACTTGGGCCAACCCCACACCTTCACCACAATGAATGTACCAGTCCACACTTCCTTGATTTCTCAAGTCATTTTGGACCTGCCTGACGGGCTTGCTCTGCTCTCCCCAAAGATCTCAATTCTGAAAGTGATAAACCCTAACATAACTTTCGGGGTGCGTGTGTGTGTGTGTGTGGTGTCAGTTTCAATATCCAAATGAAATTTGGGGTGTGGGTCTTGCTTGGCCTAATTTCTTAAGAATTTTTGTTGTCAAATATATCAGGCTGTCTCACAGTCCTTTTCTCTCATAATTACTTGATATTTTCTGTGCTCAGTTGACTCTTGCTGTTTTTTCTTTCCATTGAATTATTATAATTGCTTCAAGGGTCAATTCACCTTACCTATTCTCAGGAGATGCATTTTCCTAAATGTAATTAGATTGATCTTCCTTGTACTATTATAGTACTCAAAGCATAAACATTTACTAAGTTTATCATATTGTAAAATGATATTTAGGATCTTTTTTCTTCCAGTTTTATCAAAATATAATTGACATACAACATTGTATAAGTTTAAGGTATAAAGCATAATGACATATTATTATGTATAAACAATTACAATAATTTTAGTTAACATCCATCACTTCACACAATTAATTTTTTTTCCTTGCAGTGAGAACTTTTTGACTCTACTCTCTTAGCAACTTTCCAATGCACCATATAGCATTAACTATATTCTTCATGTTGTATATTATGTCCCAGTACTTACTTATCTTACAACCTCAAGTTTGTACCTTTTGAGCACCTTTGGAAGTATTTTCCCTACTCATCTGCCAGGCCTTAATAAAAAAGAACTTTTTACATCTCAATTTCTAAAACCTGGCAGTGTAAATGATGAGATGAAGTATACTCACAGAAATCGAATTGGACAGTTTATATATAACATTATATCTGAAATAAAATGGTCACTCTAAGCATTAACAGATGCCATGTTAACAGCCACTGTGCCATGGAAAAGAATATCTACGGGAATCTGTTCCATTACAGTACAATTTTGAGGCTCATGCACTCCTAGTCAATTGCTTTTAAATTAAGATTTTGGCAGTGGAAACAGTTTTAAATAAAAAAAAATAAGGATTTCTAGATCTTAAGGAATTTGCACCATCTCTCAAATTCTATGATATATTAGACCAATTCTGATATTTCTTCAGAAAGTGACTCCAGATAGGAGGTATGAAATTGGATTTGCTTTATATTTCTAACAAAAAAAATAGCAAAAATATAATATCATTAAAAGTTTGAATTTTGATTGTTTTTCCTATGTAAATTTCATGTTTCAAAAATTGGATGAATATCCAAAATATTAAGCAAATGTAAATACTTAAAATTACTTTTAATATTAAACATAAATGTTAATATAAGACTATTACATATATTTTGTATTAGTGATATATGTATTCAAGAGGAGTGATATCTATTTATGAATTTATTTTTAAAAGTGAAATTTTAAAAGGTTACACTAGACAGTATGAACATATTTTGAATTGGATTTTAAAGTAAATTGATTAATGTGCCATTTTAAGATTTCACTTACTTTTATTATTTGCAGATACAATATATTCTGATAACATAAACCCAAGCACAGATCAGAACCAATATGATTTTTCTTAAAGAGATTATACATATAATTGAAAACAGCAATAAATTATATTTTCCTGTCTTGTTTTATATTAATGTATAACAAAATGATGATTATGACATATTTATCAGTTTTTATTTAAAAGTTTTTATATTCTAAAATATCTTAGCAGCTAGATAATTAAAACATTTTATTTATTTTTTTTAGGCGAGGCAACCCTTAGTTGACCTCACAGATTGCAAGGACCTTGTCAGCTTACAATCCCTTATTTTTTAAATTTTTTTACACCTACAGCACCTGGTCTTCCTAGGTGGTCTCCCATCCAAGTACTAACCAGGCCCAAGCCTGCTTGGCTTTTGAGAACAGATAGGATCGGGTTTGCTCAGGGTAGCATGGCTATAGACTTAACTAAAACATTTTAAATATAGTTGTATCATAATTCACTGAGACCAAAACAAGGCTGTGTTTTTGTTTTTGTTTTTTTCCCCCACAAACAATCAGATACGAATATGAGACTTTCCACCACAAATATCATGAAGAGTCGTTCTTTCTGAGTCTAGGTCTATATTAGTTTGCAAAGGTTGCCATAACATAACACCACAGACTAAGTAGCTTACACCTCAAAAATTTATTTTCTCACTGTCCTAGAGGCTGGAATTTGGAGATCGAGGTGCTGGCAGAGTTGATTTCTTCTGAGGCCTGTCTCCTTGGCTTGTGGATGACTGTCTTCTTCTGTGATAACTATCTTCTCCCTGTATCTACATATGCCCTTCTCTCTGTGTGTCTGTGTCCTAATATCCTCTCCTTGTAAGGATTCCAGTCATATTGGATTAGGACTCACCCTACTGATCTTATTTTAAACTAAATGCCTCTTTAAAGACCCCATCTTCAAATGTAGCCACACTCTAAGGTACCAGGGGGCTGGCATCTCAACATACAAATTTAGGGGGAACACAATTCAGGCCATAAAATATCCTAAAAAAATTCCACTTTTTCGTTCCTTTACTGAATGTAATATGTATGATGTTAGAGTAAAGTGTTAATCACAGAACAAATTTAATGAAGAAAAGTGAACATTACTTGAATTATCAGGCTCACTATATTTGTTTTTATTTGGAATGAAACCTATAATCCTGTTTTTTATTGTTCATTTTTGTTTTGTGTATGTGTTTACTGGTCATAGCTTATGGAGTCAGACATTTACTGCCCCCATGACTTTGTGGCCTATGTACTAATCATGGTAACTACAAAGGATTTATCATAATGCTGGGTCCTAATTAATCAATCTACTTAATTAAAAAGAGGAAATAATTTTACTTTAAAACAGCTATAAAATGTGTATTAGTATACATGCTATTTAAATGACTTTTTTTAATAATCACAATTTTATAAATGTAGCTTTTCTTCAAAGTTTTGGTAATAAAATTAGGATATATGCATCTGAAAGACTCACTTCCTGAAACCGTAAACTTATTTAAGTTATTGTATTAGTTAGTGCATGCAAAGATGCCACAAAAATATATTGAATTATTGCCTTTTTCCTAAGAGCAGTGATTTGCTCATTAATTCTAGCCAGATCTTTTCTAGTATGTTAAAAGATTCCATGCAATGTCTTATAGAGCCAAACATCAAACAAGCAAGTTACCATGCTAAAAACTTGATAATAGATGACACACATGAAGGCTCCACTTCACTGGCATCGAACATAACAATGCTAGTTTCTAACATTGCAATTGGTTTAATAAGACGAGCTCTTCTTTAAGTTTGTATTCAAGTTTTATAGACAGTCTGAGTATTCCCTTTCCAATTTCCAACATTTCTTCTCTCTCTTTTAATTGATTTATCATAATACAACACAGTTTTATAACATCTCTATTTGAAATAACTTACATTACACCACTTTATGACTGTAGCCATTAGTGTATTAAACAATTTCTTATATCCATTTAATTGGTTAGTTTCTTTGTTATCGTTATTTTTATATTGTCTCCTTAGTCGGTACGTTAGCTGTTTCCCTGATGCAGTGCTAATTAGCCTCACCCTAATGAGTGCTATTGCAGACTCCCAGTGGATGTCTATAAACAGTAAAACTTAGTTTAGCGTTCAAGTCCAAATAATTGTTAATTTCTTCTTTAATTCCAGTTATTACCAAGGGATCATTTAAAATACAATTATTAAATTTCTAGGATTAGAATAATCATCTCAATTCTACAAATATGAGACCGAAAATTGAATTATATTCCAATCTTTATTATCTCAAAAATGTGAAAATCAGAAACTATCAACTTTTTTACAATATGTAGCTCTTAAACATTTACACTTAATAACCTATAGCTGTTTATAAAATTAAATATAAAGAGATGGACTTAATTTAATGTTGGAACTTAGGAAGACTTTATTTTAAAACAGCTCAGGCATCTGCTGCAGGTCATCAAGCAAAATGTTTACACATTAATTTTAAATGAAAAACTTAAAAGTTATTTCCAGCATGCGAGGTTGATAAACCAGACACATTAGGTCAGAGTAGGCAAAATCTCTTCTTTGACACAAGCTGCTGTCATAAACAGCTCTCTGACCCTACGAAATCAGCGAAATCGAAGTATAGATTTGCTCTAGTTCTTCATATGGTAAAAGCTTATTTATCCACTTTTGAAACCTGTGAAAGAGTAGGAAACACCATGTAGCTGTCAATACCTGTGATAGGCATATTACCAAAGGATTTTTTTTTTTTTAAGCAAAAAGGAGAAATTTAGGAAAGTTGCATTGCTATGTCAGGCACTGGGCTAAGGATTAAGGATGCAGTAGAGAAAACACAATGCTTTACACTCTATAATGAAACAGACAATGGTTGTTAATTATGCATTTTATATATCTATGCAAAAGAAAAATAATCTATATTTGACACTGTTTTTGTTGATGGGTTTATTAGGTATAAACATAAAAATAAACCATAAAATTTTTCCGAAATAAAGGGATTCTGTCAGACTGCAAATATATACTGACTTGTGCCACCATGTGAATTGGTATGGCAGATATGACATAAAATATTTTACTCAAATATTTTACCAAAACTTTTACTCAAATATTTCTCTCAAATATTCTGTTTCATCATGCAAGCAAATACAAGACACATATGTCTGTCCTAGGTGGCCAAGTGACTTCTTGTGAAGATAATTTTATAATAATTTATGTTTTGGAAGAAAATGAATACATTTACTTGCAACATAAGAAAAGGACACTGCCACACATGTAGAAAGCTAAGAAAAGTAAAATGAAGTCACACATGTAAACATTAAGGCAATTACTGTTTGCATTTTTTAAACTCTATTGTCTGTTTTCCCATTATTTTTATAACGATGATTATGAAAGAAGTTCCCAATTATGCAAGAGAACCCAAAGTGAAAATGCAAGTCCTTCGATAACTCACCCAAATGTCAGTCCCGATGTTAAAGACAACCTTTTCTGGTGTTTGCTGTAAGAAATATTATAGCTGTATTTAAGAATATCCTTATCTATATATGCCTACATATCTATGTTTATATTTCTATTTCAATATTTTTGTAAGAAACAGAATTATGTTCTTAAATCTGTTCTGGAACTTGTGTTTTGCTTTTTATTAATCCTAACAATACATAAAATACATTTAATGGCTGAATATATAGGTTTAACTTATTTTCTATAAATTCTGATTATTATTGCATGAGTGTGCCATCATGAAGATACTCAATTTTAGATATATAAACAAATAATTTATTTCCAGATTTTGATCTTATAAACAATTTTGTAATGACAATGACAATAATGAGAGAGAAAGAGAGAGATGTGAGAGAGAAAGAGACAGAAAGAAAGAAACAAAGAGGAACTCCTACAAGTCAATAGCCAAAAATAATAATAATAACCCAATTAAAATATGGGCAAAGGACCTGAATAGGCATTTCTTCAATGAAAACATGCAAATGGTCACCAGATATGCATAATATATATGTACATAGTATAATATATATAATATATATGTGTATATATATATATACATATACATATGTTCTCAACATCTCTCATCATCAGGGAAATGCAAATCAAAACCACAAGGAACTATCATCTCACATCTGTTAGGATGATTATTATCATAAAGTTAACAAGCACTGGTGAATATGTAGAGAAAAGGGAATCCCGGTGCACTGTTGGTGTGAATGTTAACTGGTACAGCCATCATAGAAAACAGTATAAAAGTTCCTCATAACAATAAAAAATAGTCACTATCATAAATAAATTTTGTGGTGTCATATATGTACTATGTGAAAACCCTTGTGTTATATATTTTAACTTTATTTTTGCCATTTGCTTGGTTTTTTTTGTTTGTTTGTTGATAGAGGTTATTGAGTCCATTTTTTTCTGGAAGTAAGCATTTTCCTGGCCATGATTTGATGATTTACTTCTAAACACATGGCATAACTTACAGACTCCTCTGTTAACTATTGCCTTACAACTGACCACAGACCTTGTGAAACTGATCAAGCTTCACAGTATCGATGGGGTAACACAGCCTTTTTAAATTTTTTTTAAACAATTGAGTATCATGTGAGAAGCACACTGGCTTTGGAGACCAAAAACCAAGTTAAAGCGTTATGTCTTCAACTTTTGCTCTCAACATTCCTAGATATAATTTTCCATATTTTTTGGTATTTCATTTTCATCTCTGTAAAATAAGAAGTGGCAATACTAATTAAGCAGTACATTAGTAAAAATTCAGCAAACAACAAACAGGGACAACAATATCCTTACAAAGATCACATTTCCTTCAATATTTATGTTTCTGAGAAAGCTGTTATATAGGTTAATACAATTTTGATCTTTAAAAATACTAATTATGTGGATTTATGATAGCAACTAGTCTAAAATGTGTATGTTTTCCTTGTCTGACATGAGAGTATATGTATGTATGTATGTCTGTGTTTATATTTATTCATATATCTCAGTATCCATGCCGCTCAGTTGACATTAGACATACTAATTAGTAGTGAAAACACTCAGTGTTTTCTTTGGTTCAATTAAAAGACTAATTATTTAATTGATTTGTCCATTAGTTATATAATTTTTAATTTTTTATTAGGATTGGGTATTTTTAAATTAAAAATATGACATATTGTTTATTCCGGGTTTTCAGTTTTATAAATATGGCAGAGAATAAATTATTACTAAGATAGTGCTCAGGTGAAAAATTAATTTTTACCTAAATATATAAGAAATATAACATTCTACTCTTTATCAATATGACATGTAAGATATTTACATTCTATATTTACTGCTAGATTCCTTTCATACGCTATGAAATGGTTTCGTTTTCAGTTTTCATGCATTCAAAATGTGATGTACACAATTACTTTACATGGATCTCTAAAATCAAAATCTCTCCATAATATAATGAGAAAACCTGCACTGAATGTATATATTTGTTCATACCTTTGAAACGTTCTCTTTATGTTTTAATAAAATTAAACCATTTTCAAAATATTAATAGACAATGAAAGTAAATTTAAACTATGTTGACTGTCCATCTTCCTGTTAAGTAACTAATTTTAGAAACAGGATTTTGTTTCTTAGTAAATTGTAGAAAATAATCAGAATGAAGTAAATGAAGTAAAATTCTTATGGATTGTTAGATTTTATTTTTGAAAATATCACAATCTAGAGTTCGTAACCAAACATTTGGTGATATATTACAGAATTGGATTTCACTTTTTCAGAAATCAGTAGTAATATAATAAATGGAAGACACGATATGGACTAGAAAACAAGATAACTGAGATATACTGCAAAATTAATTTAATATACAATGCCATATCTTGAGAAAGTATGCCAAAAGTTCATGGTCATAAAACAAATAACAAGAAAAATTTGAATTAAATTATATACTCAAAACTGAGATACAGTTCTTATCAAAGATAAAAAGTATAATCAGAGAGCATATCACAAACTGATATATTTTCTTCATCAAAGATATTGTTGAAAACTTCAGAAATAAAGAAAACTTATTGATTATAATAACTATTGCAAAGTAGGAAAATGACATTTTTGAGAATAAAATAACTACAAAAATTTCATAAAGGACTCAAACATTCTCCATCTTTCAGTAAATATAAATCAATTACTGCTCACTTTCCTAGACTTTCTTAAAGAAATATATTTTAGAAAATAGCTTGAGTTTTTCCAAGTTCTGAATATTATTAATCCTTTTAATATCAGTGAACATCCAATCTTATATTAGATGTATATACAATATATATTATAGGTGTGTGCGTGCGTGTGTATATATATATATATACATATATATACATATGTATATATATGTATATGCTATATGTGTATACATATATACATATATACATATATACATATATACATATATACATATATACATATATACATATATACATATATACACATATAGCATATATATATACACATATAGCATATACATATACATATATACACACACATATATATAAATACATATGTAGCATTTGATAGTCAAGTTGGAAGATCAGTAAATCAGTCATAATTCTATCACAGATTCTAGCTAATAAATTAATTAAAATATCTATACCTTTAATTCCTAAGTTATAAAACAAGAAAAGCAAACAGAAGTTTTATTTCTTGCTTTTCTCTACTTCCATCTTTTACGGTATCTATTTATAGATTTCTTATATAATAAACATGATACTTTATTGGTCACAGTTTTACAAATATTCTGATATTTACAAATATTATTCTGAAACTTTATTCAGAATAATATAACAATATAACAGGGAAATCCCTCAAAGTTCACTCTGTGGACTTAAGTCACTCTCTCTAATCACTGTAATCATCCTCCCCAAAACAGCTATAACACAGTCTATAACTTGCCTCCACTGATTGACATTTACTTTTTTATTTATTCTTTCATTTAAATATTTTTGGATTTCCAAGAGTGATGTTAATAGACTAAAGTGCATGCCTTTTATTTTTCAGATTTTACATTGAAGTACTTGCTAGAGTGATTCATAATTGTGCTCAAGAACTATACGTTTCTATTAGTAAATTGGTCATTTTCCCTTTTTCATTCATCACCACTATGTGATAGTACTTAAAGTAAAATCTTTACTAATCTATTAAAATAAAATTATATAGTTTTGTTGCTTAATTTTGCATCCTTTTAATTCTCAGGTAGTTTGGGTGTGCTCTTTTGTGAACTGCTTGTTTATGTATTTTGTCTCTTTTTTTACATAACTGTTTGCCATGTTTTCTAAATTTAAAAATTCTGTTATCATTTCATAGATTTTAACATTTTAAATTAAGTAATTTAGAATATGCGTCAATTTATTTGTTTCTACTGTATTTTCCTTACAACATAATTTTAATTTTAAAATACATGACTAAATTTCTCTTCTAAAAATTTAATTTTCCCCTTTAAAAGAAATCTGGATCTCTAGATTCTCTTATTTTTTTCTCATTTGTGTTTCTTTACAAATTTTAATTAATCCGAAATTTATTTTTAAATGTTTATTCTTGTTATTTGATGTTTATTTACTTCATGAGACTATCACAAGTCAGAACTGTTTTTAAAATTCTTTTACAACTAAAATGAAACACTAACTTTTTCATATAATAAATCTCTGTAATGAAGTCATGTTTCTGAGTTTTATTTTACTGATATATTTGTCTATATATCTTAATGGAGATTTGTTTTATTTTAGTATTAGTTAACAAAGACCCACAATGAATATTTTAAAATAGTTTTCTTAGGTATTTTGTAGAATTTATTTAATATTTATAAATTATGATTTTATTCACATTCTAAATAGGTAGATAAATGATGATAGAGAGATAGATAGATAGATAGATAGATAGATAGATAGATATAGACAGATAGATAAATAGATAGACAGACAGGAGATATAGGTGATAGAGAGATCTATATTAGAAATCAGCATCGTTGCAATATTAAGCGTTCTCCAAAATCAATGCAGAATGCAGAATATATGTGTTCCATTTTTTTAATATTCGTTTTGTTTTTATTAAAGATGTTAGATTTTCTATTTGTAACTACTATACATTCCTTTTTCTAATCGTAATTTTCTAAACTTTTCAGTTTTGTATGTACGACTAGCTTATATTATTATAGAGAAAATCCTTATTATTTTTTTATTTAGTGTTTAATCATTTACAATACCCTCATTTTATTTATTTATTTTTTTCTGTGTTCTTTGGATTTTGCCACTTCAAATCACAATATTAACAAAGGAGAAAATTCAAACATATAATTGATAATTTCTTCAATTTTCATTGCTTTTATAAGAACTTCCAAAAAAATGCGAAATAAAATGTTATTGGTAATAGCTTTACTTGTTCAGCATTGTAAATGATATTTGCTAATGTGTAAACAGTCATTTTAATACTTTGGTTGTTTCCTTTTATGTAAAATTTCACTTAGATTTTTATCAGCTTAATGTCTGCCGAATTTTTGAAATAACTTTAAGTAGCACCCCTTGTTTTTTTAAAAAGTGGTAAATTGTTTTTTATTATCTATTGTTTTTAAGCACTATAGGAAATGGAATTAAGTATCCTCCTAATGTAAACAGTAAAATTTTGGCTTAAACTAAACCATTTTACATGCATTACAGGACTGATATCAAATAAAAAATCTATAGAGCCAAAGATGAAAGAATCTGTGAAGAAGAAGAAGAAGAAAAAAAAGATCTGTGGAATAACCAGTTACACATTTTGTTTTCCTCGAGATTGTCTGCCCAATATGAAAATCTGAGCTGCCACTTGGGACTTAGAGTGCTAAGGGGAAGGGAGAGGGTTTAGGATCTGCCACAGCTGCGATATTTCATATGAACATCCTACAGATATTAGCAACACAAAAGGCTACACATTCGTAACCACCAGCAAGGCATCATATACTTTCGTGGTCCATATCCATGCTGTGTGTTCCACAAAGTTTCAGAAAGATTCAAGCAGAGAATTTAATTTCATTTAATGTACTCTCATATTGGTCATGCCTAAGGTAAATGGCTGAAGGAAAAGTGAATATTCTCATGAGGAAAGCAATTTAAATCAGAGGTCTCAACGAGAAATAAAGTTTGATGGAACGTGTCAAGAATTGCTTAACCACATTATGAATAAATAAGAACTACTAAAAAGAACAGACATAGAAACTGAACCATAAGAAATTATCACATTCAAATTTAAAATAAGTCTATTTTATATATTTAAAGAAATATTATTGAAAGACAAAATTATAAGTTGAGCATGGGAAATGATATTCAAAAATGAAGAAGCTATAGGGAAAACTAAGTACAACACCAATGAATTGTATTTCTTTGGACCAAAAAAGAAAAAAGAAATCTCATAATATAATTCAGGGTTATAAAAGAATTGTGAAAAAAGATATTGGTAAATATACAGATACATTTAAAACACTGACTGGAAAAACTATATTTATAATTAATGAGAAAAAAATATTTTGAAATATTGCTCCACAACAGGAATATGTTAAAAAATACATGATTAAAGTTTTTAAAAAATTCAGAGTTCTTGATATTGTTCAAAAAAGTAAAATTACTGATTAACTTATTATCTGAGTTAATCTCAATAAGCATTTTAAATTACCTGTAGGTACTCACTAAAATAAAATATGATTATGTACATTAAAGTAAAGGGAAATAATGGAGAAAACAAAATCATTTTTTAAAGTTTATTCAAAATGAAAGCAAAAATTATTATAAGTTTGGAAACATAGAAACCAGCTTGTGACTAAATATTACTATCATGTGAGTCTGGATCTAATCGAGAGAAAAAAATATAGGCTAAACAGGGGTAAATTAATATAAAAAATTATTAATTGCAGCATCAAGTTGCATTGTTAAAAGTAAAATGAATCTAAATATGTACATATAAAGATTCTTAACTATGGTAAATGAGTAGATTTAAAATATTACAGACACTCTACATGGTACCTTATGGCAGAAGGAAAGTACCTGAGGAAGAAGCTCGGCAGTAGTCCAGCCCTCTCAGGAGAAGGTGTGTTCAACCACTGGATATCAGAATTTTGCTGACTGAGCTAGGCCAGAGTTGGGCTGGGTTGCTGGACAAACAGTAGGCCACCTTCCTGAGTACAGGCTATGAGGCTTGCCCAAGGAGTCTGGACAGGTAACTCTCTGCAGGCTACAGGAGGCTCCAATTTCCACATTCAGAAGGCTGCAGAAAGCTTCAGGAGGATGCTAGGCTGCAAAATTGCAAAGGAACTGCATTCTGTCTGGGGCTGTCTCCCCCAGATCTTGCCATGTCCACACCACTGACTCCAGTCCATTCCCTCTACAATGTTTCGAAAGTGCTCTCTCCTCAGAAAGCTTTATATTACGCCCACTTAAAAAAAATAAATTAAAAATAAATAAATAAATAATGACTTTAAAAATAAATGACTTTAAAAAATAAATAAAATAATAAATGTTTAAAGGGATTCCACCGATTATTCTATAGCTTATATTGAAGAGTATTTTTGAAGCTGAGTGACAGCAAATTGATAACAGACATGCTCTATTCATTTGACTACCCAGCTTTCACATGTGCCTTTCTATACACATCTGAAATCCCTTACAGCAGCAAAACCTTTATATACGACCTAAAAGGAGATGTTTGTAATTCTTAAAAATGAAATTTTCACTCTTTGCAAAATGAGACTCAGAGTCAGAATAGTCATTAGATCTATCGTGGGCTGTATTGATTACTTCTCAAATTCAGCCACAGTCTCACTGAATATTCTGTTACCTAAAAACTAAATCCTCAGGTTAACCTCCAGGGATTTTTGTATAAAATTTAACAAAGAGAGAAAAAAAATGGGAAGAATAATAAAGGTGAAGAGAATGATTCCTTCATACAAACACAAGTTGCAACAATCATAAAGAAAATGTGCACAGCTCCTGTGGCCGTCATTCCATATGGGTCATCAGGTTATAGTGGATATCAATAGCATCCTTGATACTCTGCATTCCTTACTAGTGGAGCCACCAAACCTTCATTCTTGAAGGGTCTGAGTCTTCAGTCACACTGCTTTTTATTGGTCACTGTAGTTTTTCCAGTTCATCTAATATTGAGCAAGCAAGTACTAAGAGGCATCGAGATAATCCCCTGAGTTCATTGTCCTCCTGGATACTATCGTGTAGTAGCTCCTGATGTTACTGTGGTAATCAGGATCAGTTACTCCAGGATGTCAATCTCATCTTCTCATTTAACGGAACCATTGTATGTCCCCTTGGGAAAATGTTCCCCTCTTTAGAGAATCAGGTTTCTAAGCTGGCAAAGTTCAAAGTTTCTGGGACAAAAGCAAAAGCTCTGCAAGTGTTATAAGGTGTTCCAGTGAGGAGAGCCACTTGCACTTCCGCCTCTTGGTACCAAGCCATGTCATGTGTTCTGGCTATGGGGAAAATAGCACTATACAATGGCTTCTGATCGAAAGCAAAAACTACATCCTGTAAAACAAAACCACATACTCTCGGGATGCTGCTTCTTAACTGGTGTTGTGATTGTGTTTTAAATAATAATGGAGTAATTGGTAAGACTGGCTGATCTCATGAGCATGAGCAACTTTCAAATACACCATAAAACAGCATAACTGTACTCATCATGCTGTACATTACAACTCTGGCACTTATTTGCCTTGTAACTGGGAGTTTGTACCTTTTGACTCCTTCTGGATCAAGCATTTTTGTGAAAAAAAAAAAAAGATAAGTCTAGCAGAAGCATAATGGGTAAGGCAGGAAAATTCATATCCAGAACATGTGTCTATATTCCTCCTTCATAATGAAAATGGTCTAACATAATCACAGAGAATGATAACATACCTGAGACTCAATGCTGTTCTCTGTTTTGGGCCAATTAGGCATTTGTCGGTAGGGGTAGCCAGGTCAGCTTTGATAAAAGCCATTCCATGTAGTAATAATCTGCCCACTGGGAAGAATTTCCTTCACCGTTGTCCTTCAGTCACCCCTGAGTGGGGCTCTAGTGTTGCAACTGTCCACCTCCAGTTCTCACCTGCATATGTGCAAACCGATCTGTAGAACATGCTCAGTTTTGTTCTTCCTCAGTTAGTTGGTCATAAGGTACACTCCTGGATTCCATAGGCTTGAATTCTGATCGATAAGACAATAAAACATAAGCTGGTGTTGAAGGAGTCTAGGCCACTTGTTCATGCGACTTAGTTATACATTTTGTACCTCTCCAAGTGTAGTCTCTTATCCATCATTTCCATTTGTGGTAGAATACTAATATGCATATCATATGGCTAATTAGATCAAATTATACCCAATGATGGGAAACTCAGGTCAATGGTTGAAGTGATGGCTTATGGTTAAGCAATGCAGATACTTTATCTCAAAAGGAGAATAATTTTGTGCAGAAGAAGGCTTAGATCAGCTCCAAAATCATAAAGATCTGTTTTGTGATTCTCTTATTGGTGTTCAGAAAATATTTAGTACAACATCCTTATATGCCATAGATATGTTACGTAGCATTGGGTCTGCTGGATGATAAGAACTGAATGGTAGAGCAGTTTGTTCTATAGAATGAAGTTGGTGTAGCACCTCTTCTTGCTCTAGTCTCTACTCAAGCAGGTAGCATTATGGATGACTCTGCAGAAAGACTGAAGTAGTACATAGAAGTAAGGTATATATTTCCTCCCAAAATCCAAAAAATTCTAACAGGTGGTGTGCCTCTCTTTTGTGCTAAGTAATATGAAGTACAGTGACTTGTTTTTCACCCTAGAGGAAATATCTCCACATGCTTCAGACCACTAAACTTTCAGAAAACTCACAGAGGTGGTGATGGGGGAAATTTCTGTGGAGTTTATTTTCTATTCCTTCATTTACATATGCCTTACTAAACCATTCAAAGTACTTGTTATGTTCTGCTCATCAAGACTTACATGCCATCAATTTAATGGACCTATGGATGATTTGTGAAATGTCAAGACAATAAGATCTCAGTTGAAAATATTATGGAAAAGAGCAAGGAAATTGATGTTTTCCTGAGGCAACACTGTGAAGATATACTGTTGATCCTGGCAGGTGAAAGCAAATAGCTTCCGGTGGTTCTTACAAATTGGTGTAGAGAAAAAAGCATTAGCCAGGTCAATAGCTGCATATCAGACACCGGGAGCTCTGATGATTTTCTCCACTAAAAGTGTTATATCTAGGGCAGCAGTTGTAATTGGAGTCATAACCTCATTACTTTACAATAGTTCACAGTCATTCTTCACGACCCATCTGCCTTCTGCATGGGCCAAACTGATAAATGGGAACATGATCATTAAAACCATTCCTACTTTTTTCAATTATTTGATGGTGGCATTAATCTCTGGAATTTCTCCTGTGATGCAGTATCCCTTTAATTTATATCTAGCAAGAACGGGAAAGTGATTGAGGCTTCCATTTAGCCTTAATGGCCTCACCCCACAGGTCAAGTGTGAAGACTCTGCCGGTTTCAAGTGTATTTATTCCAATTATACATTCAGGAACTGAGGAAATAAACACAAGTAGATCCATGAACCAACTGAGTTCCCTATGACTTGAAGTTAATTCCCTCTGTCACGTGACTACCATAAAGCTCCTTGACTCATGTTGCATGATGGAGCTTTATGTCATCAGAAATTACTATAAATTTGGAGCCAGTGTTCAGCTATCCCTAAACAGTCTGGGTATGCCCTTTTCCTCACTGTATACCCACATTATTGACTGGCCAAGGGTCCCTGTGGGGCAAGGCTTGTATAAAGATTTAGTGTGTATTTGTGGCAACAGTCAGAGTCCTTCCTCAAGCGGACTCGACATCCCTTTCAATCAAGGGGCTCCGGGTCTGTTATCTGAGATAGACCTGATACTAATTTTTCCTTTTGATTACTTGAATGAGGTTTTATTCTACCAGACTTAGAGGTTTTCCTATTCTATAAATAAACATACACTAATTGGCTGCTTATCTATTCATTCTCAGATATGTCATGATAAATCAGCCACCAGCAAAGATTTTTTGCAGATCAAAGCATTCTGGTTACCATTATATCCATTTTTTACTTATGGCTAACTTACATATTTTGTGTTTGATAATTAAGTGCTGCCACTTGGTATCTGTTCTGGGACCCCACTATCCCCTAAAATTAGACTACCATCTCAATGGCGGTATCCAATATAGTCACAACTGCCCTACTGAAAAGAGCAACCACAGAGCTTCTCAGTGATGCAGGTGTTCTCTTCACTAACGCATTTCTCGATGTCTTAATGGAGGCAGTGTCTTACGGAACATGCATGGTGAAGGGGAGGAATGCGCATCACATATGATAGACTTGGTCCAACTTTGCTAACTCCCTAAACTTTTGGATCCTAACCTTTTGGTTTCCTGATAAAGCCAGGTAAGCTTTGGCATCTTAACCTCATTAAATATAGGCCACCTATTTAGGCAAGTTCTAGTCAACCAAACAAGTAGATTGTTAGAGTCACCTTCAGCTGCACGAGCTAATACATTAAACTGTAATCCTAAGAAGTGCACATATGTCAATGAATTCGTTCCATCTAATGCGATATTTCACCTTCCTTAGTCTAACATCCTTAAATTCTATTACCACCTATGTTCCCCAGGTTCTTGGAGATATATATTACCTAGGTTTTTCAATTCTTTTGTGTGTAAATTATTTCTTTTTCCTAGTATATATCTGACCCTTGAAGCATGCTAATATTTAACCTTATATTCTATATTTATTATATTATATTGCATTATATTATATCA
>NW_006436300.1:654339-671691 GCF_000325575.1 Pteropus alecto | reverse complement strand
TATTATATTATATTATATTATAATTATAGTGGCAATGGGCAGAAGTTGTACTGGGTTCTGAGGAAAATAAGCATTCATTTTTTATGGCACATTCTCTAATTGAGAGTTATCACAGGATTTTCAGTCTGAGGAAGGTTAGTTGTTTTGAACACTGAAAGGCAAGTTACTTTTACTAGTAAAGAAGGCTGAGAATTACTTGAGAGGCCAATATTGTCGGTTTTATCTGGACACAGACAGATGTTCCTATTTCATACTTCATGACACCTTATTTAGCACATAATGACCTAATTTTCACAAGAAAACTCAAGGATACTATGAATTCTATTATCATTATAATTCAGCATGGTCACAATTAAATATTGTTTTTATTTTCAACAATATCAGTCCTGCAGATATAAAAAGTAAGAGACGCTTTTAGGTGAAGAATTTATAACTAACACATATAAAATACGGCAAAAAGCTTATGAGAGGTAAAATGGTTATCATTTTAATTTTTGTCAGCATAATTTTTATATTCATTAAAAACCAAGACTCAAACTCATAAAGGTCAAAGAACAATAATAGTGTAAGGAGCAACTGACAAATATACCATCTAAGTAACTTACTTTAATAATATCCCCCAGAAGTTAGTAACTAAAAGAGACAATTTTTAGACATTAATTAGTGTAATCTAAGAGATATACAACTGAAATCTGAGAACACATTCTTTTTAAACAAAGATGGATATTTTGCAAACATTGTTATTCTCCTTTGTCAATTCTCAAATCTATTCAGTAACTATTCCTAAGGTTTTCTAGTCACAAAGTCAAGCTATTCTTTTAGAGATGCTGGTAACAGTGTCTTGATTTTTCATAACACTGGATAAGCTTCTTTAATATTCAAAAGAATACATCTCACATAAAGAGACTTATGGAAGTCCTTATAGTAGCTTGCCAGGCAGGGTACAAAAAGTGAGTCTTGGTCTCTGCTAACAGGAAGACTGCAAGTAGCTATACAGCAGAACATACCTTTCTGTCTCTATCTCCTTCATATCTGTGACTGATCTTACATGACTGAAGTCTCTGGCAATAAAACTGTCTTGGAATTCTCTGGACTTTTGTTTTCTGATAAAGAAGGTTTTTGTTGTTGTTGTTGTTGTTTTCCCCCAGCCACTGAGTGGCTGAGTGTGAGGTAGATGATTTCATGGGCTTGGGTAAAGAGACTGTACAGAATGAAGAGAGTAATCAAGGAGAGTAAGTGACATATGAAGATGAATCTGGAGAAGGTGTTAACAGTGGAGCTGTTGAAGAGTGGTCAAATTTGAAGGTTTTTTAATGTAAAACTAACAGGACTTGCTGAAATTTGAACGTGGATAAAAAAGGAAAGAGATAAAAAAGAAACAAACTCATAGTTATAGAGAACATTTTGATGGTTGCCAGATGGGGAGAAGGAGTTGAGGGGGTGGATAGAAAAGGGGAAGAGTTTAAGAAGTACGAATTAGTAGTTATAAAATAGTCACAGAGATGTCGAGAATAGCATAAGAAATACAGTCAATAATATTGTAATAACTATGTATAGTGTCAGATAGCTATTAGATTTGTCAGTGATCACTTTGTGAGGTACATAAGTGTGCAATCATTATGTTGTGCACCTAAAGCTAATAAATATTGATGTCATCTGTAATTTAAAAATGAAAAATGAAAAATTAAAATAAATTAAAGAAAAAATAATTCCTAGATTTAGGGTGGAATAAATGTGTGAGTTTTTATGCTGTTTATTGAACTAAGAATGCATGGGTTAGGAAAGGGATTGGAGAGAGAAATAAGAGCTTCATTTTGAACATATTAAGTTGAGGTGCCTTATAGATTTAAAAGCAGTGGTGGCATGCATGTACAAAGTTGTATAAATGGGCAGAACCTGTATACTTAAGAATCATCCAATCATGTACCTTTATAAATCCACGGAAATGGAAGAGATGAACGAGTAGAAAGGCAAGGAAGAATACAGACTACTAGAGAATACAGACTACTTATTTTGGAAGATAAGCAGCAAACAAGGGAAACTTGGATGCAGAGAAAATAAGATGAATGTTTTTCTAGAAGCCAGAGTTTTTATGATGAAGTTTCTTTATTAATATATTATGAATTTTTTGATAATTAAGATTTCCACATTAAGCGAATATTAAATTCATTCAGTATATTCATAAAGAGAATAAACTTTTAGTAATATTCATAATAATAATAAATATTAAGTATAACATATCAGTGTTAAGAATCTGAAGGGAGAAATTACATATACAAATTTTATAACGTTATAATTTTCTAAAAGTCTTTTAATATCCATTGTATCATTAGATTTCTCAACAACCTTAGGCGAAAGCAATTAATATCTTCATCTTACCCATGAGAAATTGAATGTTCATAAAGATGAAGTGCCTTGTCTGGATGAGAAAAATAAATCAATGGAGTTCTTCCTTAGAAAGTAGATTAATTGAATCCCTTACACAAATTTAAAATAATATTTTTAAGTCATGGTGAGGAAGATATTAAAATTCAGGCCCAGCTGAAAAGCTCAAAAGTTTATGGACAAACATGCAGGGTAGGACACACATAAGACAAACTTGTTCGTGGCTTCATTTTAGTTTCCCTGACATAAATGACTCCACCTTGGCAATTTTCATTTACATCCTCTACCATCCATTATTGATTGGATTTTAAAAAGAGACAGCTATCTCAGCAGACATGCGGATGACAGTGTCTCTGCACCAGCATCACAAACCAGTGTTAAGAAGGGTGGGTTCAATGATGAAAGCATAGGAACTGGTGAAATTCCTAAGAACTGGTTAGTTAGTAACTCTGCCAGTTAATAAGCACTTATGCCCACACTACTACATATATATTAACTTTTACTACAACAAAAATATTTTGCATTAACCAATAGCATGTGAACTATCATTTACATTAATGGTTGGGCAAATGTTTTCTTTAAAGGGCCAAGTAGTGAATATTTTAGGCCTTATGGGCCATATATTGTCAGTGCCTATTCTCTTTTTGTTGTTGCTGTTTGTTGTTTATTATGACCTTTTAAGAGGTATGAAAACATCCCTTAGGAGCATGTGTTACAAAACAGGCTGAAGGGTAGATTTGGTGCATGGGCTGTTTTCCCAGTCCCTGCTTTATACAAAGATGCACTCACCCTCCCACCAAACTGGAAAGATACAAAGTCCCAACAGTCATAACATTCCATTTATGGAAAGAAGTTGCCGTAAATTCCCCTATCCATTTCAGAGCTATATTATTTATGTCATTTATTTCATATTCTGGTCACGGTCCCATCTGAACATTCTTTTAGTAAAATCTAATTTGTGAAGTTTACCTCCAACGAAATGTCTATGAAGTAATAAGAAGTATGGAGAGAGAGAGAGAAATTAATTAGTTAAGAGTTAAAAATCTATTTAACTCTACAAATAATAAAAAATAAAAAATACTGTGCAGCTACTCTGTTCCGCGTTTTTTGTAACTGATGCCAAGGTTATGTTTGCTATATATATATATATAATTTTCTATTGCACATTACATGCTTTGTTTGCCCTCAGCCAGGTCCTCAAGTAACTGTCCTTCATGTGCTTCATGCCCCACATGTTCATTCCTAAAAGGTCATTCTCCTCCTACATGTTCGTGATTCTTTTTAAGTTGCTATAATATTCCATTAACTTTTGCTCTTGGATATAAAAATATTAAAGAAGGAATACTCTCTGGGTTCAGACTTAATCCTTTTCATCACTATTATGTGTCCGTAAGCTAATATTCACTTGGTAATCTGAATCAGTCATTCAAAATATTAAAACAAAGATGAAATGTTGTCTTTCAGGAGCACAAGGAACTCAGAATGGCCAGGTGGCAGTCTCACCTCCGATTAAGTGGAACTATAGTTGGTTCCATGGATGGAAGCATTCTCGTTTGGGAACTGAGATCTTCAAATCAGCATTGATCAAGGTGGCAGGAATAGGAAGCAAAAATATTCTGAGTGGGTTATGAGTTGTAATAGTAAAAGAAGCCACTCGCTTCTTCTCTGGTACCACGTATTGTGGCTAAGGAAAGCACAGCATTGAATACTGACTGGTCTCTTGTTCAGGGCATATACTGAATCCTTTAAGATAGAACTTTATGCAATCAGAAGGGGCCTCCAAGTTGGCACCATAACTGAATCTTCAGTGGACCATTCAACCTTTGTATTAGAACTGCTGTTTTTTAGTGATGGGGTATGCAGTAAGACAGTAAGTACCACATACAGGATCCTATTACTGTACCATTAGCTTTAAAATGAGTCCCTTAATATGAAGCAATATTGTATAGAATGTCATGGCAACAAAGAAGGCATTCCAAAATTCCATGTGTGGTAGTTCTGGCAGAAGCATTACAAGCAGTGAGGGTCAACTCATCTCCAGAATATATGATTATTTCAATGAGGACAAGAAATCTCTGCTCCTTCATGATGGAAGGTATATAATATAGTAAATATGCTATCCAGTTGCTTGGAGAATGGTTTCAATTAAGGGGATCAGCATTGCTATTTGCTATTGACAGATTTGGCACTTATCAGAAATAAAGTCTTGGTGAAGAAGAGTCCAAGTTAACACAATGCGTGTCACTAGCCTTTCCACTATGGTTCACTGAGTAAACATTGAAACTTGACATCCCATATAATATGTCACTCTGTCCACCTGATCTTAAGAGACTCCTTTCTCATGGACGCCCTTATGTAAGCATCCACATGAGACTCAAATATCTTCATATTCTGTGTGTGACAGGTGTACCCACATAGATCTTTGTAAACTTTCATGTAATCAATCTCCCTATTAATTCCAAATCCTTGACAATCCAAGTAAACCATTAGAAACCTCATTTTAATCATTTTCCTGGCATCCCCTGATTTAGATAAAGAGAAAAATAAAATGTACTGCTAAGATTCAACACACTAGAGGATTTGCCTTCACTTTTGCCCTATACGGTCCCTAGAACCAACAGTTGGTTCTCATGGCTTGGTCAGTCAAATATTATCCAGTTCATGATGGACAGCTCAGGTCTCACGATCAAGTAATATGGCAACCAACAGTTGATTCTAGGGACTGTATAAGGCAAAAGTGAAGGCAAATCCTCTAGTGTGTTGAATAAATATATATATTTTTCTTTTAATTTTAATTCTTAAAATATATATATATTTTCTTTTAATTCTTCTAAATATATATTTTTTCTTTTAATTTTTTTTATCTGCACTCTACTGGATATAATTAACTTCTCATAATGTCATAGTGTGAACTGGGGTAAAACAATGGGTGTAGATGCCAAGGGAGTCTAAGCAACTTTCTCTTGTAATCGATTGTGTCTTGAAGAACTTCTACAAGACAACTGTTTATATATAATTTAGATCTCATGATGTTTTGTTTTGTTTTATTCTGTTTTGTTTTGTTTTTCTGCACATGCTCAACCTCACGGCTTGGTCAGTCAAATATTATCCAGTTCATGATGGACAGCTCAGGTCTCACGATCAAGTAATATGGCATTTTTAATTATTCACCTCTACTAGGATCCAGCTGCAAGCCAAAAGTTATTCCCCAAAAAGAGAATAGTTTTTTGTAGAAGATGGTGTGAGTTTTCCCTAAAACCATAGACAACTGCACTGTGATTATCTTATTGTAGTTGGCCAAAGACTCAATTTGCCACAAATACTTCAAGTATCATTGGAGCAGAAAACCCAAGAGGAAGAGCAGCTAACACTGCAGACTTGGCTTGTGAGTGCTCGCTTCTGTTATTAGAGCACAAAAGCAACTATAGACAATACATAAATAAATAAATATGGCCGGATTCTCATAAAATGTTTTTTTAAATACAGGTAACTAACATATTTGGCCTATTGGGTGACAATTTTCTGAAATCTCTCCTAAAACATTTAGTAGTTAGTCATAAATTGAACTTTCATAACTCAGAACAGTTCTGAAGTCTAAATTACATATTTAACAAATGTGACTGAAAAATAATATATAAGAATTTAAAACAATATAATAAATATTTAATATGTAAATTTGCATATTGTTTGGTGATGGAATAAATTTATCAAAGAAATAATAGTAAGTATCCACTAAGTAGGTGTCATCATTTTTTATCATATTGGCTTTTCTAGCCAGGAGGTTTTTAATAACATTTACATTCATCTGTTATATTCACTATGGTTTCATACACCAAACCACTGAAAGTAGTTTCAGGTAACATTTTTTTTCTATGGCATTTCACTGAAAATGGTTAATACAATGAGATTTAAAGCCTTTGAGATGTGGGTTCAAGAGCTTAACTGTCTCATACCGGTTATGTGACTTTTCACAGGTTATGTAAATGTTCTCAAGTCTAATTTGTTCCCAGCTTTATTGAGATATAATTGACTTATGATATTGTGTGAGTTTAAGCTGTACGACATGTTGATTTACAAAATGATGACCACCATGGCATTAGCAACACCTCCATTCTATCACCTAACTGCCATTTTTTTGTGTGGAAAGAACATTTAAGATCTACTCTCTTAGCAATTTTCAAGTACATAATATAGTATTAATAACTAAAATCACCATGTTCTACCTTCGATCCACAGAATTTATTTTCTAACTGGAAGTTTACACCCTTTGACCAATATCTCCTCATTTCTCCTACCCCCACCCCCGCCTATGTTATCTACCATTCTACTCTGTTTCTGAGTCAAATTTTTTTTAATTTTTATTTTATATTAGTTATAGGTATACAGTATATTGGTTAGACATTAATGTAGTTTATAAAGTGATCTCACAGTTACTCTAGCACCCATCTGGCTCCACATAGAGCCATTACAATACTAGTGACAATATTTCCTATACTGTATACTCTATGTGCCCATGACTATTTCGTAACTACTAATTTGTACTTATTCATCCCTCTTTAAGGGATGAAAGAATTCCTTTTTAAGACATTTTTAAGATTCCACGTAAGTGATATCATACAGTATTTGTCTTTCTGTGCATGACTTATTCCACAGCATAACACTCTCAAAGTCTATCCATATTGTAGCAAACACCAGGATATCCTTATTTCTTATAGCTGAATAAGATTCCTGTGTACATGTGTGTGTGTCACATTTTCTTTATCAATTCATCCACTGACACTCAGGTTATTTTCATATTTTAGTTATTGTAAATAATGCTACAATGAACATGGGAGTGCTTATATCTCTTAACTTTCTAAACAAGGATTATATAGCAAGGCCTTCAGCTGGGCTGCATAAGAATTCAATGAAACACACTATGTGTATAATGTGAAGCACTGTACAAAGCCCATGGTAGATACTCAGTATATAATTACCACTGAGTAATAAACAGTAAATCTGTCATAGGACGTTTGAAAGAAATGTTTTTGAAGGAGTAAATTTCTGCTTTAGTTTTTACACTGAGTATTTTTTAAAAAAAATATCTGGGAGATAGAAATGTTGTTTTCTTTTCCACCTTTTCCTCTCTCAGTTCTCAGTAGTTTTAAAGAATGTGTCATGTAGTTTATAGTTTATTCTCAAATATCTATAGTTTGAGAAAGGTAGACCTATATACAGATTGTACATAAATTTTATATCTTTCGGCCTTAAAACCCCCTTAAACTTATACCAAGTAAGCTGTACTTCCAGTTTTTTTTATTGAATTCAATAATTATATAGTCTTAATAACCTATTCCCATTAAAAATATAATGTATCACATACTTGATTAGCACATTAACATATGCAACTTCTTCAGGCTTAAGAAAAAAATATATAAATGTGTAGACATATGTTTTTCATACATAGACGTATATGTGTGTGTCTGCAAAACACATAATTTCCTGCACAATACTCTTTGCAACTTAATATGTACTGACTGATTTGTGCTAATCCCTTCCACATTCTGTAATATTAAGATTTGTGTGAGTTCTATTTCCTATTTTTCCCTCCTTCCACTTTGGTTATTGTTATGCTGTACGTAGTTAAGCAAACTTTGTTTTTCTTTTCTTTTAAAGAAAGATGATCTGAGTCAGATATGCTAGAAAAATCATTTCTACAACTTTATTACTACTTTTTCATTCTCTTTGGGTTTTTGTCACTGACAAATCCATTGATAAACCTGGTACTATTTTTCTCTTTGGTCAATATCCTATAAAACAGTATCATCCTCCATAATTTGATACATCTATGATTTAGCTTTTTTTTAATTTTGGAAAACAAAGTTTTATCCTGATGTGAAATCTTATGTTGCAGGTATCCCAAACCAAACCCAGGCTGAGAACAACTATGAATTCAGACATCTCTGATTATGCTGAGAACTGTACAGTCATCCAAAGCAAAGGTAATGAGGAACTTTCTGGAAAAGGGCAACGTCTCCCCTCCCCTTCACCCCAAAATAATAACTTTAAGCTTCTGGAGACAAAAATTAAACCCTTAAAACTGGAGATACGACAGAACTACTCTGAGATAAATCTAACTAACTTGGTCTGATACTAAAAACTGATGATAAAAAAAGGATAATTTTGCACATAATTTGGTGTTCACTGTTCAGATTTATCCCTAGCCTATACTAATTGTTGTAAGGAGCTTAAAGAAAGAGTTAGTTACAATCAAAGATTTATATACGAGAAACTACTAAAATCTCCATATCAAAAACTACTGCAAAATTGGAAACTATTAGCTTATTTAGTGAGAATTCAACTCCAATTGAGAAAGAGAGTTTTGATTTTCAAATTTAAGAAAAGAGAGACAGAACTAGGAACAGCTATATATGACTGTGTCTGTTAGCTATTATAAAAATAATGCTACCTAACACAATCTTAGTGACATGTAGCAATAAGCAAATATTTATTACTCATGTGTCTGCATGTTGAGTAGAGCTTGCATGATTGGTGTCAGGCTTGTCTAAGCAAATCTGCTTCAGGTTGTGATGAGTGGAGTGGCTTAGCTTTTCACTTCGGGACTGTGGGTTGGCTGAGGTGACTATGCTATACATGTATTTTCTCCTAAAGTACCAGAAAACTAGCTGTCATGTTATTCTCATAGCAATGGCAGAGGCACAAGCAGACATTTAGAAATATATAAAGCCTCTCCAATAATAGGTTTGGAAAGCTCATTGTCACTTCTGTCTACAAGCTATTAGCTGAAACAAGTCACATGGGAGAGGACAAGGCTATGAATTCTGGGAGGCATAAATAATTGAGCCAATAATTCAGTTAACAACATATCAGAATTGATAGAAAACTTCAATTAAATGATGTTCTTAGGAAGATTACTTCATATCTAGTATTTCCTAAGATAAAACTGGAACCTCGAACCCACAGAGATTTGAGTCATTGTGAAAACATTTAAAATTAAAGTATCCAGATTTGTATTAATTTCAAAGGGCAAAACAGTCTAACTTTGAAGTGGAGAAAACAGGCAGATACCATCTTAACCAAGTAACCAGAGTTAACATCACCAGGAATCAGATATATCCACATGCTGTGCTCCTTCATAAGATACACAGAGAAGAATATATTGCTGTGGTCTTACCAAAAATCCATAACTGCAATCTACTCATGAGAAAGCATCCGAAACAATCAAATTGAGAGCCAGTACATGAAATAACTGTCAAAGTCATGAATGCCAAGTAAAGAGTGAGGAATCATCACTGACTGGGGAGACCACGGAGATGTGATAAGCAAATGGAATGTGGGATCCTAGATTAGATCCTGAAGCAGAAAAAGGATATTAGTGGAAAAGCTAGTATAATTTAAATAAGGTCTGTAGTTTAATTTAAAATTACATGCCAGTGTTGATCTCCTGGTTTTGACCATTGTACTCTGGTTCCACGAGTTGGGTGAAGGGCGTACGGAAACTCTATGCTGTTTTTGCAATTTTTCTGTTAATTCTAAAACTATTTTAGAATAAAAAGTAAAAAAGAAAAAATAATAATAATGCAGTGAAAAAATAGTAATGCAGATTATTTAAAAAGTTACCTTTTAACTTTTATTTGAGAGGAGGAAATATAAAGAAAAACCTACAAGTAATGGATAGATTTACTGAAACATAAAGTGGTGTTTCTTCGAACACCAAGACTTGTGCTTGCATCTATCGAGTCAAAGCTTTCCATCATGTCAGAGCTAAGTTTAAGTTCAATCTATTCAACTGAGCCTCCCCTTTCCTAGAAAATAGGTCTCTTCTTTTAATACCTGTGGTGGTCATTGGACACATTACACTTTGCATATATTTTTGTTATTTAAAAAGCAACAGAAAAAATGAATATGTATTTTTCATTTGATTTTATTTGTGCTGTTTAAATTTTACATAACCTATGAGGGGTATATTAATGTCTGCCCAATTTTCAAATAAGAAAACTAAAGTAGGAGATTAGGTAACATCACTGGCATCAAATAACTAACTAGCATTCACAGAGATTCACCCCAGTCAAGTGTTATGTGTTTTTCTGCTCCAATCCAGTTACCTTATTTTCTTTAATAGACACATCCTCTCTTGCTAGTCAGGTTGGAGTTTGTAACTAATTATCAGCATATCTTCAGTTTCTACTGTAATACCTAGCATGAATAAATGTCTACAGAATCTATCCATACCCTGAACTCTGTTTTTTATCCAATGCAATAGTTTCAGATATTATCTATATGTTCATGATTTCCAAATAGTTACCTCTAGCTTCTGTTTTTGAACTTTTCACACACACACACACACACACACACACACACACACTTGTTAGCAAAACTGCAACTTCAGTTTGAAGTATGCTCAGAATTTGACCACATCTCACTAGCTGTACTCTTCCCCTTGAATCCAAATCATGCAATGGCTTACTATCTTATCAACTTTGTTCCCATAACAGACTATTCCCAACAAATCATCCAGAGTGATCTATTTAAACTATAAATTAGATGACACCATTCCTATACTCAAAATCACAAGTATCTTCACAGCTCAGAATAAAATCCAAAGTTCTTCCAGTGGCCTACAAGGCATGACATGACCCCGTCCACACTCTCTCTCTGATCTATTCTTTCCTTAGCACTACTAAAATAAAATATTAATGACCTTCTTTCTACTCCTTAAAAATTCAAAACAAGTTCTTGTGAGGATCTTTCTATTATATACCTACGCCATGTCCACATGCTTGTTACCTAACTTCATTCGTTTTTGTTAAACTGTCACCTTATCAGATGCTTATCCAGATGAATCACTATAAATAACCTATTTAACCATTACTTAGCACCATCTAATATACTATAAGTGTACTTTTAAAAATTCTCTGTCATACCACAATAGCTTGTAATCTACATTTCAATAGAGCCTTTATGGTTTTGATAACCACTGTAACCGCAGATCTTAGACGGTACCTGCTTATAGCTGACAATAGCTGGTACTCGATAAATATCTGATAAATGACATATTTATGAGCTTAATGAACCATTATTTGAATAAGAACTGAATTCATCTTTAAATATATCCCTTTTATGTTGCAACGATAATTTTTCCTGCATGTTATCCCTTAACTACACTCATTATTTTCAAAAACCCATACTCCTACTTCCATTAGAGATCATATTTTCCCATTTCTACAACTGCAGCTCTATTTTACCTTCCAATCACATATGTTCTATTTAAATAAAGTAGCATCAATCACTTTTCAAAACACTGAAATTATAATTTTTCTTATCAGAAAACTACTCTCTATGCATCTATGTGTATGTATGTTCATCTATTTATTATATATCTATCATCTGTCTACCTATCTATCCATCCATCTTCCCCTCCCAAAGTTACCATTCCCAGTATAACTGTTTTACAGCACATATGCCATTTGCTGATGTTTTGCATGCTCATAGTTCTTTATTAAATTAACTCTTTGCCATATCATTTTGACTATTTTTTAATTGCAACAACAATGGGAGAAGCGCTGTAATAAATGTACATTATATTTATTTTACATACTACTTCCAGTAGATCAACTACTATACAGCTGGCAGCCTCAAAACATCTGCTATTGAAAGAATGCAGCATATTTTTTAATCTTAATTTGTTTATACCCAGAGGATAGTTGAAATTAGTCCAATAATAACAATTAAAACATGATAATTGATCTTAGTGCTTCAGGGATCATAACAACATTTGTTACAATGTTGGGTTTAGAAATAAATACATAAAATAAGAAGATAAAAGAGACACGGGGAGCAAAGTCGATTTGTGAGGTAAATAAAAGTCCCTAAGAAATTAGAGATCAATAATAAGATCCAAAAATGGATCTTAAATCAATGATAACATTCTAATTTCTGGTTCATAGAAGAAAAAGTTTAAACACTTTTAGAGATCTCCAAACAAGAATAGTCAAGTTAACTTACAACGACTGGTGAACATTATGAGTACAAGGAAACTTTCATATCAATTATATTTGTTTTTGAGGTCAACATTCTGTGATGATGACCAGGAGAACAATAGGACATAAAAGCTTATGTTGTTTATTTTTGAGTTTCAGTTCTTGGATTCATTGTTGGCTATTGTAAAATATATCACTTATAAAAATAGCAAAGAAATGATTTACAAACATCTATATCTTTAGCATCTATAACACAGTCTAAGAAAAGGGGGGGAAGTACTTCATTTTTGACAGTTAGAAACAATTTGTGATGTGTTTCTAATGGCTATTCCTTAAATTTTACTTACCTTGTTGCATTGCATAACCCTCCCTACATAATAAAATACTTTGCATTTTACCTAAATGATATCCAAGATTTTATTAAAGATTAAATAAAGCAGGATATATAAGATGTATTACTAAAGAAGTGACTAATGTAAAATATGTGTGTGTATGTGTGTGTGTGTATATATATATATATATATATATAAAACAGAGCTGAAAAAAACTACATATATGTATATATAAAATATATATACTCATCCACAATAAGGTGTAGTCTGCGTGTGTGTGTGTGTGTGTGTGTGTGTGTGTGTGTTCTTACAGTAAATGAATTATAGTAGTAGAATTACCAGGAGCTCTTCCCAGAACTATTATGTGATGTTAACTATTTCTCCAAATTTTGGTTTGATGTTCAGAATTCATTTGAGATTAGCTAATGTTTTCAAAAAAATTATTTTTTAAGACGAGGAGGTATAAAGACATCAATTTATTTGTGAAAGTAGCTAGAATTCTATGACATTTTCGTCCAGAAAAATTTCTGAGATTCAATGCTTAAGTGGCCTTGCTTAGTGTATGTTGTTTCTATTAGAGTTGACTTTTCTTCTTTCGTTCTTTCTTTCCTTTATTATTCTATCCTTCTTTCACCCTTCCCTCCCTCCCTCTCTCTCTCTCTCTCTTTCTTTCTCTCCATTTCACCCTCCTCCCTGTTTTTTCCTTCTTTTTCTGTATTCAATAATCATATCCAGGTCTAAGAATCTTGTTTCTCCATGATAGTCCATATGTACATAGCCAAATGGAATAAAAAGTGAATAAGTCTTCAAAATTATAGTATAATAATTATAAAGTAATTAAAAATTGCAGTACAATTTTGTTGGTGTAGAAATTAGACCTCTGTAATACATTTTTTCCTAAGTGAATTCATTCGTAATGGGTTAATGTTGGCATTTCCTGTAATTGGCTTAAAGTCCTATTCCATTGAAGAAGAAAAATCATTTAAAATCCCTTATTATCATGAAGATTTTTCTACTGAGATGTGTATTTCATTTTTGTGGAGGAAAAATGATTTATCTAAAATAATATTTCCATGCGATACAAAGACCTTTATAATGTGAAAAAGTTATATGAGTTTACTAATTCTAGAATAGCACATAATCCTATAACAAACTTTCTCTTTTTAGTACAATAGATGTGAAGCACACTGCTGATCATTTATATTGTTTTGGTGTTTATTCAACACCTTAGGCAAATTTATAAATGGGAAACTTGAAGAAATTAAGTTTTCATAATATAAACTTCCAATTAATTGATGTTTGACAAATATTTGTGTACTTTATTAAATGTGACTGTAGTGAAATACATCAACAAAAGACATCTGTCGATGATATATGGGAGAGTTTTCAGTACTTTTTAATGAAAAGTATCTTCTCTGAAAAGTACTCCATCAATTTAAGCTGTCACTGCTGTGCCATCCTTTAGAAGAATTGAATTGATATGTCGTACAATAACAAGGACCTGAAGACTAATGTTTATTAGAAACCCTAAGATTATTTACTACAGGGAATTAAACAATGTAAAATAAAGACTTCTAAGAATAATTTCTAATCATCACAATATGCTTATTCTTAGTCCCATAAATTTTTGTCTTTCTGCATTACACTGGGAGGGATAATAGCTTATAGGAGTCACTAGGTTCAGAATGTCTCAATATGAAAAGATGTATGTGTGTCTGTAAAAAAGAAGTCTAAGGAAGAGAGAGTTTTGAAGAGAGGAAGACCATTAATTCTTGAGAAAAGACTAAAATGTAAAATAGGGATAAAAGAGAAAATATTTCATTTGTTCCAAATACAATTGCAGCACTGGACAGGAGCAATTAATAAAAATATAAAAAATCTTTCACACAATTACAACACACTAAGTTCATGGAAGAGGCGAGTTAACAGTAAACTTAGAAGAGGGGCAGAAGGCCTTGTAAGCCAGCTAGGTCATTTTTATTAGATTCTGAAATCAGTGGAAATTAGTAAAACAAACAGAAGAATAATATGAACAAATTGGCATTTGGAAAGATAAATCTTGTAGCAAAGTATAAGACTGTACCATGTGAGGGCAATAATAGAGACTGAGAGATTAGGTAATATGCTGTCATGTTAATTTCAGCAAGAATGTATAGTCACCTAATGTAATAAAGAAAAAAATAGGACTGAGGTTTCTTAGAGATATATCTAAAAGGAAAAATAATTAATTTTATATTTGGTTTTGATAAGACAAAGAGAAGGCTCAAAAATGTTTTTCATAGTCATGGCTGAGGGCATTGAGTGAAGGTTAGTATGAAACAAGATGGTGAACACAGAAGAAGCAGATATACAGCAGGTAAATGACAAATTAAATTTTCAGCAGATTGCATTTGTGGTATCTGTGGTACATTCAAATGAACAGTATATATCTGGATTTTAAGCTTTAAAGGAGACTGTCTTGGGGATAGCAGTTCAAAATTCTACCAGTCTAATATATGTCTAGACAAATTTAATATCTTTAATATATCTATTACTCATATAAATTGAAAATAAAAGCATTGAGGGCCAATTAGGCAAAACCACAAAAACTATATAGAAAATTCATAGGAAAGTACAAACAGCCTGTAAATAATATGGAAAAATGTTTATATAGCACTTATTATATGCTAGGCCCTTTTCTTAACAGTTTTACTAAGGTATAATTGATACACAAAAACTGTACATATTTAATGATTTGGACATCTACAAACACACAATATCATCACCACAATCAAGATAACAGACATATCCAATAGCTCGCAACGTTTCCTTGTGTCCCTTAGTTTTTGCTTTTAATCTTTTTTGTTCTGTTTTGTTTTCACCTTTTTGTGGATCTTGACATGAGATCTACCCTCAACATATTCTGAAGTGCACAAAATCATATAGTTCACTTCGGATACCACGCTGCAAATCAGACCTCTAAGATGTACTCATCCAGTACAACCAGGACATGATACCCATGGAAGAACTCTGCATTTCCCCACCCCAATCCGCCAGCAACCACTATTATATTCTCTGCTTCTATGAGTCTGACTGTGCATTCCATCAGTGACTGGCTTATTTTACTTAGTCTAATGTCCTCCAGGTAGGTCCTTTAATAGATGTGTTGCCTGGGGTCAAGGTACAGGGTGAAAAGAAAATGGGACCTTAGAGAAAACCATGGGCAAGTGAAAATACAAAACTGATGGGGAAGGAAGAGTGAGAATGAATATCCAAGAAAAACGAAAGACACAGAATCAGAGAGGAGATGATTTTAAGAATGAAGTAGTCAATAATGTTACTTATATACAAAATTCCACTCAGATAAGAACACAAAATGTAAAATGACAGCATAACAGAAGTCCTTGGTGAACTTATTCAGAATAGCTTAACTGGAGAAGTATAAGATTAAGTTGAAAACTCTATGTAAAGAAGTTGAGTTCTCATAGGGTGGCTATATAATTTACACGTCTGAGAGTAGAAACCAGCACTGAATTATTATCACATAAATAAATTATCAGACGAGGACCCCAAGGATGAATCAGAACTTTCTCAAGCAAATTAGGATTTATGGCCTTCCCAAGAACAAAGTATCTGGATAATATATAGTATTGGACAATTTACCCCTTTGCTCCAAAATTTCTGGAATATTGCTAGAAGCTCACACTTATTTAGCAGTTAATCACAGACATTCTTCTGATCACTTAACATATAACAACTCTTCCTAATCTCATCATATCCGAAGTACAGTTAATATTGCTATGACATTCTCAAAGAGGAAATTAAGACACAATAAGGTTAAGTAAATTGCCTAAAATCACACAACTATAAAGAAAAGAGTGAGGACCTGAACCCCTATCTCCAGTTATTAAGGGTATATTCATAACAACTACATTGTACTGTGTTTGGGTACACTCTGTTATTCTAATACTGCATTCTATAATGTGTATGTGTTTTGCCTTTTCTTAGACATCATAAATATATTAATTAACCGTGCAGAGCTAATATCAAATAAGAAATTTGGATGGCTAATGAATGACAAAGGTGTGATAGAAACAATGTGAATAGAGGAGAGAAAGCTGCTTAAACAAAAATCTTATGAACTTTAATAAAATATTTCGCAAAAACAGAAACAAATGTTCACCCATTTAAATGTCTTATGTGAACAGTTCACCTATGCCATAGAATTACAGTATCGACTGTATAAATAAGATCATTTTGATATAGGAAATAAAAAAATAAGCCCTTAGAAAGATCTACTGGATCAAAAATTTTGATTTAGGTTTTAGACATTAAGTGGGGATATCTGTTGTTGGTCCTATACTTACTGTCTTGAATTTCCTCAGGGTCAATAAGAGATAACAGAGAAGCAAACTGTAGAAACTCTGGTCAGTAAATCACTGGGGTAGCACTGTGAATGCAGTCAATTGTGTTTAAACAGTAGACATACCTTCAAAGACAATAAATTAGATCTGAGACACATTAAAAAAAAAGGAGTGAAAAAAAGAAGGCATCCATAGTTGTGAAATATAATTTTACTTGAAAGAGTGGCTCCTCCAAAGTAAGGGCAAACATTATAAATTGCACATGAATGAAAGAAAATTATATAGCAGATGCTAATATAATAAATATATTTT
>NW_006436300.1:652021-654307 GCF_000325575.1 Pteropus alecto | reverse complement strand
GTAATTGGGAAAGTGAAAACCCAATTAACCCGCTTAACCTGCTTATTTAGATTGTAAGTTGCTAGCATACCTTGCATATAATTTCAGTATCATGGAACTATTTGGCGAATTCAAATGAATTTAAGGCAAATTAAAAAGTAAAATATACAGTTCTGAAGATAAAAATAAAGCAATATTAGATTAAAGTAGACTAAATTCTAAGGTTAATATCGTGTTAAAAAAGCATATTTACCACATCTCAAAGATAATATTTTAATTCATAGTTAAAAAGTATTTGTTACACATTAAAAAAAAATGTTCACATAGTGTGAGCTTACAGGCCTGAGACTATGCACTGTGCCATGCCTAATATACTTCGTTTGCAAACCAAGAGCAATATAATTATATTAGAAGCACTGCAAGCTCCCTGCAAGCATGAGCTGTACAAAGAGGCAGTGAGATAGAGAGCAGAGATTTAGGTCTCTTTCCTTATCAATGACAAGTATCACTTTATTCTGAAAGAAACTGAGAAACTAGTTTACAGACCGTTGAAAACACACTCTATTGGTGTGAATGGGGGGAGATCTTTATCTTTTGCAAATATATTAACAGGGATTGTAATTTCTTTTTAAACTCAATATTCAGCGCATTTCGGATTTGTGTTTGACTTCAGCGGCGCCTCATGGCATCAATGACTACCTGCTACAGTCAAGGGCAACATGAAAACTGAATGAAAACTGGCAATTTATTCCACTCTAAAACCATTTAATATTTTCTAAAGAGAAATGATATGCACTTAACGTGATATAGAAAGCTGAGCAACACGCACAATAAAACAAAAATTATGACTTGAGAGACAGCAGAAAATTGTTAGAAGATCATCTCTTCCTGTTATTACTGGTAATTCATCATTACTCATCTATTTGTTCAAAACACATAAGACACCTCGAACTTCTCCCTGCTTATAAAGCTTGCGAGTGTTTTTTATTTAAAATTGCAACTGAATTTTTACCAAAATTATATGCCACAAGAGCATGTAATTTATACATAGAAAAGCATTTTATACTTTTTTCTTTCCTTTAACTTTTTGTCAGCATCATGCAACCTCAACAAAGTGTTACGTAATAGGAAACTGTTATGAAAGTTAACTTCAGATAAAATGAAAACTTTAGGACTTTTTCCTCCAAACTAAGACCATTTTAAGGAAGCTGCATTTATTCTTAAAAACATATTTGCATTGCTACTAATGATAACTGCATGTTCAATGCAAAAGTAAAAGCTTTTTAAACATATTTATTTTATTAAGAAATGTTAAATATTCTATGCTCCCAACAGCTTTCACAAGCTTACAACTCTATAAATGGAAGCAATATCAAGAGAAAACTTTATGACTTTATTTATTTTTTTTACTTAAGCATCTAAATACTAAATGTAGTTAATACTATGATAGTTTCTATTTTCAAGTTTCCCAATTGGTTTCCTATGGATTAATATTATTTACTACCAGTATGTCTACCAAATGAACAGTATTTTCCTGTTACCTTGTAATTTATAAAATGTTGACATTTCTCTTAAAATAAAAATGAGACTCCTGGTTTATAAAGCATGAGTTCAGTATAGGCTTCTCTGCATTAAAAAATTCACACACACACAAAAAAACAGACTGGTTCATATGGATTTAGTTACTTCTGTTTTCATACAGCAGTTAAAAATCTCAGTATTATTCATTTTTAAAATACTAAACTTGATTAATCTATTAAATAATATAAAGAGTTTATTTGAAAGTAAATATTCCTCTTGCATGCAAGACTCTGCTCAGCTCTTGTTATTTCCTCCCTTATTTTCCTCTGTAGATAAATTATACAGCTGTACGTTCCCAGAAAGAAAAAAGTCCAGTAAATATTTCAAAAAATATTTCAGAAAATAACAATGCAAGGGCAATGTTAAGAGCATTGGATGAGAGGATAATACAAGCTTTTGTATACCTAGCATTATTTAAGAGAAAAAGACTATACATGTGCCTTAACAGATAAAAATATTGAATAACTAGAAATTTGTGTGTTCTCTGGAATACCGGAACTAGTTTATAGGTGCCTAATTTTGCTTAGATAATCTAAATACTGGACATCTGGTTGTTGTTTGAATTTTACCAGATTCCATGATCAGCAGGCATTATTTCGCTTAATAGAGGGCCCAAGAAAATTATAAAAGGTATTGAGAGTCTAGAGTAAGATCTGCAATATTCTTAATCTTTGATCCATTGAGAGAGAGAGAGAGAGAGAGAGAGAGAGAGAGAGAGAGAGAGAG
>NW_006436300.1:566753-651985 GCF_000325575.1 Pteropus alecto | reverse complement strand
GAGAGAGAGAGAGAGAGAGAGAGAGAGAGAGAGAGAGAGAGTGTGTGTGTGTGTGTGTGTGTGTGTGTGTGTGTGTGTGGGAGCACTATGTATTCAATAGGGGTAGAAACTAGCAGGTATTATACCAAGCCAGCTATTTCAGACCAATAGTAAAAGAAATGTTTTTGTGAATGTCAGTACTTTCATAGATTTTTCTAATAGGTGAAGGAACTTCCTAAAGGCCAGACCATAAATCATACCCTGGAATAGATAGTTATCCAACCTTTAAGCGATTTCCTAGGAAACTGGTAATGAAAACTATGGGTTTTTAAAAATATTTAAAACAAGATAATATAATTACAAATGTGTATTTGGTAGAATATCTTTAATCTTAGAAAATATAACCTTCTTGGTTCTTAGTGGAAGTCTGACTACATTCAGTAATACATAATGATCTTTAATCACACGCCATGTAAACGATGATATACTACCATTCTCATCAATATTTACTTATCCTCTTCTATCCACTGGGATAATGGTTCTCATGATTTAATAGATGCATTCAGAATTTTGAAGTGGGTGATAAATTCAGCCCTAGCCTTGATTATACCTATTTAAGTCATATTTACAGAGATATATTTCACTTTTCATAACATTTTCCCTTTATAAAATATAGTTCTATTTGATTTAACAAACACATACAGTCATGTAATCACCATTATAATGAAGAGACAAAACTTCCCCATCCTAGCAAGTAGTTTCCTTGTGCTTCTCTGCAGTCGACCCATTCCCCCACTCATGACCGCAGGAAAACACTCATCTGAGGACAGTTCCTACACCTTTGTTTTGGGGAGGTTCCCATATAAATGGCATCCCACTGTGTGTAACCTTTTGAACTGGCTTCTTTCATTTAGCACATGGCTTTTGAGATTTATCCATGCCTATATTGACAGTTAGTGTTTGATTATATGACTATACTTCCTTTTCATTATTTGATCCCTAGTTGAATAGGATATCTGGATTATTTCCATTTTCTGCTGATTATCAATTTCTGGGTAAAGTCTATGTATATTTTTACTTAAACCTAAGCTTCATTTGGGTAAGCGCCTATCAGTTGGATTAGTGAGTCAAGTAGTAGGTTTATATTCAGTGTTTAAGACTCTGCCAAACTGTTTTTTAAGTATTGTTCCAGTTACTCTGAATCCTCACTACCACTTAACACTGCTAGGCTTTTATTTTATTTCGTTGCCATTCTGATGGATGTGTAGTGGTATCTCAGAGTGATTTTAATGCCTTACTGACTACTAATATGATCATTAGTCATCATATTTTCAAGGCTGAGTAGGAATTTTCTTAGTTGACACTCCAGCACAACCAGGATTGTATTTAAAAAAGAAAAGTAAATTAGATGATGAGTTGGCTTTTTACCTATTAATGCTACAAACATTAATAGCACCCTGCTACTATTTTACATCTCAGTTCCAAGGCTAGATATACTTTAAGATACATCAAAAATTCAAATATTTCTTAGACTTTCTCAGCTATCACCCTGGTCTAATCCACCATGATCTCATCTGGATTATTGGAATCGCATTCTGATAGTATTCTTCACTTGTACTTCACTACAACTTACATTTTCATAGCGTAAATGACCTTTTGATTTTTAAATCAGGGGATGATTACTGCTTAAGCCCTCCAATAGCTTAACCACATCGCTCAGAGAGAAAAGAAAATCTTTAGAATGGCGTAAAGGTCCACGGCTGTACACAATTTCTAAAACCTTCAGCATTCAAGAAAAGTGACTGTGCGTATAATAGATTGGAAACAAGAAAACACAATTGGAAATTAAACGGAGTAATATAAGCATAAGAGAATAAGAATCTATTTTAGAAAGACATTTCCTGGATTCAAGAGTAAGAAGATATATTGTGAAACAAGTGTTAGTGAGAGATTTTACGTAAAATATAGAGAAATTAAGATAAATTCTAATTATTAAGGTATCATTCAGGTATTTCGTAAGCAACTGTTTTGCACCTACTATGTCTCTAGCACTGCCCTGGACTCTGAAGCTAAAATAACAGATGAGCCAAAGTGTCTGCCCTATGTTAGCTTGTGGTCTAGGAGAGTCATACAAATAAAGGGAGTTACACAGTGATACATGCTGAAATACTGGACTACAGATGCACATGCAACACAGCACAGGGACTCAAGAAATGCTCAGAAGAGGAAATAATATCCAAGCTGAAACCTGAGAGTAACATTAAGTCTAGTGAAATGGAACGAGGTTAGAAGTACTCCAGGAATTCACAGCAATATGTACAAAAGCATGGAGGCAATGCAAAGCGTGAGACTCAGGTTAAATAGGGAGAATGGTGTGTCATTAATAAAATTTAGGGGAATTATCTAGAAAATTGTATGTAGTTACTTTTGAAATCGTAAAAATGTCATGAGAAGGTACTCTATAAAGAAATTTTACATAGGAAATAATGGAATCAGAACAATGATGCAAAAAGAAATTGAAAGAAAAAATTTTAAAATAAATTATAAATGTATAAGTGTTTTATATGTATCTGAGTGTATGTACGTCTACCAATATACATAAATGTTTTAATGGAAAATAAGTAAAACTTACCAAATTCATTGATACAATGCACATTTAACAAAACGCATCTAACTTCTAAATTGTAGTTTCAAATAAATGCAATTCAAAAAATGTTTAAATGATTTAAATCAATTCAAAGCATAATTGTTATGCCTTTGCAATATTTTTGATGATGATACTCGCATCCATTTAAAAAAATCTTAAAGCTCTCATGACAAAAGAGTGAAAAAAATTGTCAGATTAGGCACTGAGATTCAAAATTCATTTATTATACACTGAATATATGGAAAGCCATGCCACAGAAAGCCATGAAGAAATAGATAATTGAAACTTTGATTTAATGATTACATCTCCATAGTGATGGATTTCAAATACATTATTTAAATAGCTAAATGTCTCTATAACTTCCCTTTCCTTTCATACAGATAAACTGATATTTTTTCCTATTTAAAATTTCGAGTACCTATTTTTCTATTGGTGTACATTGAAAATTTCGTGGGTTATCTCTCCGCACTCTAGTATGACAATGCTGGAACATCATATTCTAGGCTCCAAATTCATAGAAATTGTTATTTAATTGGATACATCTTCTCACATATGATTTAATCGAAAGTCATCACTTCTGACAAACTTTTCTCTGTGAAACCTCTGCATTATCTTGTGGAAGAGTTATTTGTGTCCTTCTCTCTCTTGCTCACTACTTGATATGCTATGTGATGGTCCCAGGTAAAGATCATATTCATTTCTTCTGTATTTCTTACCATAAAGCTTTGCATACAGTAGACAATTGGTACAGGCTTGTTAATAGAAAATAATGATTGCCAGAAACCCTCTTACTTTATTTCTTGTATTATAAAAATTATATGCTGTTTTTAATTAGTTAAAAATAGTATTCAAGTTTAAAATATATATATTTTTACTGCTCAAACTCGTTACCATGCAGACCTACCATTTTTGTCTACATCCCATTCCTTAACTTTATATGGTATCTCAAATGATTAATGCAATTTAAAATAATATTGAAAAAACATATTTTTAAATGACTGGGCTACGATACTCCTCGAGCTAACAATAGCAAAACATGGACACCACTTAAAGGTCTATAACAGACAAATGAGTAAAGCGAATGTGGTGTACACATACAATCAAGTATTATTCAGCCACAAAAAAAAGAAGGCAATCCCACCATTTGTGACAACATGGATGAACACAGAGGACATTATACTAAGTGAAATGAGCCAGAAACAGAAGTTCAGGTTACTACATGATATAATTTACGTAAGGTATCTAAAATAGTCAAACTCATAAAAGCGGAGAGTAGGATGGTGGTTGCCAGGGGCTGGGAGAAGAGAAAACAGGAAGATATTAAGCAAAGGGTACAAGGTTTCTGTTATGCAAGATGAGTAAGTCCTAGAAATCTGCTGTAAATATTGCTCACAGTTAATAATACTGTATTATATACTTTAAAATTTCATAAGAGAATAGTTCATATGTTAGGTGTTCTTATCACAAATTTACAATAAATAAAAAAGACAGGAGGAAAATTTAGGAATGATGAATATGTATTTATAGTATAGATGTTTATAGTATAGATATAGTATAGATCTAGTTTATAGTATAGATATAGTATAGTATAATACAAGTTTCATAGGTGCATATTTATATCCAAACTCATGAAGTTATATACAAGAAATATATAGTTTCTTGTATATTAAAAAAAGTGTTAATTATACTTTCATGGCAAAAATTTAGAGCCATTTCCTTTCTCTTAATTTTGAAAAGAAAAATAAAAACAATAAAGCCCAACTATTACTAGAAACACCATAATGGCAATGAATGTAATAATATATTTATTAAAATGTTTAGAGTATCCTGCATTTTAGCTTTCTGAATGTACCATTTTACAAAAATTAAAAAAATATATATTCATATAGATCACTGTTTTTGTTTTCCTTTACTGTTTTTCACCTTATTTTTCTTACTGATATGAAACTATAGTAAAATTCCTCTATTTATAAAAGCAGACATTTATGTGGGGAAATATAAAATCCCTGAGTGTATCACTGAACTTTATCTTAGAGAGTTAGTGATTTAATTGATGTAACCTGACCTTCCCATTAGTCTAGCTGGAGGCAAACTATTTCTGTCTGCATTACTTTTCATTATGCTTCCTTGTAGGAATTCGGTACCTGCTGCTCCGTATAAATGTGTGACAAAGCTGAAGAACATAGTCTAGAAAGTCACTCAATTTTCATCTGTTATTGTCCCGTCAATGTTAACACACAATTGTATTCTTCCTAACCTTCATAGTTCAAAGACTGTTGTTTCAACTGAAATTTGGAAAACCTACCTTCAGATTCTGACTTGAGATATAGAAGAAAATTTATATTCTTTATTTATTTATCTAATGTTCAAGCATCAGCACCCATGATATAAATCACTTGAATTCCCTTGCAGCTTTTTTTGCAGTACACCTAAGCTTATTATTAATTTACTCTGCTCTACCTAGGTGCAGAGTGAAGGAGATGATCAAGTCATATATCACATAAACAATTAAAACTATCCTTTGGCTGTAAGCTTTTTGAAATGATGAAGTGCTAGTACAGAGTAAGCTGTCCTTGAATTACTTTCATTGGTTAAGTATTAGACAGTATGATGAATTTTTTACAAGCCAGACATTCGGGATAGTATCTTCAAAGTTGTGTCAGCTACTTATTTATCTTTATTATGGCCTGGAAATCGATAGCAAAAATACAATGTTAGTACATGTATTCCATTAACAACAATTATGGGTATCTTTTTTTCTTTTAAAGATGAATGCAGTAAAAGTTGGACTTTCATAACAATGCCATTGCTTTCTCTCCACTTCAATGGTAAAAAGCAATTCCAATGTAAATATGTGACAATGGTTAAAAACCAAATTATAATATTTTATGTGCAAAGTGAGTCTTCATAGCACTAAATGCAATTTTATAATTAGCATTATAAAGGATAAGTGACTTCCTAAGTATTTCAGAACACAGAATTGCTTAACATTTCATATGAAAAAGATACACTGATGTACTTTCTTTAAATAGAAATAATTCTCACTACTTCAAGTAACCTACAAAAAAAACAAATTTCTCTTATTTTGTATTATCTTTCTAAATAATTCTAACTGAGACTATATGTACACTAATATAATCAAATCTCACTGCCATTTGGAAAATTCACATATTAAACCAAAACCAACAAGTACTTTAAGAAATCCTGAGATAGTTATGTATTTGAAATACAAATGATTCTTGAGGTGGAAAGAAGATGATCCACTCAAACATATGTAGAGTATATTATAAAAACTATCTAGCGTAAAAATTCACCTTTTTTTCTTCAAGGAGACTACTGCAGTATTAAGAAGCTATATAACTTACATAGAATCTCAAAATGAGTAATTGTTAAAATTAAGTCTAAAGGGGGATCTTCCAATTTTAATATATAATTCCTGTCAGGAAATCACTCTTCTTTCCAGAGCATACATATGTCTCTAATGGGTTCTGTTTATATTATGACTTTAGATTAACTTTGAGGATATCTTCATTGATATCTACCATTATTAATATGAAACATTTAAAGATTAACAAAATATAACATGCATTTGCTCAACAGATTTTCAAATACTACCGAATTACTATTACTAGAGTAATCTATATTATTATAGGCAATTTATCTAAATTAATATACCAAAGATAGCTAGCTACACATATAAAGACATATATATGTGTGTGTGTATACACACATACATACACAAACACACAAACACATCTGCAAAATTCACTTATAAATTATTCTCCACTCTGATGAGATAACATTTTTGACAAAATTATATGAGCACGAAAATAATTTAGAAGCAGTCAACCAAATTTGGAACCATCTGTGTTCATTGTGTACAAAATGAAATTGAAAATTTAAACTGTGAATAAAATAAACAAAGAGGCATGGCTTTTCATATATGAGTCTACACGCCAAGACGATTTTATATTTACGAAACACTAAAGGGTAGGTTCTTACAATAATTGTCAGACTAAGCTTTATATTTGTACTTCACACAAATGAAATTATTTTTTGTTTTACTTTATTCATCTGTCTTATTTAAAAGAATATTATGTAGTTAGCCTAGCATAAATATATTTCAAAGGACAAACTATAAGCAAGTCTAATTTTAATAAGACTTCTACAATGACATACCTTTTTATCTACCGTGTTCATATCACCCCATTTTAGACTCATTTGTCTCAAACCATCTTTGCTCATTTAATTTTTGCTTGTCTCTTTGCTGCTCATTACCTTATATTTGTAGACACTGCATCACTATTCCTAAAGACAGCTCCATCATTTACAAGCTGCTGAACTTCAAATAAACACAAATTTCTTTGAAAAAAATGCATAAATTAAATTGATCTCATTAGGATTAGATGTATTTGTATAAAAAAAGTAAATAAGCTCTATCCACATAAAATGCTTTATTAAATATTAGATTAATCAATATTGAAATTGGTATTATATTGCAATATAGAATCAATATTGAAATTGATACTATATTAAAATATAGCATCAATATTGAAATATACTAGTCCTATCTATGATCTCTCTTTCTATTCTTAAATATCTAGCATTCATTCTATCAAATCTTAATAACTGAAAAATATATTTGATTTATATCAATTACATTTCAAGAAAAGTAAAAGACATATTGCTTTAGACAATGAGAGTATTAAGTTTATTGTTTGCACATTCATTCTCATTCTTAGGTAAAACTAAAGTTACATTTTATTAAAATACTTGATTAAAATTAAAGTTAAAATTTCCTGATTAGAGATAAAGAAATGGGCAATTCTAGTAACTTTTAGAAGCAATTTGTTATGATGTCATCTGTATAATTTAAGAAAAATAGCTTCTTAATTCTCAATTGGAAGCAGATTCAAAGTTATCTTAACTTTAAGGAAAATTATGACCTACTTTGATAAGATTATAACTTGTTGAGAAATAAAATTTGTATAACTTTTCAGAGTTCACTTCTAAGCCTTTTCTAGGCTAACGAAAAAAGCTATTTTGTACCAAATTCAATAGTCAGTTACTGGATTTAGATATGTCTTCAGGAACATTTTAGTGCAAAGTACCAAGAATGTCTAGTTTACCACTTTGGTAATCATGAAATTCATGTTGAATTCCTTAATTAAGGTCCTGATGGGCAACTTCTTAAATGTCATTTTCCATAATTTCCATGTAACAAACCCTGAAAGTTCTTCAATGTATAACCCTTGTCAACCTACATCCAACACCAAGGCAGTTGCTCTTGTACTAGTCTGTGTTTCCAAATATTTTATCCATATCTCTGTTATGAAATTTATCATATAATTATAATTTTTAATTTATTAGCCTGTGCACTACTTCATAGTGAAAACATTCTAACATGTTTGTATATCTGGCATTTAAGGGAATGTTCATAATATATAGATATTTCAGAAATGTTTTGATGAATAGCAGAATGAAGGGGAATAATGTAACATGAAGAAACTGAAAGAAAGAAGGAAGGAAGGAAGGGAAAGAAAAAAGAATTAGAATGTTTATAGGTGGCAGAGCTGTATAAATGCCCCTCTAGAGTTGGCTCCTCATTGCTGCTTCTTAACATATCAATCTATTTATAAATATTGTTAACTATAATCATTTCAATAGCATGTGATGTTTATAAAAATAATATCTGACAATGATATTACGTTTGAATTCACAATTGGCAGATTTATGGTGTTGATAACCACCATGGTCTCCTCTAAAATGGTTTTTGAAAAAAGATTAACTTAATAGTTTAGCAAGTCACAATTTTAGTTCCTTAAAATAGTAATAAAAATAGAACTCATTTCAGGTTCCACCTAGCATGTAGAAAGTAGAATAGAATGTTTATTCTTAAAAATGACAAAAAAAAACCCATATAAAATACTAAATCATAACTCATCTTGAACCCACCGGAGAGACAAGATCCCAGGGCAGTGAAGTAGCCAACAATTCAAGGAAGACAGTCCTCTGCCAAGGGAAGATAAGACATAATGACTGTCTCACCTGGCAAAGCACAGGATGAAGGGACAGACTCATAGGAAAGTAACTGGGAAGAAATAACCTAAAATTTTAATGACAATTGAGAAGTCGAGTATAGACTAGTGTGATATTATAGCAACTTTGGATTTCCACCGAAAAAGGGAAGTTCATTTTCACTCATAGACTCTTTTTCTCATACTTCTATCTGTTGCTTGAGACCAAAGGAGGGCAAGTTGGCAGGTAGCAGGAGAGAGGTCCCACTGTTGGTTGTACAGGCAAGTGAGAGGATGTGAACAGTCAAGCTCCCAGCAGGATTTCTGTAAACACTGACAAGCTAATTAAAAAATTTGTTTGGCAGAACACATGAGAACAAAGAGAATTCGCGTTGAGGAAGGTCATCAGAAGATTTGACCTTCAGTTTGACCTGTGAGCTAGACCCAGGCAGATGGAGGGTCCCCACTTCCTCTCCTGTGCTCAAAACTTGTACTCCCTTAGCCTTCCACACTTGAAGCTGCCCACAGACATAGCCTTGAGATAAAAATTATGGCGATGAGACTGTCTGAACGGGGTATGTGACTAAGTGCCTCTGTGTGATAACTGAACCCATTTAAGGCCCCTGTGTATAGGACTCAACCCACCTAAGGCATCTATGTAAACTTTTAAGATTTGGTGTATGGGTGCGGAAAACTACTCATTTTGTGGCTGCCCGAGACAAGTCTCCTAAGTAAACCCCCTTGCTTATTAAATTGCCACCTACTAATCTGGAATGATCTCCCTTTTTCTTTGGTCTCTCCTTTCCCTCCACACATGGGAGCCAGTTTCATATTATACCCCAAATTCCTGAAGATTTTATAACCTAACATTTTGAAAAAAAGGAGGGCAAATTCGGAGATTTAATCTTAACCAGCAGTAATAATTGTCATAGGGTAGTCATATCATTCAATATAATTGAATAGAGACTTCAGAAATAGACACACATATCTTTTTGGTCAACTGATTTGTGACAAAGATGTCAAGGTATTTCAATGTAGAAAAAGGATAGTCTTTCTAACAACCGGTACAGAAACAACTGCATAGTACTATACAAAAAATAAATCTTGACCCAAACTTTCAATAAAAAAAAAAAAGACTAAGTGAAAAATAGGCTAAATGTAAAGTCCAAAACTATTGAACTTTTAAAGAAAATATAGGAGATTAACTTTGTGACTTTGGCTAGGGCAATGAATTTTAGGACAAAAATATCATGAAATAAAAGAGAAAACATTGGTCAAAATTAAAATGTTTCTCCTAGAAAGACACTGTTAAAAGTATAAAAGGAGAAACTAGATTGGAAGCATATATATATGTATATATATGTATATATATATACACATACATATATATACACATGCACACACACATATACACTCATCAGAAGTTGTTTCAAATCTATATATTTATATAGTCAACAAAATCATGTATATATAAGAAATATATACATATTTAACAAATATATGTTTAACATATGTATTTAAAAATCAATAAAAATATAAATAACAACTTAATATAAGAAATTAAAATAATTAAAATACATATGCAAAAAAATGGAGGGAAAGATTTGAACAGAGACTTCTGTTCAAGGAAAATATACAAATACATGATGATAGGCAACACTGTCAGCTATCAGAGAAATGAATGTTTAAAAGGGTTAAACAAGCAAAAAAATAAACCCTCAGAACTCTAAGTGTTGGAAAGGGTCTAAAGCAATTAAAACTCTCATAGGTTGTTGGTGTAAAAGCAAAATGGTACAGCCACTTTGGAAAACAGTTGGGCCGTTTCCAAATATTCTGCAGGGCATTAGCAGATTTATAGTCAAGTAAAATGAAACATGTTCACACACACGCACACACACACACACACACACACACACACACGGGCAAATTTTTATAGTGGCTTTATGCATAATTACCAGAAACTAAAAATTTTTTAAAAATCCTTCAAATGGTGAATGGATAAAAAAATTATAGTACACACATGCAGCAAAATATCACTGAGCAATAAAAAGAAATTAACTACTTATATCTCTAACAACATAAAATGATCATAATTAAAAGAAGCCATATACGAAGTCTAAAGAATATATAACTCAATCTTTATGACCTTCTGTAAAAGGCAATAACTATAGTATAAAGCGATACTTGCCACGAGTTGAAGAAGTGTGGAGGGATGCGGTGATTACAAAGGGGCAGGAGAGAACTTTAAGAGCTGGTGGAAATACACTGTGCCTCAACTGTACTAGGGGTTATACAACAATTGGTTTTTCAAAATATATAAAAGGTATGCCCCAAAATGATAAATTTTACAACATGCAAAATATACCAATTATTAGTCAATAAATCTAGTTTTTAATCAAAAAGCCATCCCTATGTCATGAGTTATAATGTTTCCTACTATGTAGTGAACATAGAATCTCTAGTTTTTTCTCCCAACTCAACTACATTTAGCCACTTTTAGCACAGATAAGAAATTTTTCTCATTTGTATAATTTGATATACATACACTTAGAACATGTATTTTAAAACACAGATAACTATTGTTTGAATTATTTTTAAATTGACTAAGACAATTGAGGCTCAGTTCTGGGAAAGGAAGGAATACCCCAGAGAGTGACCTGATCCCACTGAGACTGGCAGTGGAATCGGATCTATTTGTATTTGGTTTGATTGGAATAGCATATAAAGAAAACCTCCCGAGTAATCAGGGAAGAGGCTTATATGGAGAGGGTAGGGTCAGCTCTCTGTCTTCTGTAATCTGATGCCCATGCAATTACTTCAGTGTATTGTTGAGATTTGAGTTGGGCACTTTTTCCTGAGCAGACAAAGCAGTGTTACCTTCAAAGACCCATGGTACCAGGAAAAGAACTTAAACTCAATTTATAGTAACCTTCTGCTGTCCACCCAATGATCTCATGTATTTTACTTCCAATCCTGGCACATCAAAAGTTTTCAATCTTTTGTCAATCTTCTCTAAAATATCTTCACAAGTTATCTACTGCGGCATGCTTTGTTAGAACCTCATCTTTAGAGCAATGATGGTTATGGTTATATACAAAAGAAAACACATAATTAAATAGATTTTATAGTAATCATTATTTTGTACGCTGACTTCAGATTTGCCCAAAAATATCCTAAGGATGGTGAATAAATCTACAATTAAATCTAAATGAGCATCATACTATGAGTTATTTCCGATTTTCTAATTTGAAGGTTATGTCTACATGAAATTTTTAAGAAATCCAAAATCAGTACACTTCCATAGTCTACGCAACAGTAAAAAAAAAAAGAGAGAGAGAAAATTTAAAAAGCAAATCTTAAAAGTGTGTTTCTGATTAATATATTTAAGGCTTTTTCCTGAAATGTCATAAAAAGGCCTTTAAGGATTGAGCTCTCATAAATGGATATATACAGAAATATAATGCATCTTTAGAAGTTGCAAAGGGAGGATTAAGATAGCGCAATATACTGAGAATTCTTATGTGGATAATAAGCTGAATATTTCACAGAATATTGAACACACACCACCTCACTTATTGGCTGGTAATGAACCACAGCTTTGCAAATCAGTAAAAAGGTTCTTTCCAGGTTGGCAATGATGTATTACCTGAAGAAATGATTAATTTCCTTCAGAGTCAAACCCTACACAATTGTCTACTTTACCTTTATTTAAAGCTGGCTTAAGTTACAAGCAATAGAATATCTACATCTGAGAACAGATTACTTAAATTTGTCTTGAATTCCATTTGCATGCTATCCTCAGTCATGTTTCCTCATAAATCAGAAGAAAAACACAGGCACCATGGACCCAGGGAACTTTATTATATTACTCCAGGAGAGCATGCACTTGTTTCTACTTATTCATAGTCTTGAAATAAGAGATACAGCAAGGTTGGTGGTGTATTGAGGGGTTAAATGGTACATTCATTAAGGAGAAAATTAAGTCAACTCGGATGACAATTTCTAAAACAAATCTTAAATAAGATTAAGAACAATATCTTTTGAATATTCCCACATTTGTTTTATATAATTAAGCCTCATGTTAAAATAAATCTTCTTTTTATTAATACTGTCTACATTATTATTACTATTACTATAATTGTTAATAACAACTATTATTGTACTGTTGATTATGTGGACATGACAAAAAGCAATGTCCTTAGTGATCACTACCCTGTCGCATTTTTTTTTTAACTGAAAAACACTAGGGAACTTATATAAATTATCCAGCATGTACAACCAGTAATGTAAAAAGACAATGTTCAATTCCAATTATTCTGACTTCAAAGCCTTGTAAGTACCACTGCTTACTATATATATATATGCGCGTGTGTGTGTACCTGTATGCATATGTATGTTTTGTATGTATATCATTTCTTCAGGTAATATATCATTGCCAACCACAACCATAAACATGTTCTCTGTATCTATGAGTTTGTTTCTGTTTGGTTTGTTCATTTATTTTGTTTTTTAGTTTCCACATACAAGTGAAATCATATGGTATTTGTCTTTCTTTGACATTTCACTTAGAATAATACCATGTAGGTCTATCCATGTTGTTACGAATGGTAAGATTTCATTCTTTTTTAAGGCTGAGTAGTATTCCATTGTATGTATGTGTATGTATATATGTATATATACATACACATACATACATGTATATACATACACATACATACATGTATATATACATGTATATATACATATATATGCATATATACACATACATACCTGTGAAGGGTTTGTTTATCTTTGTTCTATGGATAGAATATCCATAATCTTAAATTATGATTGCTCCAAGGTCAAAACCAAATGGTAAATTAAATCAATTAAATATTAAATTCAGGAAATAAACCAATAATATGGCACTTTAGACATTTTGTGAATTTAGACATACATTGGAGACTTCATATTTTGCAATATCATCTGCCTTCTCTAACTTCTCTTTGATTCCGTAGACTCACATATAACCTTTCACAGAGAAATGTTTAATTCGTTTTAGCTTGATCAGCAGCTGAGTGCTATTTCCCATAGGTAACCAAGGAAATGGTAAGTAGGGTTTAAATAGTAGGGGAAAGGGGGCACATAAGAAAAAGTACCATGAACAAGTCTATCAGAATTTACTTTGGCTTCCTCTTTAAAGTGTTTTGAGTTAATTATGCATTTCTGAAAAGCTCAGCCACGATCCCACAGAGGAGGAAAGCCTTTGCTTCACACAGTGGGAAAACATTTCAGAACTGTATTTCTCATCACTTGCCAAAAGAGAAAATATATTTAGATTCATCATTTACTTTCTAGTTTTGAAAATTAGATTTTTGGCAAATTAAAATGCCATGAGTATAAACATTTAGGTTTTTTTCCCCCCAAATTCATTAAATCTTCTCATTCATATTCGAGAACAAATGACAATTGTGAGGAAAAATTTGAATACACAAAAGTAAATTTAAATCAATCCTAAATGCTTACAGATGTTTATTTGGGAGTATTTTATATATATACATGTAAGTTTTTTAAATTAAATTTATTTTTAGTATTTATTGATTCAAAATTCAATTTTTCTATTTCATTTTGGAAATCTATTTTCTCATTTTTTTTCAAAATCATAGTAAGCCCACACACTGAAACTTAATCTTAAAAAAATATAAAACTTCTTGGTACTGAACTGTATGTCATTTGTGGACAAATACTATGCATGCATTACATTGTATCTCTAGTATGCATACTTTGGGGTGTGGTAGGCTTTTAATGCATGTCAAATTGAACCGAATTCCATGAAAAGATATCCAGTTGCTCATTTTCAGCAGATTATATTGCCTCTAACATATCATTTCAAATTGCATCTTCACCATGTTTTCATCTTCCAATGAAGTAACTTAATTTCTAACCAAAACTAGGGAATCGCCGATGCTTCTCACCACTACGCGATAGTTACTTCTATCAATTATTTATCAGGTATATACATATCAAGATCTGTTTAACCTTTTAATTTTGATTTTTATAGCTTTATTGACCCCTTGTCTTTCCATTTATTTCACAAATATGCTGTGTCCACTATTCTAATATATATGTATATATTAAAATTAGGACTAAAATAAATAGTCCTAATCAATAGTCCTATAAATAGTCCTAATAAATACAGCTATCACCTCAAACTACTTTGCTTTCTTTGTCTTTTTGTATTATCCAACACAATTACCAAATTCTGTACCTATAGCTCCATTTATTCACTGATTTTCTCTTGCTGTTTCAATTTGATTTGCCCCTTTATAGAGCTATTATCTCAAAAGTCTCCAATAACTTCTTATATACCAGTCAATCGCCTAGCTTTTTTGGTCATTATTTTTAATTTCCTTTTAGTATTTTACCAATTTAACATTCTCATCCATCTTAGTCTCTTCTATTACCTCTGAAGCAAGTGACAACTGATTGTCTTCCAATTGTTCCTTCTATGTTTACTTGTCCTCTTCTACTTCCTACTACACAAATGTAGTTAAGTCTCCCAAATCACTTTTCTTACCATTTTCTTTCTCTCATTTTATCTTTTCCACTTCAGGAAAAAAGGTCTCTTACCATTTAATTGTTAACACCATGTGACTACACAAGATTACCAAATTTATATTAACCACTGAATACATTATAAACTAATTTATACATTACTAACTGCTTAATGATACTGTCTACTGAAATATCTTACTGGCAAAGAAGACAATATACTTAATGCCAAATTAACCATTTAATTCTTCAATTTATCACATTTCTACCTTTAACAATATTGTCATTTACTCCGGTATAGATTCATGAAACATTGAATAATTTTCCTCATAAACATAGCAGCTTTTAAACAAATATGCTGCTATGTTTACACAAAAAATGATTACATATATAAAATATTAGAAATTTGAAATCCATAGAAAACATAAGAAAATAATTCTGCAATAAGTCACTAAAATTATCACATTTTTTATAACTTATCATTAAAGAATGCAGTGAAAAAATAACCGAATTACCCAAGAGTCACAGTAACCCCAAGTCTTAGATAAATTGGGCATTTATCTAAGAAAAATAACATATTTATTTTTATCCTCCACTGATTGTGTGTCACTTGTGGGCAGCAAAATATCAAATCCCCCAAATTTTCTTTTCTAAGAGCTTCTCCCAGACTATAAGACTTGAGACCAACACTTCTTCCACTATGGAGTTTTCAGAAAACTGGCGAACAAATGTTCTTTTTTTTTTTTTAACTTACAGGTTCAAAAGTCATTATCTTCGCATTAAACGATTTTCAAAAGTAATTTGACTCTGCTGAAACACGTTCTCCAGTTGGTTATAAAAAGAGAGACCTCAAGAAAGTGTCTCTATCTTGACTTCATATCACCTGGGGAAGTTTAAAAATAATCCAAAAGCCCAAATGACTGCCTTCTCCAGACCAGCTACCTCAGAATGTCTGGAGGTAAAACCAAGCTATCAGCATGTCCAAGTAATTCTTCTGAGAGTCAAAGTTAAAAAAAAACATTTCAGTGGAAAGTGTTACAAAATACGTATTTTACCTTACCATTCCATTAATGAGTTGAAAGAATGAGTCAAGTGGTAAAAAGCTACAATCTCACATATGCAACTCAGACCCCAGGGTCTAAATGATTTTGTGGGCTGGTTTTGCTGCAGGCAGCAGAGGATTTTCCTGCCAGGTTTTTCAATCTTGACACTATTGACATTTTAGATCTGATAATTTGGGACACCAGTTTGATAATCAAAAATGTCTCCAGATATTGACAAATGTCCCCTAGGGGTAAAAAAAATCACTTCAAGGATGAGAAGCACTGGTGAAGTTTCATGGAAGAAAATGCCTACATTAGGAAACAAACAAGAATTGTGCTGGAATGAGAAATAGTGACTAAATAGTGTTTTGCTGTCAGGCAGTAATGAGGACATTCTTATTGAGAATAATGTTTTATTAGATCCTAAGATGTCAATGATATTAAAATGTACCATTTAGTTGAAAAAAGAAAAACTGTACCTATCAAACTATAATACACTCTTGTTTAACATACCTTGATACTAGGAATGGTAAAATGTAAGATAATGTAGAGCTCAAAAATCAACAAAATCATATATATTAAATATTTTACACACTATAATTTGCAAGGTTTTTGGAGACCTTAAAATTTACACATAGCACATATAGATGTAAATTACATTAAAAAATGTTGCATTGAGTGAATTATTTTATAATTTACCTTAACTTAATATTACATTATGATCACTGTGCCATGTATGGCAGCCATTCATATTTTATTAGAACGTGCCTCAATGCATTAAATAAAGCAGTCTTTCACGTTTTCTTCATTATAAGGTCCCATTTTAGGACTTTCTTAAAACTGACAAGTGTTATATTTCAGAGTTTGTATTATTCCCATATTGGTGATTCAAGTTCATAGTTCTCACAGCTAATTTAAAAAAAAAATCACCACATCTGAAATACCATGCTACTAACATGAAAATTAGTAATTTGCATTGACTCCTCTTGTTAGCTCTTCTACAGTAAAGAATTTTAGCAATGTCAGGATCTTATAGTCTCTAAATTCTCCAGTTACCTCCTTCCACCAGATTTAGGAACTCAACAGCACAAGGAATGTTCCGAACAAAAGCATACTGTTAATTATGAGAATGCTTTATCCCTAAGCTTTGACATGAAAACCCCAAGTGTAGTCAATTCGAGATGTGACCTTGAAGTCCTTAGCATTCAATTAGGCCTACCTATCTATATCTTAATCTTGGTCCTTGAAGTTTTACAACTTTATGATCAGAAAAAAGAATTGAGGGTGGGGTGAATAAAGTACCTCAGGAATATATCACCAAGATAAAATGTTTTTCTGAATACTAGCACAAAGCTTGCCTAAATGTCCCACTATTATGTGAGAGAGCCCTCCAGAGTTAGAGGATACTTTATTTCCAGTTTACCATTTTCATCGGATGGGAGGAAGCATTCCAGAAGAAGGATAAAGTCAAAACAGCATACACTCAAAGTAATTTTATAAATAGTGTTCTTAAAAGAGATCACACTTTACCAAATATAATACAGAAACACAAGATTTTAAACTCTTTGATCACCAAACTAGTATCTCCAACTCCAATCAGTAGTGCTAGATCCCTTGTTCTTAGTCTCATGCCTCCTGGGTACAGAATAAAGAAAATGGGAGCCTGGAATGCCCTCAGAAATAAAGGTGGATCGCTCTTCCTAGAAGCAAGAGTGGATAGCCCACACGCCTGTCTCCATCCACTGATTCTTGAGCCCTGTCTCCTCTACCTTCTTTCTCCATTGCATGGGGTAGAGGCTTTTTCATACTCTTAGGGGCAATGGACCAAGAAACTCTTCAAACCTTCACAGAGTGAGATAATTACATTCTTTTTGTAACTCCTAAAAATGGTTTTCCTGAAAGAGACCTTTTTCATGTAGCTATAGGAAAAACTAGACTCTCCACTAATATATTTTAAAAATAGAAACCATATTGCTCTTAAATAATAAAGTGTTAAGTAGGATTCCTCAGATCATCCACTGAAAAGAATCGAGAAAAGGATTTTTCACATTGTAAATGTTTTGTAAAGAGTGCTTTTTTTCCACCCTACTATGAACTTTAGAGTTTTCATGATTCCAATAGTCAGCAAGATAGTTTTAACTTTTATGAAATTTTGAATTATTCTGATTTAACGTATCTACTTGAAGATAGAATTAATTCACAAAATAGCAGTAAGTAAAAGGGCACAGGACTGTGTAGACATATGCCCAGTGACTAAGTTTAAGAAAAAAGATCCTCATTAAGCTCTATAAGCATGGAAAAAATCAAATTCATTAACTGCAGTCCAATGTGCAAGTACCAGAGGAGTTGTTCTTTCTCTACTTCCTGCTCTAGTTGTCTTATTTTTTTTTAAAAATAAAAAGGCTTAACATTAAATTTGAGATAAAAATATTACTCTTCTGCTATACCATAAACCATTCAGTTAATATTTATATCATACTTTGAACCTAAGAAGATAATATAGATCCATCAGAGCATATGTTTTGTTTTCAAATTTTAAAATATACTTTTAATTATATTAAAGCTATTATTTAGTTGGACTTCTTTATACTGTTGTCAAATAGAACAGTGATCACAAGTTTTCTTGTTCTAATGAGTGCCCAGGGGTTGGGTGGTAGGAAGTTTGTTGAAAGGAGTTCAGAATTATAAGTTCTTTAGGGAGTGAATTTATCTGTATGTTAACCTTTCTGAAACACTATTTCCATTTATAACATTTTATGAATAATGAATAATAATGACAGAGCAAGTTCTATTAAAGATTTTAGTGCCTTGGTAGGTGAGTCAAATTACTACTTATAAATTAAAATCACCATTTATACCAGCTGTAACATTCCATACTAGTGCATCTCTAAAACATATTAAGTTTTCTTTTTCCTTGAAAATAGTGTTTTCTTCAGTGATAGCATATAATGAAAGAGAGGATTTATAAGTTCATTAGAGAACTATTATATGTTCATACTGGAAGATTATGTAAAAATTAAGATGTTATTAAACATAAATTATAATAGAATTATAGTAAGTATATACATATTAATAAATCATATATTAATAAATCATAATTAATTTCCCTGCTTTAAGTTTCTTTTGAAAGTCTTTTAAATAAAATAATTAAAAGTCATCTAGAGGGATATCTGTTTCCAGCTATGCTGGAGTAAGGGGTATTAGGACTACAATGATGGAGTAGCTGGCAATGGGCTAGTACCCCAAACTAAACCATCACAACAGTGGACAAAATATATAACTGTTTTGAGTCAACAGGAGCTATAAAATTGTGATGAAAACAGAAGGAAATTCATGAAAAGAACCCCATTATTACCTTGGCTCTTTAACTTAAGAATGTTTAGACCTTTGGTTGAAAGATGCTAAATTCCAAGCTCAAAAGATGAATCTCCACTGAACAGAGGAGGCACAGATCAAAGCTGGGGACAGAGACACATCTGTAATCTGTGGGACAGACACTAGAGTAGAAGGTGCTATGAAAGAGAGAGGGTCAGAAAGCTGTCTGTAAGGCTATTCTCTGTGAATCCATGATAGAGAGTTGCTGTACATTGGCAGGGTGAGACCACATAAGGCTCACCAGAAAGTTCCCGCTACAGAGTCAAGAATAGAAGAGATAATAAAGGTCAGATTTAAATTTATGCTCTTAGGGAAAATGTGTGAAGTAACAAAGGTATTCCCTCACCTCTTCACCTGGGTCAGAACTCAGCCTTTCTCGAAGCTGTATGCAGAGAATGAGTCCTTTATACATCCTGTTCCTTTATATGCCTCTGGTGAAAGGTAAGCAGGATACAGCTAAAATAATGCTTAGGGGGAAAATTATATCCTTACCTATCCTGAAATATTATAGAATTATTTAAAATCCATGAAGTAAGGGATTGTTAAGAAACATAAAAAGAAAACTGATTAAAACCAAAATAAGTAGAAGGAAAGAACATTTTAAAAAGCCAAAATTTAGTTATTGGAGAAATTCCATAAAATAGTTAAACTATAAATACTAATCGAGGCAGAAAGAGAAACAAACACATTCATATATACAGAAAGTGCCAATGTCAAAAATGAAAGAGGATAACACTATAACTCCTACAGACATAAAAAAGACAAAAAGGAAATACTATGATCAAAATCATTTTAAGAATTTTGCCACCATAAATGAAAAAGTCCTTATAAAACACAACAAACTTTAATGAAGAGAAAATATGAATATTTCTATAGCTAGTAAATATATTAAATCAAATATTTTCTAATAGAGAAAAATCAATGTCCATATGATTTCTGATGACTTCTAGTAAACATTTTGGGAAAAAATAATGTCAATAATACAAAAAGAAAGAATGAGATTCTTCTCAATACATTTTATTAAGATAGTATCACCTGGACATCAAAAGCTGACAGAGATATTAGGTGAGAAAAAAGTGGTATTATTCATAAACATAGGCAACAGATTCTCAAAAAATATTAACAAAAATATTAACAAATCAAATCCAGCAATATTTATAAACACATATATTAACTATGATTATAAGCCCAATTGACACAATAAAAACACTTAATGTCATTTGTCATGAGAGCAAAGAAAACCATGTTGAGACAATATTACATAGTTCCTAGTGTGAATACATTTAAAAACTAAAAGAATCACCATGTCAAATATCGGCTAGGTTTTAGAACAACTGGAGCTTTCAAACATTGCAGGTAGAACTGAGGTATGACAACTCTGGGAAACAGTTTGACACTATCTTTAGTTAAATATAAAGTTACCATACAATCCAAGAATTGTACACCCCAAGCATTTACCAAAGAGAAATGAAAACAGCTGCACACAGGAAAACGATACAAAAACTTAAATATAAATTGTCATGGCAACTTTATTTATAATAGCCCAAATTGGAAATAGCTCAGATATCCATCAACAGATGAATGGATAAACAAACTGGTATCTGTACCATGGGACATTGCTCCTCAGATAAAAGAAAATTTAAAAACACAGGAAATTGCATTAGCATTAATGGGTTTCGAAGCCATTTTGCTGAGAACCACCCAAACACAAAAATGTAGATATTGTATGACTTCATTTTCACAGCGAGGGAAAAGATCATTGTTTATATAGGTCATATAGTGTACACAGGGGAAAAGTTAAAGTGTTCAAACTGTTCTTCAGTCCCAGAAAGCTCTTAATCTAAGGTAAACATTAAGTATCTGATCAAATGAAATATATATATTATGAAAGACATTTCAGTATGTATTGAGCAATTTGCTAGTGAGCAAATTTAAGTCTACACTAAGCTAATTGTAAATAGCAGAATTGTGAACCAAAGATATGATGTTTATACATTTATAACTATTTTATTGAATATCATACAGTCTTTGTTAGCATACACACCACTGAATATATAAGTAAAATATTAAATAAAAATTCTGCTATGCAACTATATACAGAACATGTTTACAATTATGTGATATGTACATAAAAATAATGATTTAAAAGGAATACAAAATAAAATATAATTATTATGTATTAGTGATATGTAATTTTTCTTTTGTTCATTTTATATTTGCTTCTGTTTTAATATCACTCACTTGTTAATGTTCACACTAGTGCATTTTATGTTTTCTTATAATGCAAAAGTCTGCATGGTATATAAAGCCACAGGCAACTTTAATAATTTACAAATGGTATAATATGTAAATGTTGTCAACTTTTATTAAAAATCTGGGTGACTATTTCGGAGGGACGGACCACTGGTTCATTTTTCTTATTTAACTCTAACATTTATAATGCACGCTTCTGGCATATTTTATATGAAAATTAAGGACTTATAAACAAGCGCTATATACTGGATTTTATTTTGAATGTTAATTTTTATAAGGATAATCATATACCCAAAAGCTCTGAATTGTCAAGTGAGGTAACAATTACTTCACAAATAATATCCAAGTCTTACTGAGAGAACACGTTCAAAATGTTGTGTCATTCTTTGGATTCTGGTGCTTACTAGCAAGAATAACTTTGTACATGTTGATTCCATAGGCTACCTAGGGTCCCTTTTTTCCACTTTCTGTTCAAACGTATGCCATGTTCCAGTGGACTGACACTGATTTTTCTCATTTGTATTGGGAAAATAAGAGAAAAATTAGTAGGTTGGGGAGTGGGTATGTTTAGGCATCAGAGACTCTAAGATTTAGTAATAACACTTATATGACTGCATTAATTGCAGCCAGCCAGTAACTGAAACCCCTGAGGAAGATGTAACCATGCTCAGGCCCAACTACTGGAGTATTGGGAGCTCCTGGTACTATTAGTTCAGATGTAAAGCACCCACTTAGGGGGAAATGAGAGCCCCCGGTCCCATCTAGTTTATCGAGAGTTAACCCAAAGAGAATTTCTGGGGTCATCCACCTCACATTTAGATTTTGTCCTCGTTTTGTACCTCCTAATCATAGGTGGGCAAAGTTTGACCCATAAGCCAAAGCTAACGATTCTGAATCTGGATTTAGTATGAGACTCATTTGATGTTAAATGTAGCAATGATTTCATTACCCAAGCTGGGCATCCATAGCCCATTATATGCAGTGGCCATCAGATTGTTGAAACAAACAGGTTAATCCAAAATACAACTATAAAAGAATATGCCTATGAGATATTCCTTGTTAATTAAATTTATTTCTTTCATTTTTCAGATGGTTCATTTTAGCTTTTTTTGTTGAGTGCCAGTTTGGCCAGAAGTGTATATGAGTCTTTAACCAAAAAGAGCACACACACACACTGAATCATTAAGAGTTTTATGCATGTGTGTTTGCTACATGTGTAGTTAACTACTGTGCCTAATCTTTTTTAACATCTGTTACCTGACAGTGAGTTATTTAACCTCATTTTCACTTCACTAAGTATTCAATAAGCCTTTTCAAGAAAGCAAAATTTGCTGAGTAAAATAATTCTTTCCTGTCTGCATATTCTATTCTAGAATTGTTTTATCACAATCTTAAATCTAAATAATGTATATATACTCATAGAAAATATTCTACTGGATTTAAGCAAGTACAAATAATCTGACAGTCAAGATATAATTTCATACATGGAAAAGATATATAAAAGTAAAAATTGCATTTATTTGAAATTATACAAAAATAACAGGATGTTATTTATAATAAATTTATGACATAATTTGTACTGTAAAAAATCTAGTATTACTCCATTTTGTGCGCTGGCCATGTGTATTTTTTCATGTTGATATTTGTTATTAATACATATATAAAAATAAAAGAAAAATAATAAAATTAAGAATTTCATAAAAAATGAATTTGGAGGATACATGATGAAAAATTGAACAGAATCTACCCATAGTTCTCATATATTCTCCTCATTCTCAGTTTCCTCATTAATATCTTGCATTTGTGTGGTACATTTGTTGTAATCGAGAAACTAATAGATACACACATTATTATTAACTAAAATCCATCACTTATATTAGGTTCATTCTACATTGTACAGATTTATGGGTTTTCCAAATGCATAATATCATGCATCCACCATTTCATTATCATGCAGAAGAGTTTCTCTGCCATAAAATACCATGCTCCTCCTCTTCATCCCTCTCTCCAGCCCCTGGAGTATCTTTTCATGACCAATATAAGTGATTTAGTAATGTAGTAGACACATTCTTTAAATCTCTTAAGAAAGAAGAAATTAGAAATAGGTGCTGAGTGGGAAATCATCATTGTCTATTATATGAGTGAAGAAAGACTATGTTAAAGAGTTCACTGGGAGTAAACAGATGTTAAAAAAAGTTTAAGTACACTCGTGTGTACAAACACCCACAAGCACATTCTAAACTCTTAATTTGATTTATCGTTTGTGTTCTTTTGGGCTTAAGTTCCAAATATTTCTAAACAAGCCGGCATTACACAGAAAGATTATTATGGACATTCTACAACTGTAAAGATGAGCAGGGTAGTATGTAATATTTCTTTATACTGTAGAAAAGAAGAGGTACATGATACTCTTCATTAATGGAATATATTGCTTTCATTTTTTTCCAAATGATTTATTTTATCTCTCTTCAAAAATGCACATTTTCTGAAAATTAAAATTGAATTACAAGCTACACATACTCTTTGCAATGTCAAATTAAATTTTAAAATGCATATAAATTTGAAATTTGATCTACAGTTATAAAGCTTATTGTGTTTACTGAAAAGTAGTTAAAATAAAAATATCACAGCAAAACTTATGACAGTGATTAATTTTAAAGATGAGAAGAATAAAGACATTACGTTTTTTGGAATACAGGGCCTTCTGTGTGTTGGGGATTTTTGTTTGTTTGCTTTAATTTAGAGAATGAGTCATTTGAATTGTCTTCTGCATTCATGTAAATTATATATATTTGTCTCTACCATTTTCTCTTTTTTCCTTCCTAGGTGAGTCATTGATTATGTGAATTGTCCAGGAAGCCACCAATGTAAGACAAATAATTTAAAATGTTTAAGGAAACAAATACTAAAATCTGTACTCTTTTGCTCTAGCATCCTCATGAATGGCATTTACTTACAAAAAGAACAGATGCATAAGTATGTTGGAACCGTTGACTTTTATGAGAAAATGGTTTCAGTACTCTGAATAAAGTTTCCATAGAGTAAAAAGTAGGTTTTGTATTTTAGACTTTGAGATTTGGAAGAGATAGTGAGCATGGGTAGATGGCACCAAAAATTTTCAGTGTTTTTCTACCTTCCTAGCTATTTTATGATTCCAGGGAGTAGGACCTCCAGAATGAAGACTGAAAGAGATTATGCTTTGAATTTATGGAGAGATTGAGACCTCTAGAATTTTTTCAAAAGGAATAGATTAGAGATCAATTAATAGAGCTAGGAATGAATATGTCTGGAACTGAAGGATGGAGTGTCCAATAAAAATGTCATTATTTCATATTTCACAGTAAATCTGGATGATGTTTCAAACATATCAATACCTCAGGAAGAAGAGAGAGGACATTGAGAATCCTCTTTGTTCTTGTACTTAGATAAGGTTTCATTAAACTTCTACAGGCTAGTATTCCTTCTGGGGTATGATATGAGCAATCCTACTGTGGCAGAGATTTCCAGTTCTAACTGTGTAAGCCTCTTCGCCCTATTGGGGCACATGGAGGATCACATTTCCTGAAGTTAGATTGATATTACTAATTTTGGCCAATGATCTTTGAGTAGAAGTAAATATGATTTTCACTTCTGAGTTAAAGCATTTAATTGATGCTGCAAGACTTTCTAACACCCTCTTCCCTTGACATTGCAACATTGAAGCAAATGTTGAGATGGCTATGCCATAAGATCAAAGAGATTATGCTTTGATCACTGAGCCACTTACACACACAATGGTTCACATGGAGCCTTACCCAGTCCTAAGGTAAATTTGCTTTAGTGTGAATTGAGTTTTATTGTGTTTAGCCGGAGAGATTTCTGTACTGTTTGTTAATAAGCACAACCAGGCCAATCCCGTGGATATGTCAGCCCACCCATAGTAATATCCATTTTTACAATCAAATTGTTTGAGTAAAGGCATAAGAATTCTAGATGGCCAGCTCTTTAAACCATAAGAATTATGAGAAATTTTCATAAGAAAATGTAATACAATCATCAGTCACTGATTTTTAGAAAACAATTTTCATAGCCATGTTTTTAGGAAAATAGAAATAATACAAGGAAAAACCTCTGATAGCCAAATATTCTAAACAGTATATTTCTGGTTATTTTGGATGACTGCATAAAAATTGTACAAACTAAGTAACCAATCAAAAAAATATATAATTTCTACAGAAATAAAATATCTGACATGTAATATAATATAGTTTATATAAAATCATTAGCTCATATGCATAAATATTTAAAAAGAACAGTAAAGATGCTTTTATTTACTATTAAGTGAAAAAAATCAGATTTTAAATGCAAAAAATATATACTTGTATATATTTAATTCATGTATATACGGGGCAAGGACTGAAAGGAATTATGAAAGTAAAATCATTTTAATATATGTTATTATAAGTGATACTATCCCAATATATAAATATTGTATTTTTTATTTTTAAATATATTTAACAAATAATAAATACAAACTACTGTGAACAAAAGTCCTTTACAATTGCTATGTAAAACTTATATTATTTAAGACTTATGAATGATATTTAAGGACATATAAAAGTACACATAGGAATTATTATTCCTTAGAATGCTAACATTTCTTATATCCTACTTTTAAAAAGTCTTTCTATAATGCATTTTGATGTTAAGGAATAAACGAAATCACACATTTACTCACGAAAATTTTAAAATACAGTTTTAGTGAACTGATTGCTTCTTTGGGTTTTATTATTTAAAATATGACTTGCTCATATACGTACTGGATATTTAATTACACTATTGTTAGAGTCTTTATTATTTGTTAAGTTCCTTAATAGTGGCACCTCTGATTTAAATAACGCCCACTATGTCCAGCACAGAGTTTTGCAATAATAGAATTTAATAAATAATGGAAGATAACTAACGATTAAATTTTATTGAAAAAGTATCTTTTAGCAGCTTATATTAAGAATGAGAAATCTGATTTTATATAACTTCTTTTAAGGGTTTTGTCCCAAACTTGAAGTTCCTATTAGAACACAAACATTCACTTAGGCTATGCTTATGTACCTAGGTTATGTTTATATATATCAATACAATAAAGCTCAAAGCATATTTAAAGACATAGTTTATATGTATATAAAATATAAAAAGCAATTCATTATAGGACTCTACATTTAACTTGATCTAACTTTTTCCAATATATAAAATTTTCTTTAAAATATTTATATAAAACATGTATCTTTTAGAACATTATAAATTAATTTCTATTTAATGGTTAGATTACTGATTTATTCCAAAAATATTTACTAATCATCTACTGTCTGCTGAGATAAATTACAGAAATTGCTTTTAAAGAGTAGAGATGTATGATTGTAATGAGAATATTCTACATGATACAAACATAGTAGAAGAGTCTGGCCTAAGATTTGGGATGAGATAAAGGCTAGAGTCAATTCATATTAAGTACCCATATATTTTAGAATGAGGAGTGAGTTACAAAAAGTACCAAAGAAGGAAATCTACAGTTCTATGACATTTGAGGAATATACAGTATAAGAAGTACCTCCAAAGAGATATAACAAGGACCAACAATTGATAAGGAGAATAAGTAGGGGAAATATATCCAAGAAGTTAATATATCCACATTTGTAAAGCCATCCACCCACACCCCCAAATGTCACACTAAACCTCGTAAAATTTTTCATTGAAAATCACTATCTTATCTTTACTCTAGGTCTTTATCTCAGGTTATGGCAACTCAGGGTTTCACACATCCAGCCTCTGGGTCTTGGTGAGATCCTTGAATCTTTTTTCTTTATCACACTATATCTCCTCTTTTAAGAAAACTCATGGATTAATTTTTGAATTATATCTAGCATTGGACTATCTGTCACCTTCTTTCAGTGCCATCCCCAAGGTCCAAGCTACCATTATCTCTTGACAAGATTACTACAACAGACTGCTAATTGGTCATGTTTGCATTTTTGCCCATTGACAATTACGTCTATGGAAAAGAAAAGTTTAGCCTTTTAACACGTTATGTCATGTCTTTTCTCAAATCTAGTAAAAGTTCCCCATTTTATTAAGTGTGAAAGCAGAAGTCCTTAAAATGGCTTACAAAAAAAAGCCTGGATCTCGTCTTCTATGTACCCCATTCTTGTATTCAGCTACTCTTCACCTTGCTTATTACCCTTTGACCATCTTTAACTCCTCAACACTCCTCATCTACCAGTAAGGTTCCAGCTTTGGGGCCTTTGTGCTACCTACTCCCTCAGCCAGAAACGCTCTTTCTTTAGTAGATTTCATAGCTGACTTCCTCACCTTGTTCAAATATTTGTTCTATTGTCAATTTTCAGTGAGGCCTATTCTGGTCACACTATTTAATACTAAACACTGCACAATCTCAGGACTTCCAATCCTGCTTGCCTTGCTTTATTTTTCCTTTTTTTTCCAGTAATTATTTAATAATATGTGTTACTTATTATCTTTCCCCACTTCATAAACTCCAAAAAGATAAGAGCATCAATTTTTATACTTACTAAAATATACAGTCATGAGTTACTTAATGACAGGGATATGTACATACTGTTAACTGCACCACAAGGAGATTTTGTCATGGTGGGGACATCACAGAGTACACTTACACAAACCTAGACGGTAAAGCCTACTACACAGCCAGGCTGTATGGTACAGCCTATTGCTCCTAGATTACAAACCTGTAGAGCATGTTATTGGACTGAATACTGTAGGCAATTGTAACACCATGGTAAGTATTTGTGTATCTATACATATCTAAGCTAGGAGAGGCATAGTAAAAGTATGGCATAAAAGATAAAATCTGTATAGGATACTCACTGTGAATGGACCTTGCGGGATTAGAAGTTGCTCTGTGTGACTCAGTGAGTGAGTGGTGAGTGAATGGTAAAGCCGAGAACATTACGACTATACCTTAATATGTTACACTATGATGTGATGATGCCTATTACATCAGAAAATTTTCAGCTCCATTATAATCTTATAAAACCACCATCATATATGTGGTACATTGTTGACCAAAAGATCATGATGTGGCAGCATACTGTATTCCTGATGCTTAGAATACTGTCAAAAATATAGTAAGTACTTAATATATACTTGTTGACCTGATTAAACAAAGAATAAAAGTTGCAAGAAATATATGGTTGTCAAATTGCCAAAGTTTATGAGCAATCAATTAAAATCTGTATTGGCTTCTGAATCAGTCTTGGTTTCTTAAAAGAAGACAAAAATGATGAAGAATCCAGAAAAGGAAAATAGGGAAGGAGAATGAGGAGGAGGGAGAGAAGGAGAAAGAGATAGAGGAGAAGAAGAGGTTTCTTGAGTAGGAAGAAATGCAATACAAGTCTTAGAGGCTTACACGAATATTGGGAATGCTTAAAAAAATCCATAAGTCTGAGTACAGGAATTATGGTGTTTGTAGCACCAAAATAGATAGTTCTCTGGAAGATTCTCTGAAGCCACTGATAAACTCCACAAACTTTGCCTGCCAACAGCCATGAACCTGCCCTAATTCGCCTCTTGATAAATCTCTTCCGCCTTTGAAATCTCAAATCGGTGTGTTTTATTTGTGGGATATATACAAACCCTATGGGAAAGGGAACCTAGAGAATAGAACTTCAAGGCTTCCAGCTCCTATTATATAGGAAGGAGCAGCAACAGCTAGGAGAACCATGTTCAAGACAAGCACATGATGAGTTTTGAGAAGGTTTAGGGAAAAAGAATGAGATTAGGAACACAGGCAGTAGTCCTTCAGACAGTTTGAGAGATCGTTCTTTTGCTAAATTGAGAGAGAATGGTGTGAGTATATACATTTAGGTACAGATTACTTGTTTAAAAAAAAAAAAAAACAACTTTTTCTTGAAAGGTACTTTTTTTTTTTTATGAAATTACAAGAAAATAATTACCCAGAGCAGCACAAAAAGGGAACACATTTCTCAGAAATTGTCAGAGCATATCCTGAGGCAAAAGTGTTTTGGGGCCTTGAATAGTCTTCTTAACAATCAGTCAGAATTATTAGTTATTAAATCAAAGAACTGACTTATCAAAGGCTCGGGAAATACTGAAATAAATTTTAAAATAAATGTAATCAAATTTATTTGCTTACTCAAATGCATTGTGATTTTATTTAATTACAGACAGCTTCTTTTTCCAACTGCCTATTACCATCTATCAAGCTAGTACTCCATAAAACACACACTGAGAAACATGGTCCCAAACATATCCGTTTTAGAATAATAAATAAATAAATATTTAATTGTTATAAATTGAATAATGTATTTTAAAGATTTTTATTATATCTTCTAGTACCAAATAGCTATAAATAGTTGAGATGAAAATTTACGTAATTTTAGAGGTGCCTTAGTGGAAATTTTCTTTAATTTGGGGATATTAATTCTATATTCCAAATCCAGTAAAGCTGGCATATTTCCATGTGTTATATTTTCCTTTCATTTTTGCCTCAAAAGCCCTGATACTGTCCATGAACTCAAGAGACTCATCATGGCTTCTGTTTCTGTGGTCATGGCTCACCTCTCATTCCCTCAAGAATTAAAAATGTCTTTACTCTCTCAAAATCCTCTGTTGCTTATTTTCCATTGCAAACGATGAATGATCTCAGTAGCAGGAATTACAACAAATGCTAATGGGCGGCTTTGACTCTAGATAGATTAATCTTATCAAGTAAAAACTCCAGCAAGCCTGCTCCTTCTTCCAGCAGGAGTATAATTTTCTCCCCACCTGACTAGTTCGTGCTGTTGTTATTTCTTCCACCCCGCTAGAATCAATAGCTGTAGGAGTGTACAACACTTGCCTGCTTCTCTATCAGTCATTTTCACTGTTCACTCAAAATGAGCCAAATCGTTATCTCTTCCCTGCTTTAGAATTGACATAGCTGTAAAAAGAGAGAGGGTGGGAAATATGAGAAACCATCATCATTTTATATCCATGTATAAAATTTCAGCAAAAATAAAGGTCTGGAACTAATATTTAAACACAGTAAAACATTACTAGAAAAATACTAACAAATACATATTTTCAAATATGACAAAGGCTTAAGAAATATAAATAAGACATAAAAGAGTCTGATAGCCTCAATTTTCCATTTTATCCCTGTAGACTTTTCAGTAAGTATAAAAGGAAAGATTGTTCCTTAGTTCTTGCTCAGCACCCTGTGGAGCCAATTGGTAGGGAGTTTTTATTTTCCAGAAAGGACTTTGTAGGTATGTGAGCACCAGAAAGTATAAAAAGAAATACAGCTGAAAAAATGGTGATGTGAAATGTTTGGTTAATAGAACAGCACCACAATTCCTTAAAATTGCAGTAAATTCAAGGGGAATTTTATTACATACCATTGAAAAAATGATTGCAAAATGACAAAACAAATAAGTTTGAAACTTGATGAATTATTTTTATTTTGCATGATTTACAAAATCATTTACCTTTCTACTGTTTTAAAATATACCTATGAAATTTCCCAAGTTGTTAATTGCATGATGTGTTATGAAAGGTAATGCCATATGATTTATATTATAAAAGAAGAAATTAAAATACTTTGAATTTTCATCCTATTAAATTTTACTTTGGAATAGAAATGACAAGGGTCCTTCGCAGGCTGTGAATACCTACGAATGATTTTATGCTCTTGCCCCACTCAATATGTTTAGTATGTTTTATAAAACACTGATAATTTATAGTCCAATGCTTTATAACTGCTATTTAACTAACCCTTATGTATATTTTGCTGAGCACTTGTAGCAGCTCTGAACAACATTTCAGCATGTTCTTACTTTTCCACTTGCTTTATAGTCTTTTGTTATTTATTTTATGGCCCCAGAACTGTTTGGCAATATGTTGGTTTCCAATTATGCAGCATCTATCTACTTTAGATTAATTTCTATTTTCACATTTTGTCCACAGACTATAGACCTAATGAATCTAACCAAATTTTGCTTAATATTTTTTTATTCTTTATTCATTTCTTATTATTGTCCTGTGGCATGTTTTATAGATTATGTGTATCTGCACATAAACATATTATTTGTTATTTAAATACTTGAATCTACTAACTTTTTAATGCTTCATTAATAAATTTCTGCTAAAAGCATAACGTCCTAAATCCAAAATTTTTTATTCGACTCACCCTACAGTTTTATCAGCTTTGCTTAATATATTTTATGTGTCTGTTGTTAGGTTCATAAATACTTATGATGGATATATATTCCTGTGGCATTGTTAATTTTACCAGTACATTAGGTTACACTTCGACCACTAAAATTTTTTATCTTTGCCTTTGTCTGCATATCATTTTCCATCTCCTACTTTCTCTCCCTCTCTCTCTGTGTTTAAATGTGCATTTATTATCATTCTTAGATAATGTACTGGTAAATCTTCTATATCCAAATTGAGAAAATATTTGGATTTTAATCTGTGTTTAACACATTTAACTACACATTAACAGATAATTACTGAGATGTTTTTCTACCAAGTTATTTCATATTTTCCATTTACAATATTCTATTAGCTCTCTCCTTCTCTTTTTGCTTTTCCGTGAAAAGTCCAAGTTTTCTCTTTTGGATTAATGGGCATGCATTCTCTTTTTGTGCCTATGTTGTTTCGCTACTAATCATTTATATTAATTTATACCACTTAAGCAAATCGTAGTAGTATACACACACACATACACACATATACCACGCATAAGCACATATAAATGCTGTTTAAGGGAAAAAATTCAGTCTTCCATCTGTGTAGAGAAAAAGTCAGTTCATCCCTACTGTGTGTTTCTTCCCTATCTGTCTCATTTACTCTTCACACAGAACACTTCATTTCTGACACTTCTGTTCACCAAATGATTTCAAGTGTTTTCCCATATCAAAGCAATTTTCTGCTACACCAGCTGGGTGTTTCACCTCAATTCTAACACTATTTACTTGGAGATGTTGTTGGATCCCACAGTTCAAAGGCTTGGTCCCATAAGACTGCTTCCACCCTATTTCAGGCACCAGTCACAAGTAGTAAGTCCCCAGATTACCCATAACTTCTTTCTGATTTAGCTAGAAATTGGAGGTTCTCATGACTTCCTCCCCAGGTTCAATTAATTTGCTACAGTGGCTTATAGAACTCAGAGAAACAATTTAACAGTTTATTAAAGGATGTGATACAGCAAGAGATGAACAGCAAGATGAAGAGGTACACGGGGCAGAGTGTGGGAAGGCCCTGAGTGTAGAAGCTTCTGTCCCCGTGAAGTTGGGGTGCATTACCCTCCCACTGCGGATGTGCTGACAGCCTGGAAGCTCCTGAACCCCATACTGTGGGGATAGAATGAAGGGTTCCTCGCATAGGTGTGATCAACTATAAATGTTATTTCTAGTCTCTCTCCCCTCTCTGAGGATGAGCTATAGGGCTGAAAATTCCAAGCTTCTAATCATGGCTTGGTCTTTCTGGTCATCAGCCCCCATGCAGGAGCCATCCAGGAGGCCACTCAGAGTCACCTCATTGGGAACAAAAGAAGCTCCTAGTGCTCTTATCACTTAGGAATTTACAAAGTTTTAGGATCCCTGTGTCAGGGACAGGGTCAAAGACCAAATATTAGAATAAAATATGATGCTAATATTCTTATTATTTATGAATTTACAGGATGTTAGGAGCTCTGTGCCAGGAACATGTGTCAGATGTATATATCTTATCATTTCATACATGTACATATGGATTTGTGTGTTTGCATTTCTGTCTAAATCTTAGAATTATGCCTGGAACATACCAATGACTATAGAAGTCTTCATTGTAGCTGTTATTAATATCTTAAGATGGCCAAATGCCAAATGCCCACATACCAATTGTGGTAACTGTGATGAGTTTGTGGAGTTGGAAAAAAGGTGAAAAATAGAGATCCACAGGCATCACGCTTATTTTTGGTTATTGAATTTTATTATTTTAAATAATGTTTCGTTTAGAATTAAGATTGTCAAAAATGTTATGACTATAATGCAGTTCCCTAAGCCGAACACCCTGTTTTGACTATTATGAATATCTTACATTAGAACAGCATACTTGCTACAATTTATAAACTAATATTAATATATTATGATTAGCTAAAGTTCATGTTATTCAGATTTGTTTAGTTTTACCAAATGTCCTTTTTCTGTTTCACAGTTTCATCTAGGATAAGACATGACATTTAGTAGTTGTATGTCCTTAAGCTTCACTGGGATGTGACAGTTTCTCATATACCCCTCGATTTTGATGACCTGGACAGTATTGAGTACAGGTTAAATATTGTGTAAAATGCCCTTCAATTTAGATTAGTCAGATGTTTTTCTCATGATTAGATTGGAGCTTTGGGATTTTAGGAGGCAGATCACATAGTTAAAGTGCATTTCTCAAAACATTATAACAAGGGCATGTATCACCAGGATGAGCCATCACTGGTGATACTGTCCTTGATCGCCTCTGAGGGAGGGCTTGTCAGGTCTCTTCATTGTCAGTTTACTCTGTTTTCTCCTCATATTCTACTCCTTGGAGGAAACTCACTATACACAGCCCATACTTACAGAGCGAGGAGTTATATTCAACCTCACGAACAGAGTATCTGCATAATTATTTGGAGTTCTTCTACACAGGACATTTGTTTCTTCTCATTTATTAAGTCAATTGTGCATTTATATCAACATGGATATTTATTATATATATAATCTCCATCCCTATCCGTATTAAACTAAACATGAGTTCATACTTATTTTTTCTAAATCTAATCCAGTACGCATGGACATCTAACCTCAAACTTTTGCTTATCTGTAATACTAAAAAGCCTGGCTCCCATCGTTTACCATCCATCCCCTTAATTGCTCAATTCCAACACACATGCGTAACAGTTTCAGAGCTCTTAACCCATATCCCTGTGGAGAACGCCTTACCAACCAGAATACAGTGCTTATGAACAGTACTTCTGCACACAGTCTTACAGATCCCATTCATTTCCAAAGTTATTTAGGTTGGCATCTTTACCCCTCTCCCTCTGTAGTCAGGTTATATCATATTCGAAATACAGTCAGATTAGTTTTGTCAAAATCTGCATCCCATCCTGAGCTCCTCTGAACTCCAAAATAATTAAATTTCGGATAAATTAAGGTTAATTCTGTGTTGTTAAGTTTTGACAAATGCATAGAGCCATGACTTCTCCACTGTAGTATCATACAGAATAGCATCATTACTCTAATGCATCATGCTTCATCTGTTGGAACCTCCATTCTGCCCAATTCCTTGATAACCACTGATCTGTTTAACATTCTATAATTCTGCCTTTTCCAGAATGTCATAGAAATTAAATCATATTATATATACACCTTTAAGACTTGACTTCTCTCACTTAGTAATATACATTTAAGATTCAACCAGATCTTGATAGTTTTTATTTTTCCCTTTCTCTAAACAGTGTTCAAGTTGATCGTGCCTTACAGTTTGCCAATCAATTCACCTAATAAAGAATATTTTCTTTTATCTTCCAGTTTTTGGTGATTAGGAATAAAGCTGCTTGAACGAACATTCATGTCAAGCTTTTCTGTGGACATGTTTTCCAATCATTTGGGTAAAATTCAGGAGAGCTACCACTGGACAATATAGTCAGATTATATTTAACTTTATAAAAAATACGAAGCAGTCTTATAAAGTGTCTGTATTGTTTTTATTCCCGTCATCCATGAGGGACAGTTTTTGTTGCTTTGCATCCTCACCAGGAATTGATGCTGTCAGGTTTATGGATGTTAGCCATTCTAATACTTCTATAGTGGTATCTCATTATAGATGGGCCTAAGGAAAGTAATTTATTTTCAGTTTTCTTAGTATTTTCTCGTTGGAAGAATGCAAGTGACAACTTCACGGCCCTCTACATGTCAGAGTTGAAACCAGAAGTCCACACAGAAGCACTTTTGATCACTCTTGCTTGTTGCCACCTGTAGTCAGAATTTAACTTTTAAACTTTAAAGAAAAGAAGTACAGAAAGTCACCCACTCATTTCACTCAGCAGCTCTTTTCAACAACAGGGCTTCCTTGACATCTGCACTCGTAGTTCTGAATGAGTTGCTGCTGATTTCTTAAATAAGTAGCTTGGCCCTTATTGTATTGAAACTACATAAGTGGGTACCAGTGTTATCACGACTTAAAAAGATTTTTTCGATTACCCTTTAGAACTGCCTCCAACTTCTTTTAGCAGGCTTACGCCACACCACCTAACTCTTACCTTAAATAAATGCACAGTAGGCCAATAGTGTCTATCACCTCTCCAGAGCTTCACAAATTATTATGGTAATGTATTTTCAATAAAATACTCTAAAAATAGTTTCCACAGACAATATCACATGATATGTGTGTGTGTTTATATACATACATATATATACATACATGCACATGTATATATACACGCACATATATATACATACACATGTATGTACATTTGTGGGTTTTTCAAATAAATTAAATTATAATTCAGATTGGTTAGTCATGTAATCATTAATACATGTGCCAGGGATAGTCAAATGTTATTTTATCAAAAAAGTTCAAATTCCTGATAGGACTCATACACAGATTTCAGCTACTTTAACCTTTGATCTAGTCCAGAAATGTTTCTAATTAGCAAAGTAAAGGTCATAAATAGGTTTTTATTGGTGAAATTAATGACTGATTAATAATCACTATGAACATTAGTTATAGGTTTTCACTAGCTAAATTAAAAGTATTCATGTTATGAGGATTGGCTACAATATTTTACACACTCTAGATATGTCACAGTGCTTATAATCTATATCTTTAGAGAAGGCAGCTGAGGCTTAATCCCTAAATTATCTCTCAGTCTAGTTATTGGTATGGAGAATTTCCTATCACCTCATGTTGACCATTAGAATTAAGTTAAACCTGCCTCAGAAAAATTATCTTTAGTGAACCTTTCCTGCAGGTCAGCTGTTAAAGTATCTTAAGGAACAGCAAACTAGTACTTTATCAAGCTATGCAACAAGTTTTGTGATGTGTGCATGCATGCACTGGTTTACACTTAAATATTGTTTGATAAACGTTTACGATTATGGCAAAGTTTATTCTGTAACTCACTATAAACTATTAGTAAGATGATATAGGTAATAACTGAATTCATCTGTTTCAAACTTCACCAATGAATATAGCAGATTCTTGCATAACGTTTAGGTCGACGTTGTTTCATTATAATTTCAATGAGAAAAAAGAAATCAATTCTGTCAAGGCCACTGCTTGTATGGAGTCTACATGTTCTCCCTGTGTCTGTGGGGATTTCATTTGGGACTCCAGTTTCCTCCTACACCGCAAAGATGTGGACGTTAGGTGAATTGGCATGTCCAACACTGTTCCAGTCTGAGTGAGCGTGAGAGTGTGTGTGAATGCACTCTGTGATGAGTACAAGTCCTGTCCAGGTACTTTCTCGTCTTGTGTCCTGTACTGCCAGGACAAGGCTCCAGCTATCAATGACCTTGAACTGAAATAAACAGTTTGTAAAATAATTATCTTGCTTGTTTGCTTAATTATATTGCTTAATCTTACTTAAATACATGTATAGCTCATATTTAATGTTTAATATTAGAAGTGTTTTGGGTCTTTATTTAGAAGTTTGGTGATATTTTTGTGACCGGAAATACAGCTACAGTAAATTTCAGTTAAAGTCAGTGTCTAAGAACCTACTGAGGATGTTAAGCAAGAACTTACTGTACAATTATTTACAAAAAAGAACTAAGAATTCTGTCCAACGAAATTAGCTAAGATTATTATGCAACACTTCCTGAAATGTACATTCACTTTTCCATCTCTAGTTCTGCAGGACTGATTTTGAGGAAAGGGGCTCAAAGGCCAGTGATAATTTTCCATGTTTGCAGGAGCTGGAAACACTATTATTTCTCTGCATTACAAGATTATGTGTTTTTAGTTCAATAAAGTGTTACATGCTTTCTGCCAGACCAAATGACATATTTAAGTGACTTAAGCTTTCATCTTCTACTAAATGAAGCATTTGATTTTAGATTATTACTTAGTGAACACTAGAATTTATCATCAGTAGTGCTATATTAAGTTTGCTCTGACTATTCTCAGCGGGGTTTTTCTTGCCTATAATTTTATTTTTATTTTATATCATTTCTCTCCTAAAACATTATTTATTATAATTGCACGTACTGTATGCTTCAGAGAAATAGTTCTCTTTTCATTTCTACAACTAAATCTTATAAACACTCTATTTTTCTATACTTATGAATATTTGAGTAGTTATACAGACTCTTCAAGAACATTTTCCAGTTTTCCTAGGTATATTGCTTAAAACTATCCTATAAACAAACAATTATTTATTTTATTTTCACTATATCCAAGATGACTGACGGGAAATATATAGCAAAGATAATTACTTACAATTAATTTAATCATAAATTTTAACGTATGGCATGCTATTGGTATGGAAAGTGTCATGGAGACAATTAAAAAATCTAGTTATAAAGTGCAGATACTGTTTTGTCTGTCTAAAAGCACAGTGAATTCCAGTGCTTTTATGCTAAGATTATTTTTGGCTGATGATAAAAGTTGCTTCTTTGCTTCCACAAACAATGAGTGAAGCAACCGATCTTAGAAGTGTCAATAAATTCTGTAATTGGTTTAAACAATATTGCTATGTCTAGCAGTTTTGAAATCCTTGAAGAATTTTTCCCCTTATTTTAATTTTTTAAGATAAGACAGCTTTGGAATTGATGTCTTTAACTTAATGATTCTGTAGAAATTTAATTTAAAAACCAGTGAATTTCAATATCAAATCTTTATTGCTTTTTCAAATAAATTCATATATTCAAAGACTGGGACTGAAAATGTTAAACTGCAATAAATAAAAAATTACTAACATACCAGAGTTCCCCTTGTGTACCCTCTCAGTCACCATCTACTCCAAGGACATCACTGTCATAACTTCCAACACTACAAATATAATTTACCTGTATCGCGGATTATTCATGGAAACATACGACCTATATTCTTTTGTATAGGTCTTTTATCATGCAAAATTATACTTGAGAGATTCATAATTGTAACACATAGTATGTTCTTAATATTCTATATTATATTATATGAATATATTGTATTTGTCTGTTCAATAGATAGTGAACATTTAGATCATTTTAAGGTTTTGTGGCTATTAAAAGTTATGACACCATACTATTCTTGGTTATGCATTTCTATGCATAAGAATATATGTTTTGAGGGTATATATCCTGGACTGGAATTGCCGGTCTTCTGTATACATATGCTCAGGTTTAGTAGTTATTGCTACACACTTAAACATTTCTCATAAATAGTAATAGAAAGACAGATTAACTGACTGCAAAATAAAATGAACAAATATTTAAGGAGACATTTTACAAAAGAAGACATCCAAGTGTCTCGTAAACAAGAAAAGGTCTCAGTTTCATTAGGATCAAAGACAACTTAACATCAAAGGTAATACTAGTAGGTACCCTGTAGAAAAGCTAACACTAAACAGAAATGCAATACTGAATAATGGCCAGGATATGGAACAACAAGAATTCTTATACTCTGCTAGTGTCAGTGTAAGCTGGCACACCCAATTTGGAAAACTGTTGCCATATCTGGGAAAACTCAACAAGTACATATACTCTTGTACATCGATTTTACTTTTAGAAATATCCTGAGCAGAAAGAAGTATATATATTCACCGAGAGATGAGTACCAAATGTTTAAGCTGTATCAACTGTAATAACCCCAAACTGAAAATATCTCAAATTTTCTTTAAGAGTAGAATGGATAAAGCATAGATTTTTATATAATGAAAAAATATAGCTATAAAAATGAATGAACTCTTACCACATGCAGCCACAAGGTAAATCTCACAGATATGTAATTGGGTGAAAGAAAGAAGAGAGAAAATAATACATAATGCATGATTCGATTTATATAAATTACAAAAACAGGCAAAACACTCAGCACTTTAGAAGAAAAGGGAGTGGTTGTCTTAGGTGTAGTACTAAGAACTGGGAGGGTACGCTGGGTACCCACTGAGTACTGATAATATTGTAGTAACTTGAAACATAAACTTATCCTTTTTGTGTTCAAAAAAATTATCAATATTGGCAATTTCATATGGTTCTATCTATTATTTCAATGTCTGAGTGCTGCTTACATGGAAATATTTTCTTTGTGAAAATACATCCAGTTGTACACACATGTACATAATCCATAAAAATGTATTTAAAATGAAATGGGTGTAAGTAAAAACAGAGATATATAAAACTGGAAGAACATAACTTAGTAAGGGGCAACAGCAGAAATGGGTGCATTTTATCCAAGAAACCACTGAGAGACTCTGGGCTCGGATATCGTATATATGGCAGAAGGGGAGGCAAAAACTGTGTTTGAAAATAAAAAAGAATTATTTAAGAGTCTACATAGATAACTCTGACAATTGGTATCTCAACATCTTTGATTCATCCTGGAGACAAAGATAAGCATTTCCATTTATCTATCTCGATATTACTGATAGAAAATATTTACAAAGAGCTTTCTGATTCATATTTGTAGCATATAAGTAGGAACAAGTAAATTTTATAGGAAAATCGCCGTTTAAATATATTTAATTTAAGCATATATTTGAAAAATGGGAAGTAGTTAATAGTTCCATGTCCATTAAAAATGATTTGTCTATGTCCTTTTATGTTTATTGACTCACTTAATTCCTTCATCAAGGTAACTTTGAGTTCCTATTGTTTTTCAGGACCATGTATGTTATTTGAAAAGATAAAAAGTTTAAAAGAGTTAGCCTACTTTAGTGAATATTAAGGAATATTTAAAGAATCCAAAAGAAGAAAAAAGAACTATTTTATGTTTCTCTCTAATTCAATGATGCAAATAAATGCTGAGTTGAAAGCATTCCTCAAATGTTCACTATCTACAGATTCAGAAGAAATGTCATTATAGCCCAGATGACAGCATCACAAAAATCACAAGTAGCCTAATTTAATAAACATCACATTTTTTTTTAGCAGTTGGTCAAGTTTTTCATATTCTCTGACCTTAATCTAGATACTAAGACCTAATCTAGATATTAAGTTTTCCAACTTCTATGTCTGCCTATCTGTCATACTTTAATTTTTAACCCCATAGTAACTTGAACACAAGACACTGCACTTCTAAGTTTCCCTAAAATTTTTACTTTACATAAAAACCCACAGAAAACACAATTTAAAAATCCCCCTCAACTACGTATGTTCTTGTTTGCCCCTTTTCGGCAGTATTTTAGCCTCACTGCACTTTTTCTCTGATTTGTTTCAAATGCACCTGGCCTGGATTCATACCTGTTTTCACCCAATTTCAATATACTCTCACTTTTTATTCAATTATGTGGAGCACTTTATCGGCGTTCCAGCTCTTACTCCTGAGCTTGCAAACATGAACCCATGAAGATATAGGGGGGGAGGGGGACAGTAAATATTAAAACATACACACAAATATACATACATGTACACACACATACACAAAGAGGCACACATTCTTCTCAAAAGAAAGGGCTATCTAATTAGGAGATCAATTCTTCACTCTCTTAAGTTATCATAACATTTATAGCAATCAATTTAGGTCTTTAAAACTAATAAAATAATTTTATATTCAATAAAAACCTTAATTATCTGCTATTATAAGGCATATACAATACACAGGAACCCAAGATATGTTCATGGAAGATCTCTACACTCTACGCAGTCCTCTCCTGATGTAACAGACGAAGCTACCTTCTCTACGGTCAGTAGAGAGACTTAATTTTAGTTCTGCTGTTTTGTTTTTAAACAGCTCATTCATTCCATCTCCCAACCAGAACTTTTGGTACACATCAAATTAATACCTTCTTATAACATTATTTGCAAAATTCTTAAACAAAACATGTGCCAAGACACGTGCTGTTAAGCACATCACCATATTATAGTACACATTCATCCATGACCTTTCTCCTTATCTATTTCACAATTCTTCAGAGACATATTACATACATGTTACACCCTAACCAACTCATCTATAATTTCTGTAATAAGGCTACATCACAAAAATATTACATATTTTATAGTATTGATATTAAAAATATGTATCCTTGAGGGTTTTATGTGCGTTCATGATGTTAGTATATAATTGTTCAAAAAACATAGGGTTGAGGTCGATTTTTAAAGTTAACTAATACAACCTCGATAGAAGCGTCTCTCTTTTCTAAATGTTGAAAAATAGAAATTTCATCTGCTTTTCTATTGTATGTAATATATGCTATTGGAGAATATAATATTTCACTTAAAACAAAACTTAATCATTTGTATTCAGAAAAACATGAATTTTCTAGATCTGAATATTCTATGATTTCTGGAGACATTTCACCTCTATATATCTTAATTATTATATTTTGTGTATATTTTTTAAAAAAATATGTACTGTAGTGCATCGCACTCATTTCCAGAATTATTTATTTAACTTTTTTTTTAACTTTTTAAAATGAAACGTATTGGAGTAACATTGGTTAATGAAATTTTATAGTTTTCAAGTGTACAGTTCTATAATACATCATCTGTATATTGCATTGCACGTTCTTCATAACTTTATACCTTAAATAACTTTTGTTCTGAAATAATAATACATTTTTTAAAGAAGGAAATTCTACCATTGCCGTTTTGTTGCTTAAGGTATGAAAGCTATATAAATGCTCATAAAATTTGTAAAAAATGAAGACTTCCCTGTAAATCAATTTTAAGGTCAACTCTCATTCTTGATAACAGGAAATGCACTTGGCCTTGAGATCTTTGCAAGCAGAGGAGCTGGTAAATTTCTGTACTTGTTCCCTGAACAATACATTTTAGTTTAAAAACTTGTTCTCTCATCATTCCAAAAAGTATCAAACACTATTTCAATTTCTACAGAAGTTTTTTCCTATTTTATTTCATTATTTCCAATACATATTACTATCTCCATATTTATTTCAGAAGATTGGATAAACACTGCTTTACACAGTTAATGTTTTATTACTAAGTTTTAAATGTATACCAAATAATTGTGTAATGAAATAATATTACACTAACAGTTAAACAACTTTATATTATCTTTGTCTAGCAGGAAAATCATAAAATTCAAGAAAATTTCACCACATAGTTTTACAGTAATAATTTTTAAAAATTAAAACTAAGCTAGAATTAATACTGGGAGATATTCTCTCTTGGTATGCCATCCTGTCTCCAAGTAGAATGAGTTATTTCCTCACCAAAAGGTTTTACAAAAAATCAGTGATATGGTTAAAAGCCCCTATGATTTTTGCTCTGCTACTTACTAATTATTGATCTATAGAAAAGTGATTAAATTTCATTTCCATTTCTATTTCATTATCTATAGCAGAACTTGCAAATCATGAACTCTTTATTTTACAAATAAGTTCATAAGATTTTTTCACCACAAGTCTCAGAGTTCTAAGTGGCAGCAATCAATATAGTTGGGTTCTTTTTTTTTTTTTTTTTTGCCTTAGTAAATTTCACTAAAACATTATTTTCACTATATACTTTTTTATTATTTGTTTCACGTATACAGTACATTGACATTTATGTAGTTTATAAAATGACCCCCCTAATTGCTCTTTCTCTCCTCTGGCTCTCCACCTATCTATTACTTAATGCTAACTGCATTCCCTATTCTGTGCTCCCCATCCCCATGACCATCTATCAACTACTAATTTGTACTTCTTTAACCTACTTCACTGCTTTGTCCTAGCTCTCCCATAGTTGGCTCTTCTTGGTCTTCAAAAGGGCTACAAACATCTCTTAAGCCTTCCTGAGTTAGCAGATTTTGATAAAAAATTAACTCCAAAATTTAGAGGTAAAAAATTACCTTTTCAATTCAGAGAATAGTCCTGATTCTAATAAAGTACTAGCTTATTCATATGATGTTTTTAAAAATCAAATTAACAAATGTTGGAAAGTGTAGTTGTTATGGAATGAATGTTTGAGCACCTTTAAAATCCTTACGTTGAAAATTACCTTCCCCCATGTGATGGCATTAGGCGGTGATGCCTGAGAGAAGCGATTAGGATGAGATGAGGTCATGAGGCCAGAGCCTTCTTGAATGGGGTCAGTGTCCTTATATGAGTTTTGAGAGAGCCTGATGCCCCTCCCTGCTCTCTGCCACGTGAGGAAACAACAAGAAGTCAGTAGTGGGCAACCAAGAAGAGGGCTCTCGCCAGACTGGACCACGCTGGCACTTTGATACTGCCTTTCCAGCCCCTAGAACTGTGAGCAATAAATTTCTCTTGTTTTTAAGATACCCAGTCTATGGTTTTACTGTTAAAGCATCCTGAACTAAGAAAGTGGTATGTTTTCCTTCCACAGTTCTATCTAAATATTGTGTTTAATAATACTTTTCCCACATCTTTTACCTTACAAATAAAACTAATTCTTATACAATCTACTTTTCTTGTGGTTCTCTCAACCATTATCCTCCCTGGATTTGCTAGGTACTGGGAAGCTTATTGCTTTTTCAAACACTAAACTTGATTCTTCTAGTCTTCCCCATATTTCATTGTATTAGTGACTGTGATTTAATCTCATCTCACAACTCTACCACTAATATTTATACCATGAATAAAAAAATGCTACAAGTAATATGAGAATCACATTAGAACATGAAAAAAAAAATTACTCATTCTCTCAGGTACATAACAGCATTCCCAGGCCCAGCTCCCAAAAGGAACAAAAAATTAATAGCAAGATTTTCTTGTCACTATGATTTATCCTATTTATTAATAATAGAATTTCTGTCATTGAAAAACAGTGGTTTTCTGCATTTGTCCTGTGACAAGTTAACAAACTCGATGCTTCTTTGGGAGCTTGGAATTTAATGTTTTGAAGATATATTTATCTTTTAGATCCTCAGAGCTTTATGTTCTTTCAATTGAGAGTAATAAGATACTGACAATAGAAAACAAAAGCTGGAACTTCTGTAAATCAAATGTATTTGCTACATCTTTTTGCATTCATCATTAATACGGTATAAGTGGTGAAATAATGCGCACATACATGTATTATAAGCTTTTTTTTAACAAATAATAAGAAATTAGCATGACCTATTTTCACTATCAGGAAAAAAAATCTTTATGTGGGGTCAGATAATCTAAATATTATTAGAGATCTACATCACAACTGTAGCTGACATTTGAAGAAAAAGGAGAGTCTGGAACATAGAAAATCAGAAATAACTTGGCAAATGAACTTGAAAGACAAAATAGAAAGAAAAGGAATAACTAACTGTATTATTTACTCCTCTAGGCTATAATAATCTAAGACCAGGATCGTGCAGAAGCAAAGATTCTGACCCCAGAGCATCTGGCTTTAAATCCCAACTCTGACACTTTTATTCAGTCACCAAAAGCTGGACTACAGAAATGAGCAAGGTAACCTGGCAATCAAAGCTCTTCTAGACCTTTGCAGCTATGTTTTCATGGGTGACATTTGAAGGGTAACTTAATTTCATTTCTGCTAACATCTTCATCTGTTAAACCAAGATAATTCAAGTACCTACCTCACGAAGTGGTTCTGAGATTAAACATACTAACTGACAGAACGTGCTTAAAAGAATGTCTGCCTTAGTAAAGAACTTCAAACACATGCTCTTCACCTGTGCCATTAACAGAAGTTTGTTTTCGTTTTTTTTTTTTTTTTTTTCTACTTTCCTCTCCTTTTTCTTTGCAGTACCAGCCTTAACTTCCTGGGGTAAATTCTGCTGTCTGAATTTGCCCCACGAACTTAACATTACTGTCCTCTCTTTCGTGGAAAGGAAGTTATCCCTGCCCCCAAATTTTTGAATCACAAGAATCAGTAAACTCTTCCTCGCTTTAGTTTTTTAATTTTTTAAATTAAAAATTAATTTTAAAATAAAATTAAATTTATTGGGGTGACATCGGTTAGTAAATTATATAGGTTTCAAGTGTACTATTCAATAATACATCATATGTAATATTACATTGTATATTTTTGGATTTCAACTTCCTCTAAACGAGATTATGAAAAATTAAATTTAAGTAGGCTTTTTATATGGCACTGAGATTTACACTGGTTCTGCCTCTAAAACACATAACACGTCTAAGGTTTAGGAAAGACTGTTCTAATAAATCTGTTTTTGGTTCCCGTTTTCTGGGAAGCCAGGCTCCTTGAAGACTGTATGCACATATAAATTATAATGATCAGTATTTAGTCAGGAAAACAGAAACCACTTATATTATTTTCCTAGAGTTACAACAAGTACCATGGACTTGGTGACTTAAAACAAAAGAAGTTTATTCTCTCACAGTTCCGTAGAATGGAAGTCTGAAGTCGAGTTTTCCGCAGGACTATGCTCTTTCTGAGACTCTGGATAGGATTCTTTCTTGCCTTTTCTGGCTTCTGGAGGTGGTCAGCAATCCTTGGCTTTCTTTCGCTTAGAGCTGAATCACTCCAATCTCTGCCACTGCTTCACATGGCATTTCTCTGTGTCTCCACTTCTGTGTCCCTTTTCTTTTTATAAGGACACCAGTAGTGGTGGAATAAGGGCCCACCTGACTCCAGTGTAATCTCAACTAATTACATCTACAAAATCCTGTTTCCACATACGGTCTCATTTTGAGGTTCTGGAAGAAAACATGCATTTGGAGGCGGAGGGACACCATCCAACCCAGGACACCTCTCAAGTTGTTTTTTTTGTTGTTGTTGTTAATGTTAGCAAAAGGCTTCATCAGGGAGTAATAGTCAGGAAGGGCAGGGGAATAGGGAGGCCAGTGATCTCAGCTTCCTGCAAACCGAAGTGACTACATCTAAAATGATGCCCAGAGGTTCTGGAAGCTCTCATTGTTCAATGACAGACCTGTATATTGCTGTACATTTCTATTTCACTTTTATGTCCTAAAGTTGTCTTCTAAGTACAAGTCAGAGGTTGTTTTTAATAGCAATGTAAAATGAAGTCCTGACTTTTTAATTATTTGTAAGCTGTAATGGTGAACTGGACTTACATGATGTAAAAACCCTTGTAAAGTTATTTAACACAGTTCTATGACCTTTATCGATACAGTTCAGCAAATAGACAAAAGAGATGATGATGTTCACCTAGACTGAGGATGTTTGCTCTTGGAAAAGATAAAAACTATGGTCATTGTATACTCTGCTTCTTGTCTTGTTTTCTCTTTTTTTGTCTTGTGTAAATTCCAGCTTTAAAATTGCATTTTTCAATATAAAGCCACATTCTAATTTTAACACATATTTTATTAATATTCCATCCTCATCATTTTAGTCTTTTGGATATTTGAATTTTTCTTAAATCTGAGATGTAATTTTAATTTAGTGGTATGTAAAATGATGTTCTTCAAAGAATACTGAATTGAAATAAAGAAAACATTCGTTATCTGTGGCAGAGGTGCATTCTGATTTCAATGAAAATTATTTGTACAAATTGATAATTACAGTTACTGATTTAAACCAAAGTTGTCAGTTATTCATATTATTACTAAGTGTCAGAAATCATCTTTTTAGTTTTCTAAAATAAGTTATTTCAGAAGTGTTATTTCTGGAAATAAAGTTATTTGCTTGCGTTTATTTTGTCCACTTTCCTCCTCTTTTCCTCCTCATCTTTTTTCCATCTAAATGGCTCAAGTACAGGTAAAACAAGGGGGATAACTAGGTCTTTTCTGGGCAGAGAAAATAAGAGCAATCAAGGAATATGACTTGAAATAACACAAGCAGTAGCAACAAGTCACGGTGATCTTTGGTATGGCTCCCACCAGAACAAAAACTGAAAGCCGAGCCACTTAAGTTCCAATAATCTTAAAAATTGTGTCTGCTTTATTAGATATTGGTTTTTGGAATTATCTCCTTTTCAATGGGTACTTGATTGTTCATCAGGTTTCCATGGTTGCAATTTTCTCAACCAATTATCCCTCCTCTGTTGTGGAGTTTTAAGATTTTTGCTATTAGACTTGCGGAGTCTTTTTACTGACTCCCCTATTATTCTGCATTCCTTCGCCCCATCTTCTCATACCTGCACTCATATGATCCTGGCCACTGTAGTCAATCCACTAAGAAAAGAAACCCACATCCAAACCTAGGGAAATGGTTAGGCCTATATTTCACAGCACTTGAGCTAAGCATTAAGATTAGGATGATTCATTAATGTGCCAGCTAATGAAGCTTCTAAAACACTGATAACCTAAAGTATTGTTAAGTTACAAACCGGATTCTCTATACAGAGAAAATATATTTGAAATTCTCTGGTGAATCTTTATAGCCTTGAATCACCATACATAGCAGATAAACCATTTCTAACTGAAACTTTATTTACTAGTAGGAATAGATCCAGCTCATATGGTGTAGAAATAAAACACATTTACTGTTCTGATTGGTCTAAGAAAATATCACATAATAATTTTTCATGTAGTGAAAAATGGTGTAAATATTATTAAGATAATATAACATATAAACTAATTAAATATTATAGTCTGTTTCAAATTTTCTTGGAACCAGAGTACCCCTTAATTAGTATATTAGTTTCGTATGTTATATATTATTTTAAATTTACCTTAAATGCACAAAGTTGTCTTCCTCATATTTTGATTTAAAATATTAAAATATGTTTTGGAATATGGTAGATGTTCTCACTTTATTACAATAACTGGTATTAATAACAAGTTAGAAACCATTTTTGCAGCAGAATTCCATTTGGGGGTATAACTAAATGAATTATATGTTACTTTAGGTGAACAAAGCATCACTCATTGAAATAATATCTCACTCCTTAAATATCAGATATCAGATCTGCATAATATTATGTAGAATACTCTAGAATCAGAGGTAAAATGAAAAAAAATCAACAATAAACTACTTTCATGCAATTTTTAACTTATTCTGTAATTCAATCAAATGCAAATATGATTTCTAAAAGGTTAGCCGATTGGTGGGCAGATAGAAAGCAATTTGAATTTATAACAATATGTAAAAAAGTCTACTGAATAATATCAACAAAATAAATAATTATTTATAAAAAGTAGCTACTTAGAGCCCACTTAAATAAATTCTATTTAATGTGGCTTTCTGCAACGCCACAAACTGGTGATTCTCAAGACAAGATATGTTAGAGAAATAAATTAGAAATAGACACCTGTAGAAAAGGTGTCCTTGAGTTTTCAACATTATCTGACATTACAGTAAGTTATAAAGTAAATTACTCTGTAAACACACTCTTAGCATGTTGCCAATGCATTTCATTGGGTAACTAGAGTCAATAAACAAACTTGTTCTCGTATCATCATCCAAAGATCCCCAACAGCATATTCAAGGTGGAAGGTCGTTATTTAAAGGATACATTATTATAGTCTGAAAAACGACCAGGAAGACTTTTAATACCAAAATTGATGAAACTACTAAGTCTTGCTACATTTTAAATTAGGTTATTAAGCTTTTCAAACGTTTTCCTCTTCAAATCATTTTAATTTTCACATTAATTCTACCAGGAGGAGGTCATTCATCTAAAATATTTAAGATACCTTAATTTTAGACAATTGTGATTTAAAAGAAAGCTGAAAATGAGAAAATATATAATTGATAAAATACTGTATTTCTAACTAGTTTATGACTTTATATCTTACTGCTTGTAAAATGATATTATACCATATTTCACTATGTGAAACCTATGTGGCTGAAATTATGTTCCTATAGTAGCTTGTTTTAATTTTCTAAGACTACACGAAAATTTAACACAGATTAAATCTTGATAAAAATAATGTCAACAGAAATAAATATTGTTGACTCTTTTGTAATTATATTCTATATCTAACCTATCTTCTCATTAATATCCTGAAACAATCAAGAAGACATATTTATGCAATAAATTATGGTCTCACTAAATTTCTGAGGGTAGAAAGCATTTGTGACATTTCAGACCTAGGACAGCTGAATCAAATGATTTCTTCTGACAGGCCCAGTAAATTTCAATATTACTAAGATAAGGTAAAAGACTTATAGGATTCAGGTACTTAGGGTTTTTTTCTTTTTAATTTTTCCTTAGTAGACTCATATAATAAAACAATCTAAGAAGTGAGATTAGACCTTTTCAAATATTGGACCTCTGTCTATAGGTTTAAAAATATTTTCAGTTTTCACTCTATAACCCTATATAATATTATAGATTCAAAAAGTGCTATTTTCCGTGACACTCACTCAAAGCATGAAAGTATTTTAAAATGTCATATTCACAGTCATTAATTGCAAGGCCATCATGGAGTTGCAAGGCAGGCTGCGGCAGCTCATGGAGGACTGTGGACAAAGGTCAGGCCTGAGACAGACACTCTGCTAGAACTGCTTAGATCCGCTGCTGCACTGCAGGCGCAGAACGTTCTGCAACTTCGCAGGCTGCACTTTCTCCGAGTCAGTTAATGACTTTTGAATTGGCCTCCAGTAATCTCCATGCCCAAAAACCAAATGATCAGTTTTTGATCTTCACATCACTTGAATTATCATTATCCTTTGAGATAGCTGAGCACTCACTTTGTCTCGAAACAGTTTCTTTGCTTGACTCTTAGGACAATACATTCTGTTGGTTTCTCATCTATTTCTCTAATCGACTGTTTTTCTTCTTCCTCTTTCTCTCTCTTACTTTTAAACTTGAAATGCATCGTATGGAAAGTACAGTTTCACTAACAGTCTTCTCTATCCTAGACTCCTCCTAACTTCAGACTTGAATGGTAAATACACATTTCTCACTCAACATATCCAACATCGAATTTCATTTCTCTCCTATATGTTCTTATGCTCATGTATTGCCAATCTGATGGCCTCTCTGTTCTTCCAATTACTCAAATCAAAACTTTGGAATCATCATTGATTACCAACTCTCTTTCAAATTCAATCAATTGTAGAATATTGTTAGCTCCATCTTGAAACTAGAACTGTAACCAGTTTCTACCACCTTCAATTCTACCACCCTGTTCCAAGCCATAAACATCCATTATCTGTTTTACAGCTTGGTTTCCCTCTTTTCTCCTGGCCAACCTCTCTCATTCTGCCAGAAATAGCCATTAAAAGCATAAATTAGATCATGTTGGTCCACTGCTTAAAATCCTTTAATATCACTCCAATCACTCAGAATAAAATCCAGTGTTCTTTCAATTGCTTGAAAGATCATATGATCTTTCATATGACCTGGTCTGGCCTTACCTTCTACTCTTCTCCCCAGTGTTTCTCAGCTCCAGATTCACAGGTCTATGTGCAGCTCCTATAATACACTAAGGGTCTGCATGCCTTAAAGATATGCACTACTGTTTTCCATGCCTAGAACGCTTTCCCCAGTTTACTTCCTCATCTGTTCTCCATTTTTATGTCAACTCACTCTTGATTTTTTCCATGACAATGCTGTATAAAATAAGCACACCTTTCCATAACAACTTTCCCACTTAGCCACCTTCACACCTTTCCATAACAACTTTCCCACTTAGCCACCTTCACTATTTTCCATAGCATTTACAACTATATGATATTATACACTATCTGTCATACTATATCTGAGTACATATTTATTGCTTACCACGTATTTATGCTTAAAGTGAAAATTCAACTTCTCATAAAACTCAGGTTTTACTGCGAAGGCATAAGTAAGTAATGATTTTAAAAATTAATAAATTTTATAGTTGAAAAGTTCTACTAAGTACAATATGACAGGAAAGAGAATCCTAAGTGTGAAAAAAAAAGGTGGCAATTTCATAACTGATCATCAAGAAAGTATTCATTAAGAAGACTTGAACAAAGACAGTGAACAAGCCATGTGTACGTCTAGGAGAAGGACATTTCAGGCATATGGAATGCTAAGTGGATAGCTGCTGAAGCAGTAATATGCTGACGTGTTTGAGAAACACAACAAGGCCATTGAAACTAGATTAGAGTGATCATGAGGCGGAATTAAAGGTACTGTCTAAGAAGTACTGTAATTTTAAGTACAGTTATTAGGACAGGCCTCTTTATGAAGATACATTTAAGAAAAGCCCTGAAGAATGTGAGGGATCATATTAGACAGAATAAACAGTGTAAAGCCTCTGCAATAAGAGCATGCTTGACATGCTGAGCTTCCAGAAACACAAGGCTGAAGTAAGGGAAGACTGTGAGCAGATGAAGTCAGAGCACTGTGGGCAGACCACTTAGAACCTCCAGACACTGGGTGGGCTCGGCAATTTCTGTGAATGAAACGAAAAGCTACTGGAGGATTATAAGAACAGAAATGACATATGAGATCTATTTAAGCAGCATCATTCAGGCTACTATGTTGAAATACTTCTTAGATGACATTGGTAGAAACGGGAAGAATTTGAAGGCTATAGCAATAATCCAAGTGAGAGATGATGGTGGTTTAAACTACAGTGTCAAGAGTTAAAATACAAAAGGAAAGGGAACAGAGAGGAGATGGAAGGAAAAGAAGCAAAGACAACTCTTTTAAGTATTTTTCCTCAAAACTGGAGGAAAGAAGTGTTGAAGATTCTGAAGATAGAAAGTGAAGTCTAGGTGAGATGGAGAGCATCTGAATGAAAAAACAATAGTATGTTTATATAAAGATAGGAAGTGGTCAGAGATCAGATATAATTTGAGATTAAGGCAACGCTTGTCTGTTTCTTCATATTTCTCTACCACACTTGAATGAATACCACGAACACAGGCACCTTCTCACTTTTGTATATTCCCAACAACCCAGGCCTTACAAATGTAATACCAAAATGTAATCCAAATATTTATTGTTTAAATAATATAAATTACAGAACTGCTGCTTAACTTGAGGAAGAATTAAACAAACAAACAAACAAACAAAAAACCCTTAGTTTCTATATGTCAGTGAGAGGGTAATGAATCATGAATTATGGAGCAGAGGTGACCAAAACAATTATAGTATGTATCCAAAATAAGGGCACCTTGCTGCTGTGAAATGGCTGTGGAATTCAAAGATCATATACATTTTTCCATATTCTGAACAAATTTTACCAAGTCCATTAACATTTTATGCATGCCTATTATATACAAGGCTAGAAAAAAACAAGGATAGAGATATAGCCCTCATCCATATAATTTAAACAGCCATTAAAATTAATTCTGCCTTAAATAGGCCAAATTTCAGAGATAGGGCCACATTATAGGAATGCTTTTATGGTTGGGTAGGATTTTGTTAAATGCGGACGGAGGATGTCATTAGAGACAGAAATAATGTGATTTACAAATATAACCCATGCAGATGGAAACATCCTGATTTTTGTAGCTACAAGGTGTTTTCTAGAATAACAAAAAATGTAGCTTGCCATCATTCAATGGAGAAAAATATTTAAGTGTAGAGCCTATTTAAAATAAAGTTTTTAATCCTAAACAACAGAAGCAACCACATTTAAAGCAACTCTCCCTTTATCATAGTTCAAAGAGTATGGAGTAATTGTGTCTGGAACACTTCCTGTTTATTTTGCATCCAGAGACTATTAAACATTTGATGAATGTTACAACCCTTTTCCACAAAAATTTAATGTACATTTGTGCATACACACAAAATTTTGGATGTTATTTCATGTGAATTACGGGGAGTCCATAAACACAACACTGAATGACCATTTCAGATTAATTATACACAAGATCTACATTTTGCAGAACCTACCGAATGAGGCAACCTTTCTTAGCAATGAATTGCTAAAGACTATATCTCTAGGGAAGTTGAAGCACTTGCAGACATAAAGATTGAGAGATGTTACATGTGGTTTTAAATAATTAGAAACAAAAACATTAAAAATATTGCTCTTTCAAGAGTTTTACACAAGTAATTATTTCCTTATCAAAAACAAACTTTAGTATTAAGATTATTATCACTTCCTTTAGTAAGGAAAATAAGACAGAAATTAAGCAATCTATCATAGCTATATGCAAATAATGCAGGAGCTAAGCTATAAACCCAGGTGGTTTGTCACAGAGCCTGCTATGTTAAATAAAATACTGCATTTCTAAAAAAAAAAAAAAAAAGGATCAGCGAAAATTGAAGTAAGATCATGAGAGTATACAAGCAAAAATAAGATTGGAGAGAAAGAGAGCCAGAGCCAGGGACCTGACTTGGCGTGAAAACGAGGAAACGCAGAGAGACCTTGGTATTCAACAGCATCTGCACTGCACTGCTGAAGATCTGTGTGGACCAGGTGCACCACAGAGCACAATGGGCTGGCTTCAACCAACTATCTGTCAACCTCTTTGGTCATTTTTCTTTTTACACAAATGCCAAAGTAATATTTGCAGCCCTTTTCCTCCTAAATTCACAAATTCTGTTTCTCTTTGAGCAGATGACCTCTTGTCATATTTAAGCAGAGAGGAGAAGGCAGGAAAATTCACGATAGGAAGAACTACATGAATAAAGAGGTAGGAACCCAGACAATTTAACTGAAGCTAAATGACAAGCCATCAACAGGAAACAGACACCTTATCTGTGATCCTTGGTCAGGACCTGCCAAACGTGGGAGCTAAGGTTTGAGAGAACACAGAGAGAGAAGGTTGAAAGAGATGGTAAAGGCTCTTATTAGTGATAGTCTTGAACCTCAAGCTCAAAGTATTCTGGATTTTGTGTCTTTTGGAGATAAAAAGACTAGGCACAGAGTCAAAAGACCTGAATTCAAATTCTGGCTCTGAGAGTTTCGGCTATGTGTTTTAAAATGAAAAAAAATCAACTGTAAAATACTGCATTTCTAAAAAAAAAATGTATATGTATATATATGTATATGTATATACTATAATTCAACTGGATGTAGATTCTGGTGTAACTAATAAAGACAAATTGATTTAAAAGCAAAAAAAAAATCATTACAGTAGATCAAAGCAGCGACTACTATCTATCCCGCTCTGGTTAAATTTTATAGCCAAGTTGAATGAGAAGGAAATTGATGTTTGTTCAAAATTCACTGAGAATATATGCCTCCAATATTGGTAGAACAGCTTGTTACAGAACGACTCACCCACTCAAAAAGCAAAGCCAAATATATATAAAGATATCTTTAAAAACAACAGAGTACTATCAAGGAAGTGAGAACTCAAGAAATCAAGATCCAGTAAAGAAGGAAATCAAAGAAGGGTGAGTCTCAAGTTTTGCGCCCTGTCTCTGAGGACTCCGTGGAGCATCCTCTGTGGCTGAGAGTTCGAGGTTGAGCAGCCATTGAACAGGGATACTGGGAACAATATGGGAGCGCAGAGTGCGCCGATGAGAAAAGGCCCTGGTCAACTCTACGCATTTCCATTTGAGAACTACAAAGGCCCACACCCTAGGAGTGGGGATAAGATATAATGAGACCAACCTTCATAGAGACTAAACACCAGTATCCACACAGCAAAATCCATAATAATAAACTTTCACCCATATTAATTTTCTGTCTGATGCAAAGCAAATTTCCCACTAGAAGAAGTGAACACCATTTGAAATCACATATCACCTCCCTGTAAGTCTTTACATATAATGCCTAATACACTGTAAAAAGAGTACCCAGTACACCAGGTAAAAAGACCAAATGACTAATTAATAAGAGACAAAACAGATATGACATGTATGTTCAAAGAAGATAAAATGTTATCAGTCTTGTGTTAAATATAATTATTTTATTCTAGAGCTTAGAAGTCAAGATAGAGAAATTTCAAGATAAAACGAAAAACTATATAGAGGATGTACAGTAGTCCCTTTCCTTATCTGAGGAGATACATTCCAAGACCCCCAGTGGATGCCTGAAACCACAGACAGTACTGAACCCTATGTACTATTTGTTTGTTTGTTTTCTATACACACGTAACTACAATAAAGTTTAAACTACTCTTGCACTTTAGGGCCATTTTTAAGTGAAATGAAGTTACTCGAACACAAGCACTCTGATACCATGACGGCTACTAAGTGACTAAAGGGCAAAGAAAGTATGCAGACTGGGCACCTGGACAAAAAGATGACTCGTGTGGGACAGAACAAGACATGCAAAATTTCATCACGCTGTTCAGAATGGCATGCAATTTAAAAATTATAGATTACTTCTAAAATTTTCCATTTAATATTTTGACCATGGTTGACTGTGGGTAACTGAAACCACAGAAAGTAAACCTGTGAATAAGAGAGGGCTACTGTAAATATAAATTCTAAAATTGAAATAGATAAGAATAAGATGTAGAATTCAATTGGTGGTTTAACTGATGGCAGATTCTAATCTATGCACCAAGAGAGACTAAGTGCATTGGAAGATGTGTCACAAAAATATAATCACATTAAAACAAAAATAAAAAAAAAAGATGATTATAAGAGACATATGGAACATTCTGAAATACACACACACACACACACACACACACACACACAGAATCCAGAAGGAAAGATGAGAGATACTGAGAATGAAGCAATATTTGAAGACTTAGCGCTTTTTATTATTTTTAAATTGTCCAGAGATAAGAAATCATAATTTCGAACAGCACTAGGAATGATCTCATTTAAAAACCCAGAAGTGCTCAATGAAAAATGTATAATCAATTCCACAAGAATATTGCCTATAGGAAAAGCAGATGTAATTGTATCTTGTGAGGTTTAAAAGACAGAAAAAATAAAAGCAAATTATAAATCTCTCAGGAGGGCCGAGGTGACACAGATAAAGCTACAAGTTTCTAATCACACATTATTCAGTAAGAGTAGAAGTCAGGATTGAATGCTGTTGGGTGACACTTTAGAATTAGCAAATATTATATATTGTATAAGTGTGTATAAGTGACAAGTGAATGAAAAAATAAATACTGAAAAACATAACCTAAAAGAAGACTAGAAAAGAGAGAAAAATATAGAAAGGGAGGGTAAATGGAAATAATTTTTAATAGTAGATTTAAATCTGAATGCAATTATTAATTGTAAAGTCACTTCTACAAAAAAATATAAAAATTTTTATAGGGAACGTATTAGAATATTTTAACTTCAAAATACAAATAACTCATTTGTATGGTTATTCTCAATGCAATATTTAAATTGATATAATTTTTTTCTTTTTATTCAATATTTTCAAGGTTGGTATATTACAAATAAACCCAAATTATCACAACATTGTTCAGTTTAGTTGAAATACTTCACCAGTTAAAAAGATGCTTTGATTTATAATGGCTAGAACAGAAAATCATCTTTATAGAAATTGCATCTGTGATTTTTCATAAATGAATATCTTCTCCATCACAATCTCAAATTTGGTTTCTGCTTTATAATTAATTTTTGCTTAATTCTAATGTCAGATCTACTGATATTTCATATACTATTTATTTCCATTTAGAGAAAGAAATTTGCCTAATATTATTTAGAGGATTTTAATATTATAATGTTAAATATATGTATTAGACTTATACATATAATATATTGAATATTAAATATGCTAGATATTAAAATAATATATAAACATGATTTTAATGTATTTTTAATTTGTTAAAAAATAAAATAACAAAATACAAATTGGATTGGTTTTGTTGTAAGCTTTTGTTAATTTTATTAGTGACAAACAAAATCTCATATAAGTAAATGAGTGGTAAAAATTAAAAATTAATTTTACTTTTCTCCAAACATTATGAGTTTTTATTATTTGATCATATTTTATTGTTTAAGTGCATATCATATTTTAACTAACTAATCTAATTAGTTTAACAAACTTTACTTGGCATTTCCATTATATGTCTGAAAATGACTCCAAGTTCAATTTGATGTGCTTCAATGTGGTGTTCTTTGTTTTGATTCCAAAATATTGTATATATTATTTGAATCATTCTCAGTATATCATTGCTTTGAACATAACTGAGATCATGTCCCATAATATTAAATTTAAACAATGCATCCTATATTAAACAAAGAATGCTTCTGAGTTTTCTAGATTACATATCCTCTGCTTTACCACATCAGCACCATTAACAACACAACTTCACAGGCTTACTTCAACAATCATTTGAATCATTAAATTTATTTTCTTTGTTATTCATTTAAAGTACAAATATGCACTATGTAAATTAGTATATCCCAATGCCATAGAGGTCTTTCCCCACTCTCTGAAAGTAGAGCGTTCCTATGAAATCTTACATAAACCAAAATAGCATAAAGCAAAGAAGTAATTACCATTAATTTATGTGAAAAAAGTTTTAAGCATTCCTAAACCCCAATATAACCTACTAAATCATATCAAATAACACATGAAACATAAAATAACACTAACACACAGTAAAATCAGTGCCAACTCTTGCAGCTCAGGGTGCACACTGCTCTACAAGCTCCCTGCAAGACAAATGATGACTATTATGTTTGTTTTTCCCCTTTTTCCATAAAAATGAAAATTCTCTTTGGATATGTTTTGGTAATGATATAGGTCTTTCCTAAAAAAGGAAAGTGGCATAATATTTTTTCTCTTATTTTATATATATATTACTTATTGTTACCTAATTAATCATCTCGACAATCTCATTTTCAAATTGTCATCCTAAAAACTGTTTTTTATTATTTTTAAATCTATGTTATGTGCTTAGTTATCCTAACATCAAATTTCAAGATCAAATTCCATGATATCTGTAATGATATTAGTGCCAAGAAATTTATTTCTACACTTAACACATATGGATAATGGCTTATATATATTCTCTCTCTTAACAATAGTATGCAAATTTTCTATATATTTACTTATCTGCATTAAATATTTTTAGTGCTCTGCTCTTCATTCAACTTTCTTTCCATTTTAGTATTTTGTATGAAACTGACCTTTACTATTCTTCTACTTGAGAATCTAAATAGTTCCAGCATAATACCTGCACTGGTATTCCTTATCTTTAAACCTGGTTTTGATAAAGGTTAAAATAAACTGTCTTTTTAGTTTGTTTTCTTTTTGGTATGATAAGAATATTTCTGTCTTTGAATTTAAAATGCAAATATGGTTTCTATAATTTTTTTCTCCATCTCTCAATGTTTTGGTATACAATATAATAGGTCTTCAGTTGTATTCCTCCAATGGAAAAGTCATAATGATTAAATAGGATAATGTGTTTTTAGAAATATTCCCACGCTGTCATAAAGATGACTTGTCACTTTCCCAGAAACATCATCTAATAAATATAGTCAAGCACCAGAAGCTTATTTTTCTTGTATAAATTCCAGTTTCATAAGTCTAAAAGTGTTCGCGTCTGACAGAACAATTCGAAGTTGCATGTATTGCACCTGAGCTGTGCGTATAATAGGAATAAAACTCATGTGCATTCTCCTCATTTTGATAAGTAACCAAATATTCATGAAACAAACAATCTGAAGTTGCAAAGCTTTAATCTGATCTTTCAGGTTGTGTATTTTGTGGGACATTTTTTGCCAAATATTCATTATTATAATTAGCAAATAAATACTCATTAAACAATACGTCATGTCCTTTTCGAATATCTTATCTATTTAATGCTACACAAAACTGTCACTTTCCCTGCCTCCAGTTTTTAAAACACAGAATAATACCACTTTTAAAGATTTTCTATTTCCTTATTCAGCTATTTTAATATTTATTTTATATTTATCCTTATCTATTATTGTTCTTTATAACTCAATGAGTTACAGTATAATGAATATAATATGTAAAATGAAACATATTTCATCTAAAAGAGTCAATTCTCAAATTTCAAAATCATATGGTCAATAAAAAAGAAATTTACATTAGATTTATGAATATCAGAATTACAAATCAAAAATATTGAATTCAACCAGAGATTTTATTCATTTTATAATATATTTCTTACTTTTTATTTAAATATTAAATACTCTTTAAAAAAACATTTACAAGTCTCTTGTTCCATATCCACTTTTATTGCCAATGTAGCCATAAATACATATATGCTTATATATGTAAGTATAATATAAATAATTTAATATTGCAATTTATTCTTCAGACAACATAGGCAACCGCTATCAACACTGGCCTAATAGGTAAATCTCTCTGGATGCATAAATTTTAACACAAAGAGAAGTAAGAAAATGGTTGTTTAGCACCACTGGGAAATTATCCTTCATTATATAAGAATCTAAGTGGAGCGATTCGGCAAAATAATTAGTCTTTTCTCTTACCTAAGCGCTTCTTCTGATCACTACCTTATAAAGAAACGTTTATCTCCAGGTTAGTAATAACTCAGTCAAAACACATTTTCTGCTGTCAGATCAATTAGTCTTTCAAGAAGTATTTTTTTCAAAGACAGGAGCATATGATTGGGAGAAGCATTTCTTTGTGGCCTGCACCATGTACTGGTTACAAGAACACATGTTTAGAGTTGTAAGTTACTAGTACCGCCCTTAAATCTAGGTATAGGTTTCTCGCCTAGGTGCAAAGTGGTAAGGGATCTTGATCTAGCCTTCACACAGCTATGTCGCACCCTAAATGAGAGAATCTGTGAGGCAAAGGGAAATGCTCATCCAGATTCCATATGCCCCCTGCTTCCATCAAGAACATAGTCTATTCAATTGGAAACACAGAATTCTCTGTCCAAATCTCTTGAGCCCATTTCCAGGTCTTTTTGGGGGCTCTTCCCTTTGTTCTTGAGCCAAAAGTTGGACCATTACACCAGGATTAGAACCCCTATATTTGAGACTTTATACCTGAGGGTTTCTAACCGCAGCATCAGTGACGTTTGGACCAGATAATTCACTGTTAAGGAGACTTTCCTGGGCGTTGTGGATTTAGCAGCATCCATGACTTTGACCCACTAGATGCCTGCAGTATGACCCCCCCCAAGTTTTGACAACCAAAAATGTCTCCAGACATTTCTAAATGTCCCTTGAGGGTGGCAAAACCATTCCTGTCGAAAACTACTAGTTTGAGGAATGACACAGAGGTGGTTCTTGCAAGAGGAGTAGCCACAGTATGGACATATGAGCTGGGCTATCCTTATGTCAATACCTAAGGTTTGGGAAGCAGTGGAGACTAAAAAAGAAAAAGAGCGAGTCATGAGCTGCGGGCCAAGCGGCCAGCTCACTCCGGCTCTACATTCCAGTGTGAACTTTGGAGGTATCTAAAATTTGTAACTTCAAACCTGGTCTTCCATGACATTGTGAAAATATATTTGCCATAGTAAGAGGATAAAATATATTTTATTAAATGGTTTGCTAGCTCTATTTATTAACATATATAATTAGAGATATCACATATGGGCCTCCAGTTGTACTACTGGCCCCCATCCTGAAAATGTTAAAGAGACAGCATGTGAATCACTGAACCATAAAACTGATCTGCAGTTGTTTTTGGTGGCTTTACAGATCTCTGGAGGAAAAAAGGACAAATTTCAAGAATCGTCATATACTTACGTGTATTACAAATATGCTATCTAAATTTATAATCAGTAGTCTTTTATCTATAATGTGCAAAATCAAGGAGGCCACAGAAAAATGGTAGTACTGGAGGTGTGGTGAATAGAAATGAAATAAGCAAAATAAAATGCAGGGTAAGCACTTTAAGAAGGATAGAAAAATATATATATAAATATGGAAAATATCAAAGAATGAATAAGGAACCATAAATTTTGAAAGAGGAAGGTAAAAGCATCACATATTATATATACTTTTCTACCTATAAAACATCCAAGGATCAAGAATTTCATTAAGATTGTAAGATATCTAATTAACATGTAGAAATTGAGTTCGTAAAGTTAAACAACTATTTCTGAGGAGACACAGTGAAAGAATTTTACAATGTGAATAAAATATTATTCCTGGGTGTAAAAATAATAGTGAAATATAAAAAATCTACATAAGATAATTGTTAAATATTCTTGAAATTTTTAATGAAAACTTGCACAAATAGGAACACGTTTAAATAGGAAGGTACACTTTACAAATAAGCAGATTTCCATAGCTAAACTATAATTTTAATACGATGTAAGTAAATATATAAACAGGATCTTTTGGAACTAAAAAGATGAATCTATAATTCACATAGAAATATATAAAAACAAAGAGAGAATTTTGGGGGGAGAAATCAATGACTTACTCTACTTTATATTAAAATATAAAGCGTCACTATATTAACAGTGTGGTACTGGTATGTGAATATGTATATAAAGGACAATAATTGAAAGAAACAAACAGAATGCTGAAAAATGTCAATGTTAATATTTCAAATCTATGGGAAATTTTTGAATTTTTAAAGAAATAGTGATTGAGAAGGTTAAAAATAATTTTACCTCCTAACTCACAAAAAATAGATTCCACATAAACCAAGTGTATAATTTTTTTAAAAGCATATCATAAACATAATAAAAGAAATTATGGGCTAATTCTTTTATAACTTCAGAATTAAAAGACTTTTTTAAGTAGAACAGAAAAGTTCTGAAATAATATAATGAATTATTGATAATGAAAATGTACATTAAAAGTTTTCTGTGTAGAAAAAATGATTTTAAGCAAAATCCAAAGACTAAATATTTAAAATTAAAATCACGAAATAACATTCATTTTCCTAACATTAGGAAATTGAATTCTTTTAGGTAATTGAAATACCAAATTAAAAAATTAAATAAAAACTATAAGTGAACAATTTTAGAAAATTAACTGCTAATGATCACTAAATATAGGAAATAAAAATATTTTCTGATAAAACAAAAAAAATCATACAGACACACCAATTTTTAACTATTACACTAACAAAAGTCCAGAAGTTGCATAATATAATAGTTTCATGAGGGTATGAAGAAACCATAGAGCTCAGAAATATCTTATTGGACTATAATCGTCTGTAAGCCTGTGAAGGTAGTTTTGCAATACCTGTCAAAATAAAAATACACATTCTAAAAATTCCACTTATAAAAAATTATTCTATGTATTTACTAAAATAAACATGAAACGATATATACAGGGTCAATCACTGAATCTTGTAGCATTATTTAAATAGTAAAATATCGAAAACCACCTAAATATCCAATAATAAAGGACTAGTTAAATAATTTTTGTGCATCCATTAATTAAATCTTTTGCATCCTTGAAAAAAAATAAAGCAGTTCTTTAGTTTGCTATAAAAATATTTTTAAATATATAATCAAGTAGAAATTAAAGCGTATTGTGTATTAGTGTAAAACAATGGGAAAAATAAATCTGTTTACACATATACAATATATCTAGAAGAATGTCTAGTAAACTAATACCTGTATTTACTCTTGGGAAACTAAACTGTATTATTAAAACTAGTACCAATTAATAAATACAAAATTAAAAATAAACTGAACTGAATTTTTATGAAAGGGCCCAGAAAGATATATAAGTCACCTAAGATATCATTAAATGAAAAGGAACAAACAATCGTGAAAGAAGAAATTGTAGATAACTAAAATTTTTCCATGTCTTATTCCACTGAGTCAAGTCAGTTCAATAAAATCATTTTAAAGAATTTTTAGGTGACTATAACAAAATTCTCTGGGAATAGGTGTGCTCTGCTTTTCTGTCACTTCTGATCTATGCTGTAAGGAAATCTCTGCCATAAACAGGAATGGTGTGGTAAGAAAGGCTGCTTTCTTGCTGTCTTTCTCTCCATCAAAATGAGATGTTTGAGATATATTTTTAGGGAGACCCTTTCAATCACTGATCTTGTCACATTTTTAGGAATTTACATTTTTAAACTGAAGAAATATGTATTGTTATCTTTCTTCATTCACATCATTTCCCATGGTATCCAAAAAAATCTGAAATATTTATGACATCTAAATGTTATATAACATTAAATTCATAGCAAAATGAAAATATTTTAAATAGCATATATTTTAGTATTTGTCAAAACTTATTTTATCTGATTGCCTTTTTCTTCTATCATATACTGCCTTTCTCCATGTGGTAGGACAAAAATTTATTGACAGGTCCTAAGTGTTATATTTTACAATTTCTAATACAATGGTGTAATGAACTTTTCTTCTGAATTCCATCTGAAAACATTCTAGGAAAGAATCATAATGAATCAGTTGCCTCTAATACCACTATTAGCGTAGTAGAGCTACATGAAAACTTGGTGCTCTCATGAAAACTGTATCTCTAAATGAAGAATGTGCAAGTCATCAAAGAACCAGGGTTGTTTCCCAAAGAAAGAAGGATGCTTAAAAACAAAAACAAAACAAACTAAAAGAAAAACATCTATATAAAGATTAGATAGATAAAAGATAATAGAGAGAGAGAGAGAGAGAGATGAAAGATACACAACACAGACACTGGTATATAGACAGACACATAGTTAGACAAAAAAAATATATATATGCATATGACACAAACATATGCACACACCAAGTTTTATAATTGGCTATCTTTGCATAGTAGCATGTGAATGGCTCTGTATTTACCAAATTTCTACCAAAATTATTATTAAGTTTAAAATCAGAAAAAGTAATTATATGTTTGTATTGTATAAACAATAGAAAAGGAATTTTATCAGCAATATATGATAATCTGGGGTAAAATATAAAGCTTTTGGTTTGGAATCACTCAGACAAACTTGGGTTTGATTACTGCAGTCTTCTCGTGCTCAGTTTCTTATAAGTTTATGTGAAGAATAACTCCTAATTCAGTTAGTTCAAATTGTAAAGAAATGAGAGAAAATCTATGTTAAAGCCCTACGACAATGTTTAATAAATATAATTTCTCACTTAATATCACATTTTATTGGTACAATTGCTACATATCTTTAAAAACATACATGCCTACAATTTAGAATTAATCTTTAAAAAAGCTACACACAATCACCTTTCAGAATTAAAATAATTTAAAGGCTGGAGCCTAAGTCACCAAAAAATGTAATACAATGTAAGAAAAGTTATATCACTGCCAGGAAATGTCTAAAAGTACAAGGACATTTTAAGTGTATATTTCCTCACTGACTGTAGTCATTTATGGTAGCTAAAACAGTAATTCATATATATGATATATATTCTATTAATATGATATATATGTATAAATATGATATATACCCCAAAGTTAAGTTTAATACTTATTAATCTTAGAAAGTTATTATACCACTACTTTTATTTTAGCTGTCTAGTACAGGCATTTTGTGAGAGACCTTTATTTAATCAAATGGTCTCCGCTCCATAATGCCACATGTTCAAGCGCCTCAGTTTGAATCCAATCATTTTCATGAACACCGAGCACAATTTATCAATATGTTTTGTTGCCTTGAGTGACACAAATTACTTTCCAGGGATCTCTGCTTGGGGATCAGTCAAATCTCCAAGTTTTGTAAGTAGGGCATTTACCATCTGGCATATTTGTTTCATGTTAATGGAGAGTTACTAACATATGATGTATACGTGCTTTGCTGAGACTTTTATTTTTAACTTTCCCTCTCAATGAATATCCGTGCGCACGTTGACAGCATTGCTTGGAGAAATAAAAGATTGTTTGCCATATTCTCGCAATCTCTAACATAATTAAGTTTGCAAATATGTCAGAGAATGTTCTTACCAGTGAGATTCAAACTTCTGTGCATAGAAGCACCACCAGGGGAGCTTCTTAAAATGCAGATTGCATGGAACCACCAAGAAATCTTGGGAAGTTTCAGGATCTGCATTTTTATAAATCATATTGGATGATGCTGTCATCACATTCAAGTTACTGACTCAAAATATAGGTGGCCGGGTGATAACAAGCTCTAATTTTAAAGCCTTATTTTTAAAATCTATAAGATTAAAAAGATATCAAGAAGAAATCTTGATCCAAACTTCCCCTAAATTAGATAATGGAGAATTTGTCCTAATTGCCTTTGTAGCCATGAACTTACCTAAACGAGCTTAAGGAAAATTATATCTCATTCCCTCTTTATAAAGTTCTACTCTTGTCCTATGGTACTTTTTATTATTGTTGTTGTTATAAATTTTACCATTTGTATCAAGGAAAATTACCCATTTGTTGCAAAAATCAGAAGATATTTTTCTCCATGAATTTAGAGCTAGGGACACAACCAAAACAATATGATATTGAACATAATATTTGTAGCTCAATGACCCCTTATTATAGCTAGATGGTTACTACAGAAAAGTTTCAAAGAACTATACCAGAGTTTGCATCGCGAAACTCTTACATTCTATTATAAAGGAGCAAATGAAAGTATACAAATAAACGATAGATATATAATAACACTTTAATCATCACTAAATACAGAAAGAAATGTCTATTAAATTGTTGAAATACTATAACCTCCTAAATAGAAAATGATTTAAATATAGTAAAATCTAAAGTCGACTCAAATGGGAGTAACTAAGTATATTAATAGATGCATTTGAAACTATAAATTGCCACAATATTTCAAAATATGTATCAAAAAGGTCTATGGAAAAATTAACAACATTATACAGTAAATATGTGGATAAGAATCTCTCGTCCTCTAATACAGGGGTCCCCAACCCCTGGGCTGTGGACAGGTACCAGTCCGTGACCTATTAGTACCTGGGCTGCACAGCAAGAGGGGATTGGTGGGCTAGCGAGTGAAGCTTCATGTCGACAGCCGCTCTCCAGCGCTAGCATCACCGCCTCAGCTCCGCCTCAGATGATCAGACATTAGATTCTCATAGGAGCACTGGTCCCTGGTGCCAAAAAGGTTGAGGACTGCTGCTTTAATATCTCCTGATTTTCCTGCTTTGGTTATTAATTCTCAAGGTCATTCCCTGGGTTTTATCCTAACTAAAGATTTGCCCTCCATAATCCATATTTCAGGCCATCCATTATCTATCTCTCATCTTTAACACTGACACACACTCCTCATAATCTGATTTCAGTAATTCTTCAAATTTCCCAGAATCTACAATTCATTCATCTAACCGCACTTCACTGACTCTCAGTTCCTTAAATTCTTATTTTCCATAATTGTTCTCCTTTTATAAACCTTCAAATCCATCTCCCACCATCTCTTAACTCTGGAGTCTTTACTTATCAATTCACCTACAATGATTAAGGCCATCTCTCTGACTACACCAGAGTAACTGAACATGCTTGCAGGTACACAGGCATTAGCCTCAATTTAAACTCATGTTTATGCCTCTCAATTGGACGCTTATTAACGTTCAAACTATAGTTCTCTAGTCTATTTCTTTTCCCACTTTTCTACATGCCTACTTTTTCTTCCCAAATTTTCAATATCTTCTCTTCAGTCAGCCTTGCTCTTATCTGTTTGCTTTCTATATAAAAAGAAATTTTTCATCAGCTACTACACCCACATCCACCCACATGCCAGTCTGTTAACTATATAATTTGCCTTCTATTATCCTTCTACAGATTAACTGTCAGCTCTTACCTAAGACCATCCAATGCTCTTAAATACATAATCTCATTCCCTGACACAGCCTCAATTTGTTGCTTTAATAATTCTCCTATCTCTCCCCTCCATTTCCTGCCGGATTATTTTCCTGAATATACACACATTTTCTTATTTCTCCCATTATTAAAAATAGAAACTGTTGACCCTATACCTCTACCTCTATCTACTGCTCATTTCTCTTATATTTAAAGCAACTTTTTGAAAGATTTCTCTATGTTTGCTAAAATTTATCTATAACATTCTCTAAAACCATTCATTAATCAAAATTTCATCTCTGAAACTAATAAAACTGCACTTGTCAAATTCAACTATAACCTTCATTCTGCTGAATCCAACAGTTCTTAGACTTCACTTTATTTGGTGTATCAGCATCATTAGAAATAACTGATGATGCTTTTTAATTTTTCTCAAGTACTAACATCACTTGGTTTATAGAACACAGAACACCACACTCTACTAAATTTTCCCTAATTCTCACTGGTCACTTCTCCGTTTCCTTTGCTGGTTAGAATGATCTAGTCCTTAAACTATTTCTAATCTTTCTTACCATTTGGTGAACTCATTTACTCTCCTAGTTAAAGGCCATATTTCTCATGATGACTTAAACATCAACTGCAGAAACTTCGTCTTAAATTCTAAACATATGTTCAAGTGCCTTCTCAACAACTCCCATAGCAAGCCTAATAGGCATTTGACATGTATCATAACCAAAATCAAATTACTTTTTCTTCCCCCTAATTTTCCTGTTAATGGTGCACTCATTTTTCCAATTGCTCGATGCAAAACACTTAACTACAACTGACCTTTCTCTCATGTCCCATGCCCACTCTCTTTGCAAATTGTTAGCTCTTCTTTCAAAATACATATTTTTTAAAAAGTACAACACTTCTCACAACACCCATGCCTATCTTTTAAACCAGTAATCCCACATCATTTTGTAACAAGGTGCATAGATTACTGCCGACCAAGGAAGTTCACCTGGGGCCCAGCATTCAGAAGTTTATTGTGGCTCCTTCGCCAGGCATGACTGATTTCCTAGGTGGGTGATTTCAATTTCTAGCCCCTCGAGGGGTCAAATGATACTCTGTGACCCAAAGTCCTCACTCTAAATCACATGGTCACCATCTGGTGTGGCCAGCCCCGACCCTAATTCTATCTGGAGTGGCCAGCACCCATTCTAAATAGCATTGTTACATCAACCAATGTGACCCAAAACTCTCGAGCAAGCAAATATACTTCTCTCAGGTATGATATTTTAAGGGATTAGAGATCATCATGCAGAAGCTGAAGGCCAAGATCAATTAATTCTTCAATATATCATATATATCTGTGCATGCGTGTGTGTGTGTGCACAACCATATATCATGTATATATACACATACATATATATACATATGTATAGATACATACACATATGTGTGTGTGTGTGTGTGTGTGTATAGACATATATATATATTCTCCCAAAGAGTTAATTATTTAGGTGAAAACTATCAACAGAAATCAAGTTATGAAGATTACCTAGGAAATACAGAGACCTGATAGTATCAGATCTACAGGAAAACAAGTTTATATATATAAGCTCGAAGATAACCCAAGTTATAAGCTCAGAAGATAATCTTCTCTCTTCTCCTGTTAACCCCCAAGATTGATGAGAAGTTCTGATACTCATAAAACAAAAAACAAGCACATGCTGACTAGCAGCAAGGGTCTGCTCCTGTCATATTCTTCTACATGAATACCCTCTGAGGCAGGAGTAACCTAAGCATAATTTATACCCGCCCTGACAGGCAAATGAGAATTATCAAATACAAAGAGTAGAAGAACTCTAAACATTAACATTTAATGTAAACCAGTAGCATGAATAAAGATATATTAAAAGCCACAGAGGAATAAATTCCAGTGGGATAGTGAATAAGGCAAACAAAATAAAAATCTAAAAGAGTGTAATAAACATGCAGAGAGGAAGTGGATGCCGAACTTAAGGAAAGTAACCAGAAATTTTGTAAAATAAATACATAAATATTGATTTTTTGTTTAAGTTAAAAAGGCTAAATAACAAAAGAAACATTTATAGCCTTAAAACCAGCGCTATCAATAAAATGTGAAAAGCAAATTACGTGCTGGAATTGTGGAGGGTTTTCAAATTTTTGATAGAATGTGGCATAAAGCAACAAAGTGAGGAAAAGAATGAGTGACTGATTAAGAGATAACACCCATGTAGAACAGAAGTCCCAGAAGGGAAAGAAGAAAGTTTAGAAGAGAGGAAATAATCATATAATAAAAGGAATTTTCCCAGAGATAAAGAAAGATGCAACATTCAGATTAAGATGGCAAAGTAGTGGCTCCCTGTACCAATCCCAAAATTAATTCTTCAGATACTTGGTCTTTAGTTGTAAATATAATTGGCATAATCCTCATATATTCAAAACAGAATTTTCCTTATTTCTTAAGGAATACAATGCATGCTAAAATAAAGCAGTTAAAATTATTAATTTTGCAAAATTGGCTGTTATTTATATTGATTTTAACTGCAAACTTAATTGTTTCTGAAATGAATATTTTTCGCCTTGAATATAAGTCAAAACACACAAACTCAATATATATTTCTCATAACTAGAGACTTATCAAAATCACCTACATTACTAACTACCAATATAAACATTTTATTATCAATTTCAGTTTTTATCTCCCTAAAAATAGTCATCTCCTTGAGTCAGAATGTTCTGCTACACTGCATTTTTTAAAGTCCTGGATCGAATAGCAAAACCATTTTAACATATTTCATATTTTAACCTGCCTAGGCTCAAAATGTGTTCATTTCTAGTAAAGAAAACTATAAATAATCTTCTTACTGTTTTACAAGCTTTTAAATCAACCATATGCAGAAAGCTGATAAGTAAAGGGACAGAATAAATTGCAATCCTGTTATGTTCTTTTTTTTTTAGTACACAATTTCTGGTAGGTTGTTTATGATGCATTATCTCCTGTTTCCAAACTGTCAAAATGGTGAGTAGAGATACACCGTATAACTTCCACTGACTTTAACAGAAGTAGCTGGGCAATTTTTGAGGTGCCAGTTGTCTGGCTACACAGACAACAGGATTAGCCAAAGTGGCTCCTGATATGACAAACAAAGGAGATGAATTTCTCATTCTAATTCCACTATGTCAAGTTAGTTTACTTACAGAGAATAGTCAAAATCATAATATTTTTGAATTCACATTAAACTTTCATTATGATTGTATTTTAAAAAGCACATGGATTTCCACAGACTTTGTGAATAAAAGACAATTACTTAGGGAATAAATTATTCCTTAAGAAGAACTCTGAAATCACCTTTTAGGTGAAAAATAATCTTCTCACAACCAGGAATTTATTCAAATTTTAAGAATAAATTTTTAAAATGTGAAGATAAATATTAAATGTAAATATTATTAAACAGAAATACAAGCCAATCATTTAATCGAATTAAAAATGGGAATTCTGTACTACATAGTATATAGCAATTGGTATTAGTTGTTCACGCGATATCATGAAGTGTGTATGGACTCTGGATTCAGTTATTTGGTTCAAAACTACATTTCCAGTCCTATCCTTGATGTGTAGTATTGGGAAAGTTACTCATCCTTCCGGAATTTAATTTTTTCACTTGTAAGTGAAGAATAACAGCATCACCTATAATAGAGTTATGAAAGTTACACAAAATTAAATTAGACAATAAGGCCAAAGCACCTTACACTTTGTGGCAACAGTTGCTCAGTATATTTGCTTTTTTTTCTTTCAATGTCTTATGCACTGTGATATATTTCCACTTTTTTCCAAATCTCATACACATATCTTAGTTTTAAAAATCTATCAACTATATTTTATTAAACTATTATTTCTGTTGGGAGAAACTAAAATTTATGAGAAGGCACTCAGAGTGTAACACTGATGTGGAATTCCTGCTCCAGAGGTTCTAGGAGACAGCAATTAAAAAAAAAAAAAAGAAAAAAAGAAAAAAAAGAACAAAGATGGGCTTAATTATGCACCTAACTTAGCAGGGAAACTAGCATAAAACAAGTAACAAGAAAAATATTTGATAGATTTTATAGTTGGTGTGATACGTATGAATCCAGGTACTAAGACAGAGAAAGAGGGATTTAATTAATAATGTAGCAGTTTACTCACTTGTTTATTTTACAGAACCTAAACTCTAGAGACCGGTCATCCCAAGCCATGCTGCAACACCACAGTGGCTTCACTGTCCCGTTTTCCCTCTATCTTCCTGTTCCATTATTCATAGCATGAAGGAACCATCCTCAAATTTCTATCATATTTCAAAGTGGTTGCTGCAGCTCCAGTCATAGAATCCATGCTCCAGAAAGGAAAGCAAAGGAAAGTAAAAAAAAAAAAAAGGCAAAACTTTAACAATAAGCTAAGGGGAGAGAAAACAGAAAAGCCCCAAATCCCTATTATGTACTTAAACAAATATAATCTTACGAATTCCAAATAAATAATGCAAAAGAAAATGTCATTTTAAGTCCAGTAATGTCATTATATTAAACACATCACTTTGTGCATGAGTGTAATTTATACTCTTTAAAAAATGTTTTATTTCACATTGTCCCAGGTAAGTTTTCCAGTGTATTAATTTTCTACTGCTACTATAAAAAATTACTACAAACTTACAATGGCTTAATATCATTACTTGTAGAATAGTCACTGAAGAACTACTTTGGAAAAAGTTAATTATATATGCTAATAATTTCAAAAATTTTAATCAGTCATGAGTGAACTGTCCTAAAGTTGTGTGCTTTGTACTTAAAGTAGCAACTGAGACATTGCAATGTACAGATTCTGAAAGCTTAACAATTCTACAGTGCTATAATAAATCTAAATTGTTTTGCAGTTTCCAGAATATATATGTAAATAACAATACTAAAATGTTTTGTAGTTTCTTCGACAGTTATACTTCAGATGATCAGCCACATGGGAAATATTTTTGAACTTCATTAGTTTATTTTCCATTTTATATATTTCATCTTCTTTCTAACCCTAAGAAAAAATTGCACATCCTAGGCAAAATAAACTTAAAAAGACAGAATAGATTTAATTTGGAATTTAAGTGGAATAAGAGAAAAAAGAAAGAAATGTAAAGAAAATGATATTTGAATGGAGAATCCCCTGGACTATAATAAAGATTAAATAGAAGTTTATATTACTTTGTCTTAAACTCCACTGGAGATATAAAATGCTTCATGTACAGAAAGACATGCATCATTATTCATGATATTTTTCTGCCTAAAGAAAAGTACATAGCCAATATATGAGCAACACAGAAGTGCCCATCATAAATAAGAAAATTAAAAATACTTTTACAAAGTAATATATAAAATGATGCATACTGCAAATATTGCTTTAAAGACATAAGTCATTTTAAAAACACACTATTTCCCAGGTCATAAGAAAGAATAGAAAGAAAATTTAGATATTGTGTATTTATTTCTGTCTTTCTTCATTCATTTATTTAATGAATATCTATAAAAAGGCTACTAGATGCCCAGTGCCACTCTAGTTGCTTTATGACTCAATTGGTAAAAGAGAAAAGAAATAAGTAATAATAATCAAAAAATAATTATAAATTTTGACATGTGCAAAGATAATGAACAAGGCCCTATTGAGACAGGGAAAAAACCATATAATATAAAGTTGTAGAATTTAGGCTAGAACCAGACTATCCAGGATTACCTAGACTACAGAAGACTGCAGCCCTGCAAATAGTGTTACTATTCTTGAAGAACTGCCTAGTCAAAGGAAACAGAAAATCTATATGGAACTCGAGATGGAGAGCCCCCAAAATTAAGAATCTGATTATTCTTCATATAGTATCTCCAGCGGAGAATAAAGGAATTTTGAAGTTAGTCTAAAGTCCTTGTGGAAGGGCACAGATTTTTCATAATATCAGCTGTGTTTGTGTGATTGTGCATGTGTGTGTATGTTCTCACTCTTGTAACCCTCAGATTAATTTTGAGCTTAGAATGGTGTACTTTTAGAACACAGTAATGCTGAGAACAAAACAGCAGATTGGAAAGGACACAAGTTTTGAGTTCGATTCGCCCTATTTGAAAGCACAGCTGATACACCCAATTAGCCATGTGGTTTCAACAACTTACTACTTGTCTTCTCTGAGTTTATTTTTTTCTCTCATCCCTGAGATGGAGGTAATAATAACTTTTCCTCCATGCATTAGAGGAATATTAGAGGTTAATGTGACACATAAGAGTCACTTAATAAATTCTAGTTTCCTCTATTGTGATATTCTGAATATTATTAACTCAGACATTTCAATTTTACATAAAATGCTCTTTAATTAAGAAATAAAAGAGGAAAGAAAAATGAATTCTCATTTTCTTACTTTGAACACACCAAAAAATTACTATGCAACATAATTCTTCCATTCAATATATTTTAACAGCTTTATTGATGTATAACTTACATACAATAAACTGCACGTTGAAAGTCTACAATTTGATTCATTTTGACATAGGTATAAAATCATCACTGCAATCACGAGAATGAAAATATCTGTCAAATAAACCCAGCAAACATTAATCTTAAAAAACATTATGCACAGTTCATAGAATACCTTCCCATAGGGGCGAGATAGAGTTTTGCCACCCCAAAATATACCTTTTGGTGATACTGATTATTTTAAGCTGGTTATTTTTAAGAAACAAAGCCTTTTCCCTCCCCCCTTACCTACCTAAAAGGATTCAGATAGAAAAACCTGCTTAAAGGAAGGGAGCTATTGCCTTAGCATAACAGGATCTAAGTGGCAGGCTGGGACGAACCCCGTAAAGTCTGTTTTTTGGACTCCCCTCTGGGTCAAATTGTTTCTGCTGACCCAGCAAAAATTTGTTTGCCAAGTTCGCTCCTTTTCATCTACTTATGAATCGCCTACTTTCCCTCTGAAGTCCAAACCACTACCCCACTTTCCCCTTAAGCTCAAGACGGCATATAAGCCTCAACAGCCTGATATGTCCTGGGGTCCCATATGCTTACAGAATCCCTGTATAAAAGAGTATAAATTACATGTGGTTTGGTTATTTGGTTATTTTTCCTGGTAACTTGCTCATGTCAATTTGTTTATTAGACCAAACAGGAGAACTAAGAGGAAAAAGAGGAAAATTTCCCCTCCCCCATAGGGAATATGATAAAATGAACTTTACATTTTCACTTGACTCAAGTCAGTTCTTCTCAACGGAATTAGTCTTTGTTTCCTTGTTATCTATTCTGTGAATATTCTACATATCTAGAATATTATGTAATATATATACATATACACACATATATCCACCAACTATTTGAAGTTGTTAGAAAGACTTCTGTCATAGTAAATAGGTTTCCCTATAAACAATGGTGTAGGCAACACAGAAATTTAATCCTCAAAAATGAAAAGTCTCTTCATATGCATTTTGAGATTGACGCATTACTTCTTCGCCATGCCATCACATGTTCAACCTTAGGAGAGACTAGTTTCCATTTTTAAGCTTGTTGATTTATTGTCACAAGTTGGTTGCTGTAGTTCTAAGGCCATGCCAAAAGTTTAGAAAAGAGGGAGGTAGAAAAGCTATGATTCCTGATTCATAATTTTCCTTTCATTAGGAAATCAAAAAGATAACCCAAAGGCAACAAAACACTTTCCTTTGGGTCAGATTTGCTAGAACTGGGTCTTAGAGTTGCCTCCGAGTCTAAGGAGTATGAGAAACTGAGCGCCAGCAAAGGAGAAAAAGACTGTCATGGACTGAATTGTGCCCTTCCCCGAAAGTCATATTTTAAACCATTAGCCTCCAAGTAACTATATATGGAGACAGGGTCTTTATAAAGTAATTAAAGTTAAATGAGGTCATAAATGTGGGGCCCTCCGAGGTTACAAGGATGGGGACCATAGGACTAAGGACTTATAAGAGATCTCTCCTCTCCTACTCCCCTCCATTCCCTCCATTCCCTCCTTCCCCTCTCCCACCTCTCCTCCCCTCCCCTTTTATCTTTCTTCTCTATCTCCTTCTCTCCTTCTCAGAGGAAAAAAACATGATATGAGGACAAAGCAGCGATTAACAAGCTAGATACAGCTCTCACCAAAAACTGAATCCACTGAAAACTCGATCTTGCACTATCAGCCTCCAGAACTGTGAAAAAATAAACCGTTTTTTAAGCCTTTCAGATTATAGTACTTTGTTTTGGCAGCCCTAGCAAATTAATACACTATCCTAGTTTTCAAACAGCATAATTATCTCTATTTAAAATCTAAGAGACTCCACAAACTATTTGAACTTTTTAAAAAGTTCAAAACATTTGCATCATAAGCAATAAAAACATGCTTCTACATGAAGAGAAAGAATTAGAAGATGAACTGAAATAAAAAGACTCTATTCCAAAGGGATAAAAGAATGTTATCTTTGATTAAATCTAGTAGAATACTTCAAAGATATTGTTTAATATATAAAAATGTAAAAGAGGAACTAAATTAATGCCCAGATATGGCAAGCTCACAGTTTGGCATACTTATTATCATAACAATATATAATTTCCCAAAGGATCCTACAAACTCAACATAATTCCAATAAAAATTCTCAGAGTATTTTTAATTTTTAAAGACTTTGAGAAGAACTAAGTTTTAAAAAGGGGAACAAGATGGGCATGTATCAAATTATGTTTTAGATTACTGTAATTAAATCACTATGGTATTAACCCCATGATAGAAAAAGATCAAATACAGTGAATATATAGAAGATAAACTTGATATATGACATTAGTAGTTTTACAAATCAATATAAAAAAATGAATTACTCAATAATTGGTAATGGGACAATTTATAAAGTTTTCCTCACTGTACCAGACCTACTTTCACTATCAATGGAGAAGGCAATGACATACAGGCAGAAAAAGCTGAGAACCGTATGATTTCACTCATATGTGGGATATAAAACTGCAAGCAACAAATGAACAAGAGAAACAAACAGAGGCTCATAGACACAGACAACAGTTTAGCAGTTACCAGAGGGAAGAGGAGAGGGAGGAAGTACATAAGGGTAAAGGGAGTCAAACATATGGTGATGGAAGGAAACTTAACTTTGGGTGGTGAACACACAATACAATATACATATGACATATTGTTGAACTGTACACTTAAAACCTATATAATTTTATTAAACAATGTCACTCCAATAAATTTAATTTAAAAAAGAAAAAGAAAAGGTAATGACCTGAATCTGCATATCATTCTTAACCCTGTTCACTGTGCATTTCATGAGAAGCCCCACTAACTGACTCTCTGCCCCCAACAGCTTTTTTCTTTAGCTGATAGTGGTAATTAAGGCGATGGCTTCTGACATTCTGGTGAGTTACTCAGTGTTTCTGGATCTCTCCCATGTATACAGTAGGTATGTATATCATTAAATTTTCATTTATTTGTATCCTGTTCATCTTGTCTCATGATAATCTATTAGTCCTGCCAAAGGCACCTGAAGGACAGGATAACTTTCGCTCCCCGACAATGACAACTTTTATATACTCCAGGCAACTTTAAAGGACAATCTAGTGTTATCAATTCCACTTCAGGGTACACGCTTAGAGAAACAAGAAAATGTGCAAAAAAAATGTCCACTACAGCATTACATCTAAATTAAATTTTGAAAACAATCTAAACTAATCGTGATAAGTTACATAATTATATTTTAATATATTCATACATTTGTGCATTATACTGAAATTTAAATGAAAGAACTAGAGGTATGTGTATCTACATAGTCAAATTCAAAACACAAAATTTTCATGAAAAGCAAGTTTCAATATGATTATTGCAATTTAATTAGTATAATTGATATATAAAGACTGAAAAGTAGCAAACTATAAACAAACATAATATGTACCTACATGGTAATAACATCTAGCAAATTATAAACATGTTTAAGGTTTAAGAGTGGTTACTACATCTACAGAAGAGAGCAAAAAAATGAGATTAGAACAAGTATATAACGGTAGCAGGCGTCGACTTTATGTTCAGAACCAACCTTCTCCCTGCGAGACAGGAGCCCTCTACGGATTCCTGTTCTACAGAGGGCTCTGCTCTGGCATCTTTTGTCAACAACTGTCACGACATGACAAAATATCTGCAAGGATGAAGGGAAACGTCTCATCAGAACCTTTCCTCAGCCCTCTTCAGACCACATTCTGCAGCTCCAGAATTTCTTCTGCAACCGTGGGTCGCTTCCCCAGGCCAGTCCTGAAGGAAACCTGTGCTGCTGGCTGGTGCACCCCTGGGGGTGCCCGCACAGTGGTAATCTGGAGGCTGCTTGGACAGAGACTGGACTCGAGTGCTTGGCCATACACAAAAATGTCCGCAACTGTCCTCATGCTTAGAGAGAGCGCCAAGTGGGGAAGGAAATAGTAAAGGTTCAGGGGCAGAGAGTTCCACTGTTACTTTTCTCTCAAACCAGCCAATATTAGGGAAAAGAGATATATGTAATGTATTTTGTAAAAAAAAAAAAAGCCTGAAACAAATATGAAAAAAAAAAAAAATCAAGAATTTTTAAGAGATGGCTTGAGTACATGGGTGTTTATTATTTTCTACATTTTTCTATATTTATAAACTATTTAATACTAAATAATGTTTAAAGTGATTTTAAATGCTCCTCAAAACAGCATAGGAGGGTAACAGAGTCAGTATTGTGCCCATATGGTTAATGTGACTCTGGGGAAATATATTGAAAACCTACTCAGAAAATAAGGATTAAATTAAAATTCATGTTTTTGAAATTTTCATATTTGAGTTGATCTTATACATAATGTTCTATCCAGTTAAATTTTCAGAACCTCCTAAAACAGACTAATCAGGTTATCAGTGCATGTTGAATAAATAAATGGATAAATTAATGGGATGAGGTATCTGAGTAATTAGTGACATTTAGAATGTCTACTCATAGGAAATTAAACCACCTCCGCATTTCTCATGTTTCTTTAATTCTTTTTGCAAATATTCATGAATAACTGCACAATGCTCTGTGTGCTGCCGAGATTTATAAATGAAGACATTTCTGTTTGCAATCGAGTAGAGGAAACAGAAAACACACAGAAAAAATTTATTAACATTGAAATAAGTGGAGAGAGTCCTGGCTGCTTCTGCTACAGACAGGACAGAGGGGGCTCCTATGAAACCAACTGTATGGATAATTAGGAGCTCTGTGAAACAACAAAACAAACAAATCCTACAAAGGTACCTGGAGTCACTGAAAGTGAATAAAAAGCATGCATATTTTAAAAGGAAGTTGAAATCTGAAAGAAATGATACAAACCCTGAGATGACACAGAACATGCAACTAGCAAACAGGAATGTTAAAGCACATATTATTTATTCTATGCTATAATGGCAAATACGAATTAAAATGAATCTTAATCTTCTTGTTGAAAATAAGGAAAAAGATTTTCCCCCTCCTCCCTTTTCTTAGAACATTTACATTAGCAAACCTGTAATTACAAATTTGAAATGTAAGTAAATCTTTTTAAAAGGTAAATAAACCTCTTGTCAGCTTTGTATCTAGAGAGCCTTTTGCTCAAGGACCTGGGAGCTGGCTCTTTGAAAGGTCAACATCAAGGAAGACAGCACCCCTCTGCTTCTGTGGGAGGGTGGGAGCCTGACTCTGGTGGTGGGGGCCTTATTCCAAGTTGCAAAACTATCTCTAGTCATAAAAACAGAAGTTATTTTCATTTTTATTTTGATAAAGTCAACTAACACAGATCATCAACCCAACCACTAAGTGAATTTAGGATGAATCTCTGTGTGACAAATGGTGTTGTCAAGTGCTCTCCCTTGAGGACTAGTTATCGTTTATTTTGAAAACGTCTATGTAATGGGTGGCATCTACTTGATTATATAAAAGAGTGAGATTTCTGTTTTGCAATCTATTAGCGGATCGCCTGTGATGTACATTACATTTTGATTTAAGGCTTATTCAATAATACAACTTTTTTTCCCCCTCTAATCCTTTGTGGAGAGGTTTTCTGGGTTGGCAGGAGATTTTAATGTCAATTATATTTCCAAAACAAGTCTGGTGACAAGGACAGGATGTCTAGCAGTTACCGAATTAAGTGGGCCAGTTGAAGGTGTATGACCATGCCACACAACCGTCAGGCAAAGAAACCAGAAAGATAAAGTCTCCTTTGTATGTCTCTGCTCTTTTGGAATACTATGCAAATTCCAATTTTTTTTCAAATTCAAAACTGAATAAGCATGGCTAATAGAGGCTAGAAGATCCCACTAGAATCACTATATGGTTGGATAATGTGAGAATCCAGAATTTTGCTTCAGGCTTTTCTCTTAAAGAGCTAATAACTTTCTGTCATATCTGGAATGGGTAGGTAAGAATTCAGTCTTGCAGTGGCCTAAGGACAGTTCTTTTGATTTGAACAAATTAATATATTTGCTGGATCGCATCCCAAGCAAATGAATTATTGGTAATGTTACAGACTTCAACTCCCTATTTCACACTATACACAAAACATAGTTTAAGACAAATCATAGACTTAATTATGAGAACTAAAACTATAAAGCTTTTAAAAAGAAACATAATAGACTATGCTTATGTTTCTAAGTTAGTTTACAGAAAGCAATAACCAAAAGAAAACAATGACACCTTAGATTTCTTCAAAAGTACAAACTTCTGATCATTAAACACCACCATTAAGGTAGGCAAGCCACAGGGAAATCCTATTTGCACAACACACATCTGACAAAAAGGACTCCTATAACTCAATAATAAAAAGTCGGGGGGGGACCCCCAAAGATTTGAACAGGCACTTCACAGAAACACATATGGCCAAAAACAGGATGAAAAGAACTTCAACATCATTCGTTGTCGAAGAACTAGATACTTAAGATTTATGCATATATTAGTAAGGGTTCTCCAGAGAAACAGAATCTATATGACAGAGGGAGGGAGGGCAGGAGAGAGAGAGGCAGACAGGAAAAAACAAAGAGAGATAGAGAGAAACAGAGAGAGATCGAGATTTTAAGGAATTGGCTCAAGCAACTGTAGAAGCTAGCAAGTCCAAAATCTGAATGATAGCCTGGCAGGCTGGAGATCCAGGAAAGAACTGATGTTACAAATGGTCAAATTCCCTCTTCTTGGGAAGAGGTCAGTCTTTTTTCTCTCAAGGCCTCCAACTGATTCAATGAGGGCCACCCAGATTATAGAGGACATTCTGCTTTACCCAGATCTACTGATTTATATGTTAATTTCACCTAAAAATATACCTTGACATCAACATCCAGACTCATGTTTGACCAAATATCTAGACACTGTGGCCTAAGCAGATTGATACATAAAATTAACTATTAAACTGCATTTCTTTGTAAATTTTACATTAAAAAGATAACTACTGGCCCTAGCTAAATACTATGCCAAAATATTGGGGGAGGGGGTGTTGTGTTAATGGCTGTAATTTACTTGAAATGAATCAGAGAAATCTGGTGGATGGGTGGATAGACATAGAGCAAGGTGAATAAATAGAAATGTGATAAAACAATTACCATGGGATGGTAGAGTTTAGATTGTGACATACAGATGTTTATTGTAAAGTTATTTAATGCTGGGGGGGAAAAAAAAACTTGTGTTGAACATATATTTAAGGGTCAAATTAATGGACAAGTGAATTGAGAGAAGGAAGAATCAACGTGAAATCATTTAATCATCATCTATCTGAAGTATGGCCATGATGATGAGGAGAATATCAATCATCAGAGGGAAAACATGGAGATATAGCTCTCAAGGTAAGCATAACTGACACTTCAGGAAAAAGAATGGGATACTCTGCTGGAACAGGACACGTCCATCGGAGAATGGCAGCTCCATGTGCCCCATTCCCCATGCAATAGAAACTATCCTTGTTAGCCTTCCATTTACGAATCTGAGTGACCTGAGCCCTTCTCCTTTTCAACATTAAGCTCTATTACTTACACGTGTGTTCATCTACTCTAATTGTATTAGACTTCACTTGAACTTCAGAAAAGACTTCTCATCTCTAAGCCTCTCTACAACTTATTGTCATCTTCTGGAATTCTACCCTTTCCCCAGCACAGACACCTATCTGTCAAAGCTTAGTTAAAATAAACCGCATTCGATTTCTTGAAATGCTCAAACTATTCTTCTCAGTGATTTATCAAATAACTTCATTTATATTACTTTTATAGCATTTTCCATATTATGTTTCAATTGATTCATTTTTATTATTTCTTCCATTTACTCAATTATATTATATATAAACAACATCCTATTTTTCCAACTAGAATATAAACTCATTCTAGTCAAGAACTGTGCCTTCATAATTGGTGCACAATCTTGCCTACTATATAAGCTGAAAAATATTTTATGAGTGTGTTAGTTTTCTATTGTGGCCTAGTATAAATTATCAAAAATTTAGCAGATTAAAATATATATACATTTATTATTTCATGATCAGGTGTCTAGAAACAGCTTAACTCGGTCCTTTGCTCAGGATCTAACAATTCTGCAATCAAAATGTCTCCTGACAATGTGATCCTGTTCAGAAAGGGCCTCCTCCAGCACCACAGAGATGCTGGCAAAGTTTATTTCCTTGCATCTGTGGAATTTACCATGGCTTGCTCCTTCAAGGCTAGCAGAAGAGAAAAAGTCTCTAACTTCTTCTATCTCTGGTGTCTACATTTTCTTCTGTAGGGCTCATAGGTTAGATAAGACCTTTCTGATTTACTTAGAGTCAACCAATAAAGGATTTTCATTGTAACTGGGAAATCTCTTTACTTTTGCCATATAATGTAATATCATCATAGAAGTGATATCCCTTCAACTTTGCCAAATTCTACTGGTCAGTAACAAGTTACAAGTTCTGCTCACACTAAAGGTGAGAGGGACAGACAAGGGTATAGGTCATTAAGGGTTATCTTAGAACTGTACCTGCCATAGGCAGTAACGAATAATATTTATAGTTGCATAATGCATTGAAAATGTCGACAAACCCACTGATGCAGCTACACATGGTACTGAACGAAAAGACAAGGAATGGTCAACACGGGTGTCCCCAAAGCACCAGTACATATCTCTGTCATAAGGCCACTAATGTGGTTATTGTGGTTATTTCCCAGAAGTGCTTAGTTTCTTAGGATCTTGACGTATTTGCTGTGCCTAATTGTATGCCTGGCTTAATAAGATTTCAATAATGGATATATTAATACTCAAAATATATAAAACATTAGGAATGACCTTTGGGGGAACACACCTGCATGTTAGCGATTGATAATAAAATACTTGTGTAACAGAAGATACTGAAGTCTAAATGTATTAGATAGCATGGAATTCTAGTTATAGTCAGAGGCATTTTTGCACTCAGCCTTATTGGCTATTTTTCCAAACCTTTGCCCAAATCTTGCTAAGGTGCTGAAAACATAATACTGTCATGTTTTAAAATTAAAACAGCATTTTGTATCTTCATTGGAAACAAAGAAATATACATACTATAAAGCAAATTTCCTGGGGGCATAATGTAATTGTGGTTCAGAGGATTTTATATTTAAGGGTTTCTAACTCTGATTTACAATAATAGTCTATGGTTAATGAACTAACAAATTTCTTAAAAGCATGTTTTCTCTACTCCAGCGTACAATGAGCAAATAAAAACAAAACTCGAAAGGGAAAAACAGTATTGGCCTTTTTTTCTTTGTTGTTGCTGGCAGACAATAATTGGCTTAGTCCCAATTCATAAAATGTTAATGCGATATTTAAGTGGCACATTAGTGCATCCCTTGTATGGAACACAATTTATTGCCAGTTCTCTCTTTTTGTGAATCTCTTCTCTTTATATTCTAAAACAGTTGTTGTAAATATAAGTATGTCAGAAAAAGTGGAGTAAGACTGTTTCATAATGCATCATACTTTCTCATAAGTTATTTTATTAAAAGCAGAGTAGTTTTGTAAAATAGTCCAAAGATCCTATCTATAGGCAATTTTTTTTTAATTTAGAATTAATTTTTAAGTACTATAGTAAATTACATTTCCAATAGGATATATATTCATTGAAAGTATAACATGGTATATAACTAAAAGATGATGTTTGTAGTTACTAGCTCAAATAAACCAACACTTAAAATATTTTATTTTTTCACAATTATATTTTTATGAAGCTATTAAAAATGGAGCTATGTGAAATAAAATACTCATTCAGGCAAGAAATCGCTCTGAATACATTTTTTCCCCCATCTTAATTGGTCAGCGAAAAGGTTGAAAAAAAATCTAGAATTTTTTTCTGGGCCTATTTATGTAAATAGAACAAATATTAGTAATAAATGGAGATAGTGGAATGTTGTCACCGAGAGCACAGAATCTGGGTTTATCCTACCAAGGATTAAACCTGTTTTTGATGACTGCTAGTCCTGTAAGCTTGAGCACTTACTTATTCCTCTTTTTGGTTTCTTCATTTGTATAACAAAGACGATGAAAACACCTGCTTTAGAGAATTGTTGTGAATGTTAAGTGAGTAATTATGTGAAGCATGCAGAATAATAACTTTCATGGCATAAGCTGTTTAAGCGTTGCAAGTATTATTATCATCTCTTATTTAGAATGTTTTATATGTATAGACACATTCATTGTATTTTTGAAAATAAGAATGTTATAATGTGGTCACTTTATACTTCAATTAAATCACAGTATAGCAATAGGATAGGAAATACAAAGGCCAATAACAATATTAGACTATGTTCCCCTAACAGTTTTCAACAAATCTTTTTGTCTGATTTGTAGCAAATCATACACCCTGCAGATCAAGATACTGAGGCTAAGTGATAATTACAGACTTGCCTCTGTGTAACACAAGTAAGTGGAAAAGGTGAAATTATGTAACCTCAGAACCAGCTCAAAAATGGTACAATCTGTTTAATGAGATACTGAGCTGCTTTACAAAGATAACAGACCAAAACCACAAGTCAGGTGGCCTAAGACCACCTGGAGGAGAGATCTTTAACCTCCGGCTTCATCTAGAACCAGTCTCGCCTGCTCCTGAGCTCCCACCAAAAGACTAGAATATAACAGGATATTGAATACCAGAACTATTTCAGAAGCAGAGGGTCCGTTGTCCAGGAAGAATCTGTATTGACACCCCTTACCATAAATGACCAAGCTCCAAGATCCTCCAACTGAAACCTGCACCATGAGTGTTTCTGCATACCTCTTCCCTCTATACCCTTAAAAAACCTGCCTCAAACCCTAGATCAAGGAATTTTGGGCTTTTGAGCATTAGTTTCCCATTCTCCTGGTGAGGCCATTCATAATAAAATAACCAATCTTTCTCCGCTGCAATTCTTGGCGGGCAGTGTTCCGCACTCAGTTGACAACATCCGTGACAATTAATTGTGGTTTCTAAATCCAAACCCCATACTTCTCATCCTACTTGAACTATGTAAATAGAAACTACCATGTATTATTATTATTTTTGTTTCTTACCTCATAAAATTAGTGGTGATGAGTGTTTCTTACTTTGGGGCTGGTCTTTTACAGGAATATTTTAATACAAAATGTATAAAGGGGTAATTTCTCAGTTAATCAGAAAGCAGTACTGAGGAGAAAAGTTTTATTCTCAACTCAGATTATTGAATTAAATATATTCAATTCAATTGAATAAGACATATTCAATTTTTCTAAAAATTAATGAAATAGAAGATCTGTATTAACAAACTTCACCACGGAGACTTGAAAATGAATGGCGATCATAAATTGCTTAACTTCAAATTATTACAATTTATAAGCTCTGTACTGGGTCTGAAGAGTAAATAGGAAAAATATCATTTCACAAGTTTAGGCTTAAAGGTAATAAGAAGACTGTAGATATTGCTAAAGATAAGAAATATATTAATCATATGATCAGTAGGAACACACTGTATATATATATAT